>NC_087070.1:9931720-10186720 GCF_963678635.1 Symsagittifera roscoffensis | reverse complement strand
AGCCGTCTGACAATCAAAGGCGATATGTCAGGGAACAAAATGAGTTTGTAAAACTTTGCCCCAACAATCTCAAAATCAGATTCGTAGTTTTGTCATAACCATGATACGATGGCTCACAATATATGGATCACTTAAAGCACAGACGTGAAAAAGTCGTTTCTCTTATCGCACCAGATACGGCGATCGGTTTGCGGATCACATCCGAAAGAGGCAAATGTAGCCGTTGCAAAACTATGGCGACTCAGAGTTGCTGCATATGGACTGGTGGGAGATGCAGTAGACTGGTACATGTTGATCATACAAAAATTAGAAGACAGCATACATGAATGCAATATGACTCACTTTTACGCTACAAACGAACTTCAGCAAATACGAGCAGTGAAGAAGACATGAAAGAAGATGAGAAAAGCAGGAGAATAAAACACAAAACTCAATATTTCAAGAAGCCAGAAAAACTACAGTTCTAGACATAGTAAACAGACATTCTAAACAGATCTCAGGACAACATACCATGTGAGACAGATGTCAGATGTGGAAAGTGCAGAAACATCAGCAGGAGAAACAGAGGAGACGGAGGAAGACACGATTGAGGAGAAAGGAAAGTAAACGAGGAGCGAAGATTAAAGAATTAGAGAAAAAACAAAAACTGCATAACTTTTTGGGCAAAAAAAAAGAAAAGAAGAAAGAAAACTTACGTCCCTAAGGCATTTGGCTGCTAGCCTATTCTTTGAAATTTTGTGAAGTCTTCGATGATACTAAGTAAGCAGTAGACTGTAAACGCCATTAGAGTTATTTGATTTTAATGTCACAACTCCAGTGAGGCCTCAAGAAATTGAAAACTATGATCTTGACCTACCTCTAAAAGAGAAAAAACAAGATGAGAAAACGATAGCGTTCAGTGGCGAAAATACAATGAAAATGGAACCTGATCTAAACTACATTTTATTATTCGATAAATTAGATATTTTACCACTGTAAAATATTTAATATTAACCAATCATAATCCATCCAACTAACAACCCACTTATTTGTAAGTGCTGAAATTACTTGTAGTTTCAGCACCAGAGAGATTTGAATTTAACTTAGAAATTAGTTGCCTCTCCAAGAGAACTTCAGCAGTTGCAATAAGCCAGTATACTCTAGATCTATTGAGCCTAGCAGAGATTAGTTAAATACCCTGAGACTAGTAGATATAAGAGTAAGATTAGGATCGGTATTAGACTAAGAAGTTGCACGAATCTATCCGGCCGAAAATAAGATAGCGTGACGAGCAGACAGTGTACCCTATCCGAAATTACTCTATGAGTTAACCACATCGGTTCTAACTCATCTGGTGCGACCATAAGTCTCGAATAAGACCTTAATAGCTTAGAGCTAACCAAAAAATTGATTAGAATTTAGACAAAACATTTTTAAAATGTTATACGATAATAATTTAATCGAAATGTCTCTACGACTCAATAGATCAGAGCCGATATTCCGAACGATAACAGAACTACCCGGAATTGGAAGAAGACCTCGAACAAGAGACGACATACGACAAAGTAGAAACTTACCAAATAGTTTTATGATCGTACGGCAAAAGCCAACACAAACTTTTATATTTAGAATCTTATTAGCAATGAATTTAGATTTTCATTTGCAAACATAAAATTTTGAAGTAAATCTTCATGATTATTTCAGGCGCTAAATAAAATTATTAATGTACAATAACGATTGATAAAAAGATCTCAGATCGTTCCCTTATTTTCTGCAGTAGTATTTAAAACATATTTGAAAAATATTTATTGAAAATAAAAATAAAAATTAGTAGAATGACAATAAATAGTTAGTAATTATAAACCATCTTGTTGTTCCAATTTCATCACCTAAACATAACAGCAATCATAAGCTCACTAACATCATTCAAAAACTAAATCTTTTTATCAAATAAATTTAAAATATTTTAAATTTATAATCACTTAATTTTAAATTAGATCATCAAGGCTTATCCTTGGATCTTCATAAATTTTCTATCTCATTAAGTTTAAAATCTGATCATCAAGGCCTATCCTTGGATCAAAAAGAACAATTTTGTTCTCCCCCGCCCACTTAGCAAGTGTCTAACGACCTCAAACGTCGATTCACTATCCAACCTTTTCAAAAGACCCAGGACTAATAGAAATTTTTAAATGAAACTAACCATTCAAATTAAGCTAAACAGTGAAAAACTTCGGTTATTAATCCTTCACTTGAACCCTCCTCTTACCAGACCCAGGATAGATCTTAGACTTAGTAAGTTTAAACTAGTATCTAACGAATTACATGCGTTCTAATCATACCTGAACCTTGTGGATCGATTTACTATTCTCCAACCCTTGAACACAATCACTACCCCTAAGTATGATTAAGTAAGTTAACACCTTAACTTAGACTAGCCACGAGAAAGTAAAAAATCATTCTCCGGAACTGATATACTTTCCCAACCCTGAATAAAAGACCCAGGTTAAGCTAACCAAAAAATCGTAAGCACTGACAGTTTAGGAAAAAACAAATCATTAACAACTTCTTGCATCCCTCATCCTAAACCTTATGTCATTCAAAAATTTAGGGAACAAACAAACAATCGTTTCACACAACTGTGAAATAGATAACCAAAAATACGATCTTGTAATCACTCCACATACATACACAAACAGTTGGATACATTCGAACAAAACGACAAACATTAAAAAAGAAAAATTGTAAACAAACAAAGACAAATCACACGAAAAAGGTTTTCGAAAATTAGAAACACATTTTCTGAATCAGAACCCGACAGTTTAAATGAACTATACAAAATAAAAGAATAAATAAATAAAAATTGCCCCATTCATGATCAATAATATTTTTCCGACTCAGAAACAATTTCAAATTCATCAAAAAGAGGAAGAAGAAGAATAAAAAAGCAAAATAAGCACAAACCAGTACACCAGCACAAAGAATCAACCAATTAGACATATTGATAGTTACATATTAACAGTCATCAAACGAAAAATTGAGCCACACTCGAAGTGACGAAAGTCCAGATGAAAAAGCAATTTTTCCCTTTCTTATAGATTCACTTGATAATAGAGGACAAACACAATTTTGTAGAAACTTACTTGTAAATTTGTTTGAACCAGGAATCAGTCCATGCAAAGCAAAATTCCCGGATGTAAAAATCAAGAGACATATTATTGAACAATATTTGAAAGACATATGTAATCTAACACAACAATACGGAATCTACACCATAGAATTCAGCACACCAAATACAGCCCATCGTGAATATGTAATTCAAACAGACGATATTGAATTAGAATTTTCAAAAGTATTCATAGAATATATCAAAAGCATACAATATCATAATTCACAAAGAGCAAATTCCATATTCACTAACGAAGTTTTTGCAATAATATATAGTTATATATCTATATTAGAAAAAACAGAAGTTCAAAGTATATCACCAACCGAAACATCCAAACAGACAAAAGTACGAAATGAAATCACAATATTTTTACAATTAATCCGCAAAAATTTTACCAAAGATGATGTTTCACAAAACACTAGACATGATTTACAAAAGATTTTAGCATGGTTTATAATAGATTATTTCACCCACAATTTAGATTTAATTTCACAAACAAGAAAAAATTTCAGACCTCAAAATACCAATGACGACACTGTCCTTTCAGAACAATCAGATTACGTTTGGGACCCTGAATGGTCTCATCCAGCATTTCTAAATATTCCACAATATATCTCAAGTCAAGCAACAAGTACAATATCTTTCCACAGAGATTATGTAAAAGTAATACCATAAACCATTGACGCAACACCATTAAATTATAATACAATTTTTACCAGATACACGAAATAACAGCTTAAATTCAACAGTCATACATAATGAAAGTCTCAATGGAACCAGAAATCTTACACAACAAGATATTCAAACACCATCACACTTCATAAATGAAGAAATCGTCCAAACAACAGCAACAACTACACAACAATTTATTTCACCAATACACCCCAATCTGACAACACCAAGAAATACAAATACATCACTAACACAGGTAACCTTACAATCAACCGTTAAACCTTCGGTTGCTCCAAAATCTTCACATATGGACTATCAAACGTATAGACCAATGACAATACCGTCAAAAACACGAAAAACTTTCACAAGAAACACTTTTGCAGAACACAATTATAATTATGCACACCACTCAAAAACAAATCAACCTCCCCGAAAAACTACACAAAATTTAAATCACGTATGTTCCCATTATTGGAATCTTCCAAAAACATCGAGCAATTCAGTAAACTTTCCAGATAATTCACAACCTACACAGGATTAAAGTGAAAATTACCCATTTTTTCAACAAAATAAAAATAAACAACATACACCATATAACACAATTTATTTATCATCTGATGACGATGATTATCATAAACCAGATATTTTTGCACCATATACTAAAAAATATTGCACACAGATATACAAAATCCACAACAAATGCATATACAAAACCAACTTGACACACAATCTTTGCAACCAATACAACCACAAAACCCAATGTTAATGCATTCTTATCAACCAACCCAAATGAAAAATGAAATACCGCTTCCATATCACCTTCAGCAACATGAAATCACAAAAAATCAACTTTCAAATGTTTCACAAATGCCAAATGCCGCAGAACCACTAAAGATGACTATGAATCCATACCTCATAGGTGGATCATCAATAACATCGAATAAACCATTAATGGCATTCACAGGAACAGACCCTGTAGAAGATTACCTAAATGCAGTAACAGCAAATTTATTTTTAAATATAGGACCCGAACCAATTAATACACCACTCCACCAAAATTGGATACATAGACGCACAGCGTTAATACAAACAACACTAGATGGCGCAGCCCAAAAATGGTTCTCAGTATTACCCATAGAAATAAAATCAGATTGGAAAAGATTCACACAACAATTTTCAAAAATGTTTGGTTCTGAAAGAAACAAACAACATCAAAGAGTTTTATGCAACGAAATAGGCAGATTACCAAATGAAACAATTAAACAATTAGCAGTACGAATCAAACACTAGTTGGAAAAGCATATTCACGTAATACACATGACTACAAAAACACAAAAATGACAGAAATTTTAATGATGACCTTAACACCTCAATTAAGGAAAATAGCTATAAAAAAGAGAGCATCTCATCCCTCAATTCGAGAACCAGATTTAGATTTTCGAAAATTTGTAGATAAACCAGAACAAGCAGAAATCACGATAAAACTCGAAGAAAAAGAAAATTTAAAACTACAATATGTTAATCGGATTGAAACAAATACTACACAAATAAATAACATACAAGAATCAGACACAGACCTGATTGAAAAAATCACTGAAATACTAAATATCTACGAAAAACATCCAAACTTTAAAGGCAAACCATCTTTCAAAAAATGGTGTAATTATTGCCGCCGATACGGACACAGTATTTCCGAATGTAGACAAAAACAACAAGACAATCACAATAAACCTCAAAAGCACAATGAACCAATTAAATCATTCTATCAATACATGAAAAAAGACCAAAATCTAACAAACAAAATTATATATAGTAACAACAATTCAGAAAAAACCACTTCCAAGCAACTCAAATTTTTCGAGAAATCAATCACCATATAACTCAAGTTATAGAGGTAGATCACCCGAACGAGGAAATACACGAAATTTTTCACAAAATAGAAATAAACGATCGAATAGCCAAAATAACCAAAATAACTATTCACGATCGAAATCAAACACAACAAAATTTGTTTCTGGATCCATCTCCATTCAAACCCAAGGAATAGACCAATAATCAATCACGAAACTCATCAAACAACAGAAATAGAAACTATTCACATACTAGAAATAGAAGTTATTCTAATAATCGAAATCAGAATTATCCAAACAATAGATCAAGGAAAAATTCATATTATAGATCAAATTATCACAGATCAAATGATGATTATCAAAACAGATAACAAAATAATTCACAAAATCGAAACTCAAGTTACACTAATCGATACAGAAATTATTCCCAGTCACCACATAGGAATAATAACCACTATCCCGATTCTAAACATCGATACAGAAGTAGCACACCAAAACATCAAAGACACATTAATCAAGTGCAACAAATGAAAAAACAACTTCAGACCCCCCAGGTTTTGATGACACACGAATTACAACTAAATCATATAAATTGTGAATCATCAGGTACTGAAAGTGATACAGATAATACCATCTCTGTAAATATGATAACAGTCAAAAACAACCATGAACCTATCACAGATGAACAACCTTTTACTTCACATATCTATGAAAATCAATTGCAACTCCTTCACAATTACTATATTGGACCCATTAATAATACACAAACTACACAAGAAGTAAACGAAATTAACACGGTAATTGAACCCGATAAAAAAGATGAAACACAATGCTCAAACACAAAACATATTTATCAAAATATACAAAAAAGAAACCTAGAGATAACACTTGGACAATTCCATTTCTCTTAGAGAGCCCAAGAAACAAAGAATTTCAACCACCAAATCTTGAAATTGATTTTTTAATTGACTCAGGAGCAGAATCAAATATAATTAATATTCCCACATGGAATGAAATCAAAACATTGCATCCAAATTTAAAACTTCTTGAAACCTCTAGTAAATTAGCAACAGCACAAGGATCAACATTAGTAAATTATGGAAAAATCCAATTACTCCTTCTCCCCACAAGAACAATGGAACAAAACAAAATTTTCAACAAACCATTTAAATAAATATTTCATATTACTGATATTAAACACAATATCATTGGCATACCATTTATATCTAAATATATACCAACAATCAACATCCTAAATAGTAAGATCCATATCAAAGATAAATACACAAAAACAAAAATACAGCCCTAACATTCTTCCAAAGATTATACAAACAACCACCATTTTTTTTCAAAATTTTATCCCATTTACAATCAACAACGGAAACACCTGAAACCACTATCAGGAATTATATATAATTTTTCAATAAAACAAGTTCACCAGTATAACAAAAGTCAAAACAAACAACAACTTTTTATGTCAGACTTCGGATTTAAATCTATCCACAAGTTTTTCAAAATTACAATCTCATCCATAAAACACTCGAAAAATACGAATTCCGACATCATTTCATTACACGTATATAACAATACACCATATCAAGTCACATTACCCTTAGGATTTTTAGGATATTGTGAAACAAATGCTACAATTTCACCTATAAATGAAATAGCCTACCGCGTTAATAATATACTCCAATTATTAGATATTTGTCAATCAACAATTCTTGATGAAGAATTATCCATCCATAAATAATATAATAAGTAATGAAAAACGAAACACAGATTATTTCACAAAAACATCATATATTAAACCAACATTCAATATAACAAATTACACAAAAGAGCAACAAAAATTTTTAACAAGGTTTAATTTTGTACACTCACAAACTACACAATTTGAATTTGATAAATTAGCAAAAAAACTGTTAAAATATTCAACAGTCTATGCAAAATAAAAATTTGACGTTGGAAAAATTAGTTCATCACTACACCTTCCGTTAAAACCTGAAGCAGTTTTCAAAAAACAAAGAGCAGGTAAAGTACCGATTCACTTACACGACAAGGTAAACAGATTACTTGACATTTTAAAACAATACGAAATTATCTCACCAGTAAATAAGGAAGAACAAACAAAAAGTAACACCTTTATCAACCCTGTTATCATTCTAGCAAAAGGTGAATCACCAAAAATAGTTTTAGACGCTAGATACCTCAATTCACTAATTGACGAATCAAAATGCAATTGGCCTATTGAACCCATACAAGTTATCTTGACAAAGATAAATGGTAAATATTTCACAACCGCAGATATGAATAGTGCTTATAATCAAATGCCGCTAGATGAACAATCACGACGTTTAACACAATTTGTTATTGGAAATCAACAACATGAGTTTAATCGCTTTTTCTCTGGAATATCCATAGGACCAGCAGCTTTTTCAGCTTTTATGAGTAAAATTGTTAGACCACTAATACTCAAGAAAAATGCAATCACATTCTTAGATGATGTTTTCATGCAATCACAAACTAAAGAAGAAATGTTTACAGTTTTAGAACAGTATCACAAAATCCTTCAGAACGAAAATCTGAAGGCAGCTCCCGATAAATCACACTTCTTTTTAACACGCGTTAAAATTTTAGGACATAATATAGAACGAGAAACTATCACTCCATTAAAATCACGCATTGATGCAATTCAAAAACTTCAGCCACCTTCAAATAAAAAAAATCCAAGAATTCCTTGGAATGTTGAATTTCTTAAGTAAATATGGTTTACAAAATGCAATTATACTTAAGACCCTGCTATAACATCCTCAGACAACAAAATGCTCAGACCACTGAACATCAAACACGTTTTGAAGAAATTAAAAAGCTTTTGACAGAACAAATTTCAAACACAATACCAGATCCAAATCAACCATTCTATGCAATGTGCGATGCTTCAAATTTTGGCATCGGCGCAGCATTGCTACAAACACATAGTGGAACAAATAAAAGAATCTTATATCAGCAAATTCACGATTATTCACACAAGCAGAGCTACGACTCTCAACTCCAATGAGTGAGTGTACAGCTATAATTTATACACTCACAGAATATGAATTTCTGATACTTGGATCAAAACACCGAACAGTTCTATTCACAGATCACAAACCAATTATATTTCTCTTTACACAAAAACCAAATCCAAATCATAGAGTTTATAGATTTCAATTAATTCTAATGAAATTTTCAAACTTATATGTAGTTTGGACAACAGGAAAAAACCTTGCGTTACCAGATACATTAAGTCGAAATACGCCACCTGAATTACTTACACGAAAAACTACAGTTGAAATACCACAAAATATTAAATTTTGTCTCGCAAAAGATGAAACATCAACCCGACTAGAATGTAAATATGCAATAAAAACTGATATTGATCAATCACAAATAAATAATCTACGACATTTTCCACTCTACTTAGATTGCCAAAATAATCACTACGAAGTTGATTTACTAGGCACATCCACTTTTAAAACAATTCCATACTCACAGTGGATAAAAAACAATACTCAACAAAAGAGAACAAAACAACACTTGCATAAAAAAGACCTTTTTCCATTAATTGAAAAAGAAAATTTAACCGATAAAATAAATTTATCAGGACCACAAACAAACGATTCAAAATACTTATTAAATCAAGTTTTTGACCTCCATGACCCACTTGACACAATTCCCCTATCAAAACTAGAAATTGACAATATTTTTCTCGCTCCAACAGATAAAATTACACTTGAACATTTATAACATTATCAAAATCTCGACAGAGTAATTAGTAAGTTCTCTGCCTTCCTTTAAGTATGATATTAATAGCTTTTAACATCTCACATACACAAAATACAAAAGGACACTCCGGATCAGAAAAAACATACTCGAACTTTACACAAAATTTTTATTTCCCAAATGCACCAATTTGGATAAAAGTATTATGCAATGATTGTATGATATGTCAATTGAACAAAACTTATCCATATCAAAAACAAATAGCACAAAAACAAGATTTTAAAGGACAAAGTTTATATTTTAACCATCGCATTTCATTCGATACAAAAGGACCAATTTCACCATCCTCTGAAGGAAACTCCTACATTATGTTCATTGTTGACGCATTCACACAATATGTAGCACTCAACCCAGTACCACATTGTAATGCTTATTATGCTTACACAACGCTTTATGAACATTGGATAACTAAATTCGGATTACCCGAAATCTTAGATACAGACAACGGTACAGAATTCATAAAAAATGAAATCATCACACTATGCCACTTATACAACCTCAAACATAAACCACGTAGATCTCATGCACTTTGGACAAACGGTTTAGTCGAAGGTATGAACCGTTCATTACAAGAATATCTCCGATGTATCATAAAGGGAAATGATACAAAATACACAGAATGGTCAGCAGATGTAAAATTATTTCCCTTAGCATACAATTCACAAATTACGACAACTTTAGGAATGTCACCATACAAAATGGTTTTTAATCGAAAGCCACGTAAACCAATTATGTTTACAGCAAATGCCCATAAAAATGCACAACGTTATTGCCAACCAAATAAAGACTCAATTTGTTATAACCTACCTTTACACACACATGATGAAGACCATTTTCATCACCCACAATTTCTTAAATTAGCCTCCGGCACACACGCCGAATGGATTTTAAATAGAGATAAAAAACACAATGAAATTTACCAAAAAGTAGCGAAGAAATTGTTACAAAGGCAAAACATTAACGACCAAATTAATTCACGCTTTACACCAGCCACAGATTTAAAAATTGGAACATTTGTCTGAATACCTAACTTTAATACGCAAAAAGGAATCTCTAAAAATTACAACCCCTTCCAAAAGGACCATACCAAATAATTGCCAAACCCACTGACGTAACATATAAACTCACAGATTCAACTAGAAAAGAAATGGTTCAACATCGCAACAATCTATTGCCCTACTACCCAAAAGAATACGCACTACGCGAATTAACTCAATTATATTCTTTCACAGGTTTAAAAAATATTCAAAATCATCCACATACAGAAAAAGAAATAGATGAACAAGACAACGTACATCATGAAAATCAAAATCTAAAACAAACCAAAGCTAAAAACAATCAAAAAATACCAGACCCAAAAAGACCTCAAAAAGAAAGAAAGAACAGGAAAATAGTAGAAAAAAATTTACCGCAAGAACAAAAAGAAAATTCAGAACATAGGGAATCATCACGACTTAGAAATCAACCACGTAAAAATAACAAAACATTCATTCCACAATCTAAAATATTAAAGAAAGTTGAATTTCGAAAACAACTTCGATTTTAAAAATTAATAACGGATCATTTTGAACTTTCATTTTTCAAGATAACATGCTGATAAACACGCAACAATTTTAGTTCAGATTCAGCCAATAGGATTTACTCAAATCCGTCACCTTCTATATCTCTAACACCAACCTATTAGCCGAAAGATATTAAACTCCAGGCATATCTATAACTATAACTTTACAACCTCGAGGCCAAAAACAAATAACTCGCTAAAACTTGACAACTAAAATAAATACCATCATAGTGTTACAACCCTCCCCTATCTAATAACGCAAAGATCAACAATATTTTCCCAATTCAGACCTCAAAAACCCTCCAACCAAAAATGGCGAATTAGGCTAATGTAAAAAAGGACCATAATCATTTGGCCTACAGTACAAATATTTCAAAAATACCCCAGATCACCCGACAAATAAAAATAAAGCAAAGAAGACCTCCCGAACACCATAAAATTTGCCCCCAACAATTTTTCACAAAACTCAACCCACTTGTCAAAAAACCAAAAAATAATCCGACCACACTTGAACCTCGCCCCAAACAACAAAAAATATTCGAAGAAGAAATCATTTCTTAAATGCTCTTCTCTGAATCAGTCAATATCTTAAAAAATACAATCTCAAATCTTTTAATAAAATTTTTCATACTATTCAAACTTTTGTTCATATTTTTATTCAAAACTTTTGAAGCTTTTATAATCATTTTAATAATTTTTTGCAATATTTTTTCAGTTTTTTACTCCCTATTTGAAATATATCTCCAACTTTCCCAAATCATTGATCATATTCACAGGTACGATAATTCAAAGTCTATTTAAATGATACGAACAATTTTTAGTAGAACAGATATTTTTGTTTACTATTTGTTATAATTTTCATCACATTTTTATCATCCCTAATACTGACAATGTGCAAATGTGTAAAAAAAGGCAATAGTCATATTTGCCTTAGCAACAATCCTTTTAATTCTTTTCATCAAAAAATACTACAAAAAACATAAATCTTCCCACTAGAAAAAACCAATCGGACACTTTCAAAAATTGCTAACCAATAATCACAAAATCAGTCTTCACCGACATCATCCCAAGAAAACTCAGCAATACCCACAACTACCCAAAACCCCCAAACACCCACAGGAATTTCTTTTCAAGATAACCCATACACTTTTGAAGAACGACACGCTCGCTTATCCGAACCATTAGAACCAGTTCAGCGACAGGCACCCCTAAGTGAACCAACATATAGTTTGTACCCCACATTACCACAAGACTTAAATAGAATAAGACACATTAGTCAAAATCAAAATACAATTGAAATAAATAGACAGATTATACATCCACGAAGAAATAGAAATTTTCAAACCCCTAGAGTTCATTTTGATATACCCCAGTCACCAACAACAACTACTTCAGAAAATTCAAGTAGTACATTGCCAGAAACTCCCACACTACTTTCACAACATAGCACCTCAAGTATACCCTCAGATTACTTAGGTTCAACACCAACATCTGAACAAATACGTGAAAATCCCTTTAACCCCCCAATCCCACCGCACGACTACCATATTGGGCAACACACTCATATACACAAGGTGAACCAAACTTAGTGAATGATCCAATAGATATCTCTACTGATACAACACTATCATCGTTACCAGAAACATTATCACTACCGTCAACACCATCATTAAGTCAAATTTCACCAACACTTTTCCCTTTAAATTTTCCAAATAACCTCGACGCTAGATATCGGGAACAACCATCAACAAATATCCCTTTACGACTAGATTGGAATACATTCGTAGCACTTCCACCATTATTTGAACAACATCAAGATAGTAACCGACTCCACAGTTGGGCACTCAACAGACTACAATATAGACAAGATATCCACGAAGATATTCGTAAGCACAATATTCAAATACCTCAACAAAATAGTCTCCAATTAAAATTTGAAATCTCGATCAAACTTAACAAAACTGTTCAACATCCCTACCCATTAAATCCACCAAATATAACAGCTCAATTGCTACCGCCACCATTTATAACAACTGAAGTATTGAATAAATACGATAGATATACAAAAAACACAATTGGTTACATCACATTTTATAACCCATACTCAGGTTTATCATACACATGTATATTCTAAAAATATTAACATTTCAACACATTTTTTTCTAATATTTTCCGACCAAAACACAAATCCTTGTCCTCGAATAGGACCCCAAGATTTATTAGTAACACATTATGATTGTGAAGAAAACGAACAAAAAACACTACACAAATATGCAATAAATCAAGTATCACAATGCGAAACAGAACCACAAGCTATAGAAACTACAAATGTAATGGCAACATTGTATTCAAAAGCCCGAGTAACAGCAGTCACAGGATATAAGTTTACAGCAACATTTTCCAACGGAAATAAAAACCGACTTGATCACGAGTCATTTTACCAAAGTAATATAGAACGACTTTTACATCTAAATCCCGATGATTGTAAAAACGAATTACTCAGACTGAATATCACAAGAAATAAAAACACAGACAGAAAAAGAGTAAATTTCCAAGTCTTTGCCGATTCTGTACATCAAGCAGAACTTGAACGATATCAAGGACATATAAAATTAGACGAAAAATACCCATACAACGGCACACGAAAGATTAACTTACGACATACACGATAAACACTGGATACCACACATTGGAATAAATGACCCCTCTAACTGCAAAGCAGACACAAAAAAAGGATATCAAGAAAAAATGTTCTTTGATTGGAAACTCGAAAAAGTACAACTCACACGAGATCTATCTGATAACACAATGATCGATCAAGGAATTAGACTACCTTGCAAAAATGATCAAGGTTTTTGTGACCCTACAAGAAGGACACAAGCACGCTCGAATGATAAAATTTCATGAAAAACAATTTATAGAACCAATTCCATACGAACAAGTAAACCCATCCCGAAAACAAAGTAATGATTTTAGAAATATCCATGATATAGAAAATAAGTTAACACGTTTCCAAATCTATCAAGAAACAAAATTTGCATGTAAATACAGAAATCCACTTTATAAGACACAATACTCTGAAATACTTGTCGAATACGAAAAAGGTTTCGACATGATCACTGGAAAAACAAAATTTAACCCTTTTGCCACAAGTCATCCTATAAATGAAGGAACATCATACATCCCAGTTAACTTTCAAAAAAGCACAGGTCAACCTGGTGGAAAACTAAAACCATATGACAGTAAAAGCACGATCATATGACGTTTACAAGAACGATCACTAATGAATAGCACCTATTTTGGTAATATTCATTATGATATTCACTTAGACATGAAGTTAGACTATACAATTAGGAGAATTTTTCAAGAAATGTCACTTTCTGAATTAGAAACACTTCATCAACTATGCGAATTGGAAAAAACACAAATCCTACAATCACTCGCACTAGCAGTACTAAAAATACCTTACGAAGGATACTTATTATCAGGAAACAGATCAAATTTTCTAGATTACGAAGGAATTATTTTATGGTTTTATACTTGCACCAAAAAAGTATCACCACTTAATGTTTTTGAAGACAAACGTTGTTAAAAAAGAATTCCTATATTCTATAAAAATAAGGTACATTTTGTCGATACACTTTCAAGACGAACGTATTTTTGGGATACCGCAGTCCCATGTGGATCAGAAAATAGCCACAATGTACTGCAATTAAATCCTGATGAAGATAAATACTGTCTACTTACACCATACGCTACATTAATGCAATCACTCAAAAAAATTTTACCCAAAAGCATCAGAGCTATTACTCGTAATCCAAATATTGATTTACAATCAATTGGAATATATTCTAAATCTGATATCCAACATCACATTAGAACACCACAATTTCAGGAATTATTAACACAAATGGACACAATACAAAGACAATCAATTGACCAGAATTTAAGAAAATTTGCCGAAACCGCAGGATTTGCAGACATTTATACACAAGACTATAGCGGATATTTTAAAGATATTAAAGACTACATATAATTAAACGGTGGAAACTACAGACCACAAGATATTTCACCTATAAATATTTTCAGTTTTGTCACCTTAAAGAACGAAATTTTAGCTTTTCTAGGATGGTCCTATTACATCTTAGAAAAATTAACTATCTTATACGCCATGTTTAATTTTATAGGATTTCTTTTCTCACTATTAAAAGGAATCTATAACACATGCGCTATACACACACAAGTTAACTGACAAGCAAGTGTAGCACGTATATTATTTGCAGGATTTTTTGGAATTTTTTCATCATCAATCAATAAAATACTTCTAGATGCACAAATAAAAAAATATAATGCAAAAAAATCCACAAGACAAAACACATATGACGAAGAACATAATAATGTAGATATAACACCCACTGCACCACAGATACCACCCCTACCACAAAATCATCCATTATCACTAATTCCCCGTAATTTCCGAAACCTAGCAATCACAAATAATCCAAATTCTAGACCAAATACAACACAAAGTCCCATCCAACATATAATGACACATCCTTCACAAAATGATAATACATACGAACAAATTATAGAACAACCCCACACCACCACTTTTCAGTCTCAACATAATCATTTTTTTAGCCCACGATGAGCCGACAACTTGGATCCCTCCATCGCTCAAATTCCCATCCAGCCAACCTCCAAACTCAAATCCCAATAATCCCACTTTTTGCTTTCCCACCACCCGATTTTCCGATTATTAATATATCATCAAGCACGAATTCTGATAGTAACTCAGATATTTCAGTTTTACATTCTATCTCACAATTTAATAACTCTAATGTAGAAACCCCCGACGAATTTGCAGACTCCGAACCATCTCCCTCTACCTATACCCAGACCAACTCCTCAGTTTTTTCAAAACCCCCTTTTCAACCAATCCCATCAAATTATCCACTCCCATCCATTTCCACTCCTTCATATGCTTCCCAAGTGACCCCAACCTATTCTCCACTTCATTCCAACAGATCATATAATAATTCCCCAGATACCCCCCCCCCCCAAATTTCCCAGGAGCTCGATAATTTTATTACTTTACAACAACAATTAATATACCCCAACACCCTCACAATACATCAACTATCATCCACAAAAACATCCTCAAATCCATCTACCCCCACACCCTCCTCAGCTTACACTCCATCATTGGCACAATCATCCACATCCACCGAAACATCTACTAGCACTCACCGAGCTTATCGCACTTTTAAACGAAAATTTCCAAATCACCCATTCCCAAGCAAACCCGGAACAGCCCGCGAATATATTAATCTCCCGCAACACACCAACACAAAAAATTTTCTTGAAATCACCTTACCCTCATTTCCGCAATATACATTAAATACACCTAATAATACTAACGACACACGCAATTTTGTCGATGAACACGTTTTAATGCCAACACTTCATTGGACAGCTTATTATATTTTGACTAACCCCCTTTGCCTACCACTAGCTAATACTCATGACAGGATAGAAAAGAACAAACACATGTTATATAGACTCACCACAACACTATCACCTCGACAATTTACTTACGTTGCATATAAAAAATTACTAAAAACATTCACTGCACCCCGAGCTAACGAATTTGCAATAGAATACTACGATCATAATATCATCCGCCCTAATCGGGATCAATTTTTAGATGAAGACTGCTTCGCAAACCCGCAACTAACAGAAAAATTTTTCATCAAAACATCATACGTATTCACACTTAATATTTTTGATAGAAAGAATGACCACATTATTTCAGAATCACTAGCTGATATTCAAGCATACGAGAGCTTCTATGATAAATTTCAGTTATTTTCACTAACCTTTCACTTTCTTTCACCACAGGAACGCGATTTGCACTGTTCCCACGATATTATGTTACGCACTAAACAAACGCACACATATACATACTATCGTTTCATACAAAATCATTTTGATTTACACACCCCATTAAGACAACCTCACCATCGTTTTCAGTTTCTTAACTCAAAGTACTTGTCACCATTTTCCCCTAATTTTACATATTGCATTAAAGATACTAACCTCCACGGCATCCTCCGCAACTATGACCCAGTTACCCAAATGTATATATTCTGTCCCATCACAAAGATTTTCAATGCCGAAGAATCCAGACCTTTCCTTATCCCGCATGAATTTATCCAGCCTATTGAAATACCCATATTAGAATTCATTCACACTACTAAATATAATCAAAAAATATATAACCTCATCCAAAGTACACCTTACGAGTTTGCAGTAGGCACCGAAGAACTAAACACCATTTAAACACTTCAATTGCTTTGGCCACTGCTACAAACTAAAAACATCATACGCATACTAGCCAAATTACTAACAACATCAGATATGATTCACGACATCTTCCCCCACGGCTTTTTCCCAGAAGATTAAGGTAAGTATGATTTGAAATACTTTTAACTAAATTTAAATTAGTACTAACCATTTTCTAAAAATGTTTGATTTATATTTCTAGTCTTCACACCACTAGCATCTACAAAACAGAAAAGAAAAAGAAAAACACAAACTTGTTCAATTATCTTAAAACTCATTAATTTCTAGCACTAAATAATGTAGTAATTTAATTTATAATTTATTTCCCCATGAAGCAGTAAACTTAGTTACGATGCAACTTTGTAATTTTAAAATTCGCCAAAAACGCAGTAAAATTCAAATTCTATGCAATAAATTGATAAAATGAGAAAACAGTACTAACTTTTTCAATATTTTCATTCATTCGCACAAGAATTCTATCCAAACTCGCACAGCTCGCCCACGAAGAATTGTTTAAATAATGATTTTAAGTTTCAAGCTTTCACTATCAACAACTCGATAACAAGTTTCAAACTTTCATTTAACCCGATTGGAAAGGAATTATACACTAAACCAAACTAACCAACGCAGCTTACTAAACACCACAAATCATAAAATAACAGCATGACTAAGAAAAGAAAACCAACGGTACCCAAACCGGATTAAATCAGTTTAAAACTGGATAATTTATTATTTTGAAGACTATTATAAAGTCTAAGAAAGAAATAATAAAACACAAAAAAGTCGCAACACAAACCCATACCAAAAACAATTTGATTTTTGAAAAAAGGACACAACCAAAGAAACATAAGAAAAGACCAACATAAACCCAACATAAAACGTTATCACATAACAGGACCTCTCAAAGAATCAGCATAAAATCATACTCCCACTCCTGGCCTAACCCACCAGAGAGGACGTCCTGAGCCTGCTCTATAGCCGGCCTAACCCACCGCGCTACATCCACGCTTTGTGACCACACTTCTATTTTTAATAGGAGGTACTCATGGGTGAGTAACTCTTCGAAATAACCAAACTAAAACAAAACGCTTTTGTGAAAACGACTAACTAAATTCATGATTAAAAAACCGAATTAACATAATTTTATAAAATGTAAATCATACTTTGCAGTATATAGATCATACACAACAACAAAGACGAACATCCAAAGACCAGATGATTTCATCACACTCGAACAAAAGAATGGCTAAATACAACCGACATGCCGTCCACAATCACAACTCAAAGGATTTAGAGTACGACTTGACTTCGTAGAAAAGGACTTCATTGAACTAGAACAATGACCACCTCGATGTTCAAGTATACGTACAGATCCGAGTTACAAGGCATCCCTTCCACACACGATCTTCACGCCATTCCCAGACGAGGCTGCACACAAAACAGTTCTCTACTAATACAGAAAAAACTGACATAGCAAACCATTTTGAAATCGGATTGATTTCATTGGGGATCACAGTCATTGTCGAATGACGAAGAAATAATTTCCTGTCCATAATTCCAGCGTCCTGGAACGTTCTTCTTCAAGAGGAACCGGATAAGAAAATGATTTTCGCCAAATACCAACGTTCATCATCCATCCTTCAAATTGCAGAGAAGAAAGATAGTTCTAAAAAACTCTGTAAACCCCGGATGGGTGGAACTTGATCTAAACTACATTTTATTATTGGATAAATTAGATTTTTTACCACTGTAAAATAATTAATATTAACCAATCATAATCCATCTAACTAACAACCCACTTATTTGTAAGTGCTGAAATTACTTGTAATTTCAGCACCAGATAGATTTGAATTTAACTTAGAAATTAGTTGCCTTTCCAAGAGAACTTCAGCAGTTGCAATAAGCCAGTATACTCTAGATCTATTGAGCCTAGCAGAGACTAGTTAAACACCCTGAGACTAGTAGATATAAGAGTAAGATTAGGATCGGTATTAGACTAAGAAGTTGCACGAATATATCCGGCCGAAAATAAGATAAGGTGACGAGCATCCGAAATTACTCTATGAGTTAACCACATCGGTCATAACTCAAAAAGAACAATCACCTTATTTTTCACTCTTGAGTTAAGCTTCCTTAGTGACGTTTTTCAAATAACAGTTCTCTCTACAACTCAGCCAAATTTATTCTCAATTTTCTGTACTTTTTTGCTGTTTCGAACACAGAGTTTTTTTTGTTCAGTTTAATTTCCGATTTGTTAATGTTTTTTTTTAAATTTTTTTTCGCGCAAAATGAGATTGATCGAGCCATATATGAACACTTTTCAGACGCAATTCTTCGAAAAGTTTTCACAGTGTCTAGAACATTGGCTTTGAACATTTGCTTCAGAAAATAAGATGTTTTAAAGCTACATAATCCATCAATTTTTCTTTTCACGGTGCTCAACTTATGCTTCGATTTTTCTGCCTATTAGCAAAGATGAGTAAATTGAAAACGTTTTTTTTTTTCAGTTAAGTTTATGTGTCAATGTTTGACTTCAGAAAACTGAAGAATCACAATTTTGCGAAATCCGCCCCTCCCCCCCCCCCCCCCAAATCCGCCCCTGGTATCTACTAAGCTCGATCTGTCCTTTTATTCGTGAAAAACTACAACTCTTATAAACAACAGAAATTTCGTGCATGAGCAATAATGTCTTTTATTAAAAAATACTTCAAAATTCAATAAATAAAAAATACACAAAATGTAACTAAAATTTCAATTGGTGCATTCAAACGTACCAAAACTTTATTGTGATTTTTTAAATTCAAGTTCTGGAAGCTAAGATTATACGTATAGTTATGTACATAAGATGATTCTGCTGATTTTCAACACATTTTACTCTGGTCTAGTGGTTTTCGGAACACCATCAAGCCCCAGGTGAAAAGTGTTGTCGAGTGTGCATCGCGCATGAAGGCAAACTCGCGGATTCCTCGTTTCGCATAAGACCTGAAACATTTAAAAAGCTTAAAACTTACAAAAAGTTTCGGCTCTTTTCCAGTCCCCCCTTCAAATTCAAATTCAAATAATGCAATGAAATTTGGCGTGGTGAAAAAATCGACAACTGGGAACAGATTTGTTCTTCATATTTTACAGCGTAACATCACGCATTTAGCCATAATAACACATAAAACAAACATAAAACTCGGTATTTTGAAAGGAGAGAACCGGAAAAGAGCCAAATTTTTGACAAAATTAATAATTCGACCAAATTTTTTAATTGCATCCTAGTCACAGTTTGTTTCCTACCGCATATAATGATTGCACGCGTCTTCTGGTTTGACGTCCTCTACGAAATAGAAGCCGCCTGGCCGAACGTAATCGTAAGCTACATTTAGCAAACTTTCCTGTGCTCGAGGCTGGTGCAAGGAGTCGTCAACAAAAATATTCACGTTTCCAACGTGATCAAACATTCGCCGCGTGCTCTCCTTGTCAGAAATATTCACCACAAAAGTTTTTATACGTTCTTCTTGGAATAAACTCTTCGGGTTGATATCTGCTCCAAAAATTGACGAGTATTTGAAGTAATCTCGCCAAGCTCTGGTGGAGCCGCCAACGTGTAAATTGGACAACTGTTATGGGTTATTTTCCAGTTCGAAGGCAGATTGTCTACAGTTTTTTAAAAGAAAAAATGAAGCAAATTGACTTATGATTACTTTTCTAACTTCAGAAAAACAAAACAAAACAATTTTCGCGAATCTTTTTAGATCCAACTTTTTAACAATCATTTTCATCTTAAACATTAACTTGTAAAAACAAATTTACAACGTTGTTTTTATATGCTATAAACTGTTTTCGCAATTTCTAAAATTGGTTTTGTAACTGTTGTGTAAAAGAGCTATTGGAAAATGTTTGCTGCTATAGCTACTTTTTGTAAATTTTTTTCTTATCAGCAAACAAAAACTTCGCTGAAGTGAGTTCAAAGTGTTTTCAAAGTGAAGACTTTCGAAGTGTTTTTTAAACTGGAAAACTGCCCTTTAAATATGTTTTGTTCATTTGCGATTTGTAGGGCCCTGTTTGAGATCCCAGTCCAATTTCCAAAAATTTCAGATGACGGTTTTTGATTGGTTTTAGAAATAAGTCATAATAGTCTGGGTAATTGTACAGAGCACACTTGTCTGACCCCAAATTGTTCATTAATTGACACAATGATCCGTCATTTTCTTTCCCGTTTTCCACGTAGTTGTTCACCACTTCGGTTGAAATGTTTTCATTCATGCATCAGATAACTAAAATTTTTTATCTGTAAGAATAAAATTCATCATTTTCTTACCAATTTTCTATAGAAAAAGTAATCGAAGAATTTTAGCTTCCCAGGTTTATCATCCTTTTCGCAACAAAATGTCTAACATTAACCAAATCGGAAATCATGCATGCTCCAAATTTTTGACAAACTATTTAAAAAAGGTATGTCGATTTTTATAAGTGGATTCCAATAGCAAATCCTCCTGAAGTATCTAATTTTATTAAAAATTGAAGTTAAACTGAAATCTATGCTCTCAAATATTAGATATCATGAGCGAAAACACCAACTTTTGCAAATGTGACTATTGGGCCCATTGATGCACACATATTGTTGTCGTTTGAGGTTCGAAACTACCTGATTGCAAGACTCAATCGCTCTTCGTAATCCTTCCTCATCATCTCTGAGTACTTTGCACTCAACTTGGATTTCATTTTCGGTTACTGGCTTCGAAATAGGCGTTGATGAATACGAGCTAAAATAACTTAAATATGTAAATTTTTCAACAGCCCCCGAAATGATACTAAACTTTGCTTCAAATTTTTCTTTGTAAGTCGAAAATTGGTTAATTTTTATAGCATCCAAATTTTGAATTATGATCAAGGTTTTACCATATTCGCTTTGGTCGTACTAATTTAATCAAAATTTGAGTGGGGGAAAACGCGCATAAGCTGAACTTACAAGAACTCGTATAATTTAAACCAGGTTGCAAATGCGCTTTTCCGCCAAAAAGCTATGAACAGAACAGCTTTTGTTCTGGTCCTTTAATTTATTCAAAATGCCAAAACCCTTTTTTACACTGGAGTTTTTTTGGAATTGTTGCCTCACATCAGGGGCGGATTTAGGGCGGGCGGGGGGGGGGGGGTGGACGGCGTCTTTTCCTCAGGGATTCGACCCCCTGCCGACCCCAAGGGTCCCCTTTTGGTACTGTTTAAGAAATCCACTTTTGGCCGACCGACCCTAAAGTTATTTAAAAGGCGCCTTTGGCGCGCCAATATATACTAATTTTGAGGGGGAGCGCGCGCCGAAAAAACGCAATTTTTTGGTCAACATTTCCCAAAAAGTGACTAAAAACGCCTTTTTTGGACTGTTTTTCAAAAATACGGCGCAGAAAATTTGGCCAAAACAGGGACTAAACTGTGCTTAGGAAGAGCTAGAAAGATCAATTCGGTCGACCTAAAAAAAAGATCGACAAAATTTTCGAAAATTGTTTGAAAATCCGCCACCCCCCTCGAGAAAATCATAGATTCGCCCCTGCCTCTCATTCAAACAATTAGACAAAACTTTAAGCTGCATGGATTTCTTCATGGAACTATCAATACCTTAATTTAAACCAATTTTCTGAAACAAGAGAAGAGAACATTTCATGAATTTAAAAAAACGGCAAAAAAGCTCCGATAAAATTTGAAATACGGTGCAAAACAGTAAAGACTAACCTGTTTATAATTACTGGATTTTCATGCGCAATTATCCAGCGACTGCAAATCAGAAACAGAAACGTAGAAATTGCCGCACCAGCAAAAAAGAACTTTGCATTTTCAGTCTTTAGCCTGGTCATGAAATCTCTTCAAATGCGACGATAAAGTGTTTTAATTAAAAAAAAATTAACTTCCGTAAAGTTAAAATTGGTTTCCGATTTCGGTTCAAGCTTTGAAGAGTTTTAATAATTTATAAGGAAGCTTAGACAGCCGCGTTTAAACATGCATTGGTCAAGGAGCACGTGTAACATATGGTATAGCTGAGAATGTTAACAAAAACCAAAATTAAGATTTTTTTTCAAATGATGCAAAACAGTACTACAAGTTTCAGAAAATTATTCGGTGATTACAAATGTAGTTAAAAACATTAAAGCGTTTTTCTGCAATTTTATTTACTATTGAAATCAGTTTATGAAATTTCTTCAAATGCGACGATAAAGTATTTTAATTGAAAAGCTCAAAGTTGATTTACCAAATCAATTCAAGCATTTGAAGAGTTTGATTAATTGATAATGAAGCTGAGACAGCTGAGTTTAAATATGTAGCGGTCAAGCACTGGATCGAGTGTGAAAATATAATTGATATTGTTTCTGGCTCACAAAGACCAAATTTAACCTTTTTGTCAACTGATGCAAAAAGAGTATTACAAATTTAAGAATATTATTCTCTCATTACAAATGAATTTTTAAAATTTTAATACGTTTTTCGGATTTTCAATTGATATTGAAATCAGTTTTGCACAGTCATCAAAAGTTGGCTTAAGAATAGCATAAGACGAAAAAAGCAGATGTGCTCTCCAGTCGAGCTCAAGTACCGTTTGAAAGAAGTTCAGTGCGTGCTAACCACAAAGAGTTGAGAAAAGTAGAGACAGGCAGAAAAAGTTAAACAAATAACAATTCTAATATATTTGTTTCAGGCTAGTATACCAGAAATGATTGTTGTAGAACTCGAATCACATCCTTTACATATTGGTCAGAGAAATAGTCATGAAACCCTTTGGTCTATTTTCAGACTTCCCTGAGCAGAAAAAAATTAGAAGTTTTTCTCAATTTCCGAACTCCGATTTCGCCGGTATTGAAATAAAAGCAGAAAACATCAAGGGTGCGAGCTTCATTATAAAAGAAGAAAAGCAGAGGAAATATGAAAGTTAACCTGTTGAGATTGAGATGTTATATTAATTTTCCTAGCTGGTTATTTTGTTCAATAGATCTTCATTGCTGAAGATGAAGCTATCTATAAATTTGTTTCTTCTTTTTTTGCGGCTGTTTGAAAATTTTCTGAAAAAACTAATCGTTTTTCCAAAACTAAAGATGTAACTGAGCAGTTTTCTTATTCTTATATGCGAGTCGGGACATTTGTGTCCCAGACATTTATGTCCCGCCAAAAACAGTCCAAAATGCAAAAAGTGTCTAAGACATTTGGTTCCCAGACAAAATTTTCCCAAAATTGTCTGGGCTGTTGCCACACTAGTTAATGACAGGATTAATTTGATAAGCTCTCAATAGGAAGGATTAAATCGATGAGGCCACGCAACTGAGCAATTAGACCAGAAATTACTTTGCGCAGCATATCAGAGACAAAATTAAGACAGGACTCAACTCATTTACACATACCTACACAATTATCGCTTGATCGATAGTGCTGCCAAACGTAGACACGAGAGATCATAATTTCATTGTTATTGATCTCGAGTTCGTGTTGACAATGGAAACTCTTGTGACAAATAAAAACAACGGAATGCTAGTTTATGATGCATACGCATACTTCAAACATCGGATTCTAACAGACACCTCAATTTCGCACCCATTATTTCCCAAACTCATAGAAAAATTTCAACACGAACAGAAAAACGCTGAAATCTTGATCGAAAAAATGTGTGCCGGGAAAAGAGTGTCACGTTATAAAAAACCTCTTTATGTCAAACTTGACAAAAACCTTTCCGAATTAGTTGCGGCCTACGACCCAAGTAAACTTTTAGTTTCCTAAAAGGGTGCAGCAACAACATCAAACTATATTTCAAAGTCAATTTATTTTCCAAAGTTGATATTGCGAAACAATAATTTTTAATAAATTTTTCTAAGTTGAACTTTTTCTCAGAATATTTCAAAATTGAGCTAGACCCGTTTTGATAATGGCAAAATGATCAATGTAATCAAGCTTTTCCCATCCTCTTCCCTTTTGGCTCAATCAAGTCAACCCATTTCAACTTTTCCCTAGCTTATCCAATTTTGGGTTTTTTAATTTCAAATATTGACTAAATTACGAAAGGTTTTTGCGGACCCGAGATTTGAACTTCAGACCTTTTCACCTTTTGACCTTGAAACTTATGACTTCATCGCACGGCCAAATGCGCTTTAAAATTTCAAATTGTTCTTGAAAGTTTTGTCTCATTTCAACTGTTCTATGGCTAATTGATACGCATAGAATCTAATTAAAGTACAATCAAACAACCTCAAAAGAACAAAGCATTAAAGATCACAAGGTCAATTCAAAAAAAATTCGCAAAACAGTTTCGAACAATTTTGTCTGGGACTTAAATGTCTGGTACAATTTTTATAATTTCAGACTGTTTTGTCAAGGACACAAATGTCTATGCACCCTTATATGCAGTAATTTTTTTGTTTCGTATTTTGCACTGTCATTTAAAAAAATGAGTTCACTGTTTGTTGTGATATGCATCTTGAGTCTTCTTTAGTTATTACGTTGCGTAAAGTGTCTACTGGGCCTTTTAGAATTTTTTTCTATTGTTTTAAAAACTTCATAAACATGAAGTTCAGTAGATGGATACAATTTGTGAGCTTCCTGTGCTGATCTTTTTGAGTCTAAATTACGTTTAAAAAACTATTATGCATAGTTTACTGAGATCATTATCCAGTTGTTTCATATACTTTTGTTTCAAATACCATACATTAAAACTCCATAATGAATAGCAATTTGCACAACATGTCTCAGCTGTTTCTTGCTTAAAACTTTTCTTATTCAATAGCAATCAATCGGAAAAAGTAATCCATTTTTTCCTGAGAATAGAAACATTTTGTCAAAATAAATTCATTTAAAGTAAAAAAAATCAAATCATTGTCTACTGCTATTCCTAAGTACCTAAATTAATTTCCGTTTCCAATGTCACTTGATTCATTCTCGCTTCGAAAAAACTGAATACTTTCTTTTTTGAAATTCATTGTTTTGTTATTAACTAAGATACGTGATTCATTCTCGCTTCGAAAAAACTGTATACTTTCTTTTTTGAAATTCATTGTTTTATTATTAACTAAGATACGTAAATTGTGTCCTGTTGTAGGACGTAAAAAGATGAAACCACTCAATCCATAAGAGCAACAGTTTTCCAGAAGTTGTACCTAATTGACCGTGTCGAAGGCTTTTTAAGATCAAGAAAAGTACTCTGCATTGATTTTTGATTGTCCCGCTCAAGTTAGATTGTTTAAAAAACTACCAAAAATTATGAAAAATTAACGAAAAAAATCATAAATTTATAAAATGAGAGGTTTTGTCTGATTTTTTTTTTGCCAAATCTGTATCAGGATTAACAAAAAAAACAAACATTGCGAGGCCAAACTGTGCTTTTTGCGAAATGTAAGCGGATTCCGCAACAAGGACGCTCCCTTTGTTCTTTTTTTGTTCTTTCAATTTCTTTGATCGTTCCGACAAAAATTTAACTTGTTTAAAGAATTGTCTCTGGAATCCGGGAACATACAGACACAAAATTGAGCGCCTATCCAGAGCACAGTTTGGCCTCGTATTGGAAAAAAATTCTTCGAATTTTTTTTCGATCTAAAAAACAGAAATTTCAGACCTGAAAAAACCTCAAGTAGTCTATGCCAAATGCATCCAAGCGTTACTTTTAGATATCATAGTCTATTTCAGATCTAGAATTGAATGTGAAAACCAATGCTTCACTGGATATCTATTTGTACACGACGTCGGCTGTGACTGTTTCAGCGTAACTGGTGGATTTCCTCTTCAACATCTGAATTTATGTACTTCTTTCAAAAAATTCTGGTTCCGGCAGTTTGGCACATAAAAAAGTACTCTAAATGAAATGAAATCAAGCCGATGTGTGTTGGAATTACCTGAAAAAGCTCAAAGTTCTATTTGAAGTCCCTCCGAGGCAGTACAATAGCACAGATAAAAAAAATAGTTCAAGATTGTCGAAAATTTGAACAAACTGAACATATTAAGTGCGGCAATCCTAAATTAAATGGCGAATGTTTACAGTCTCATGTGACACTTTAAGATTTGGAGCAAGAAACTTTGGAATTTAGGCTTTTTGGCGTTAAATTAAAAGTTAAATTTGCAAGTCCAGACAATTTGGCGCCAAAACTGGAGTGATTTTGGAGCTATTCTCATGCGCGAAAAAAAATGGGCGAAAAACTTGTGAGCAAAAGACAGAAAACAAAATTAGCCGAAAATAGATTTTTTAAAAAATCAATTGCCATTCAATCAAAAAAAAATAAATTAAGCGATATTTTGCATCTTTTTGTAACGAAACCCTTGAAATAAAAAAACTTGTTCCAATTCGGCATTTGGTCCTTCGTATTTGAGGGATTGCACCGAGTGATTTTCTTTGTTAATTAGCGTCAATAATTTCCCGCTCTTTCGAAAATGCGTTTAAACCGGGCGATACAACAGTGCCGAAAAGTAAAATGCTGTTTAACAGTGCCGGAAATTATTTTGAATACTGTTTTTTCTATCCCTAAGTCACTGAGAAAAACATTAATTCAAATAGACGGAAGTTTAAAAGCCAAAAATGTCCATTTTTTAATTGATGCCGCTTGTTAAACAAACGAATTTTTTCCAAGTGCGTTGTTATAAATTTTTCTGAACAAACAATTAATTCAGCGAATTGTGAATTTTTGTTCTCGGTTTCGCTTCAAAACAAAATAGCAGAGCATTCATGCAAAACTGCCATCAATTTGCAAACAGAACTCAAACTTTTGAAATATCCTCAAATTTTGGAACTGTTGAAATTATTTTTAGTTTCGTTACTGTTGTACTTCGGCACTGTTGAACGCCCCGTCCCTCTCGTATGAAGTCCAATCGACCTGTTGCCTTCTTTTACAGAGCTCAACCATTAAATCCAATCGAATAAGTTATCCAATTGAAAACTATTATATTTCATCCAAGTCAACTTTATCGAAAATCGAAACCAACATAAAGAACGATAGCCATAGTTAGTGATCATGTAACAGTTAATCAAAAAATCCGAACCAAGAGTTTAGAAATGCTAAACATTTTTGTTTATTAAAAAGCAGCCATTGACACTTCAAAATCTTGGGGCTGTTTTTGGTTATAACCCTCTTTTTTGTAAGAGTTTGAATGAAAGAAACGACAAAAAAACACAGATAAAATAATCTATAAGAGACTAAATTAGATACAAGACTATTCGTATCAGGGCGAAGCCTTGAATGTTCCGACTGCAATTTAAGGTCTACGGAGCAGTAATAACGTGAAAATTTTAAATGTTATAAAACAAAATTAAAAAAAATTAAAAAAAATTGAAATTTTTTGTGAAAACATCCTTCACACGTCATATTAAGTACAAAATGATAGATTTTGCTCCCATTATCAAATCAATTGAAGCATATAAGCTTCCTTGAGCCAATTTGGAACGATTACTAAGACGGATTAAATCTCGCTTACGCGTTAATAGCGCGAAATATATCGCGAGTTAATTGTCCCAAATTGGCCAAACTGGCAATTTTTAAACCCCCACAACTTCACGAAATGATTACAGGTGAAATAAATTTTCAAATTTAATCTCAGGACAATAGCCTACGAACGATAATAAAAAATTCCGTCAAAAATGGCAAGTTAAAAGCCAAAATTTGTCAGAAGAAACAAAAAATCCACCCGAGCTCAAATATTCCGATAATTTCGTTACGAAAGTCGGAACAAAAATTTATCTATTTCGACCTGGCACATATTGATAGCCAGCACTGCTTATTAAAATCAATCCCAATTTACCACAAAAATGTTGATTTCGTTTTTACATCTAAGGGGGGTTGATTAAACGAAAAGACCCAAAATGTGCTTATTGATATTTTGGGAAGAATAGCTCAACCAGAAAAGAAATAAATGAAAAGACGGGGGGATGAACGAAAAGACCCAACATGAGCATGTTGATAATTTGGAAAGAATAGCCCAACTAGTAAAGAAATAATTTGTATTCGATAAAAATTTGAACAGCCTTTTTTCACAGTGCTGATTTAAATTATCCGGACGAAAAGCACAAAACTTTAAATTTAAAACGAGTTGTTCTCAAATTGAGTTGGTGATAGACAAAAAAGGATGGAAACAAAAACTGCTTAGATTTTTAGCAAAACGAAAATGGTGTACTTATTTTTAGGAATTTTTGCTCAAAGTTTTACCCAAAAAAGGTTTAGTTTTTGTTTTTTAGAGCAATCAGAAGATACTGTTGCAAGTAGTGAGTCAAATATGGGCAAGTTACATCAAAGTAATCTTCTTATAGAGCCACACAAATTTGAAAAGAGTATAGTCTCTATAAAGAGAAAACGTAAGATTTTATTTTTGTTTGATTGACAAAAATATCAATTTCACTACCCAAAGTACCAAGTTTGTGATAATAACCGTTTAAAAATTTTTTGTTTAGACATAAAAAGTTATTACCAATCTTTAATTACCTAATTGACTCAGTATTTTCAGCTTAGTTTTTGATTGACTAAAAAAGCCAGATAAATCTTTCTTTAGGGTAAAATTTTGGGCCCGATTTTCAAAACATTAATTACCCCATAATAGTTCTGCTAAAAAGTAAGCAAGTTTTGTTTTCAGCACAGTTTTTGCAATAAATGAAACAGTACAAATTGAAGCACAGTATTTCACGACCATAATCTTGAAAAACAAAATAAAAAGAATCTTTTATGTCGTTTTTTCTAGCAGTTTGAAAATAAAGTTGACCAAAAGCCTGAAGCTTAGACATAGTCGGACTGTTACTGATATTAGCGAAATGAACAACGCCTTTATTTCAAAAACGACTGGAAAAACAAGAAAATTGTACAAATTTTAAAAATGTTTCCAAAACTAAAAAAAAATTTTTATGTTTTTTTTTATTTGCAAAACGCCTTGAAAAAGTTCAATAACTAAACTAACAAGAGTCAATTTAAATTTTCAGGGCTTGAGTAGTTTTTTATCGTCTTATCTTTTTTCTATGAAAAGCCTATTTTATTCCCGCTCGCTTGCTTCATTTGCTCAAAATTATACTACAAGTCAAATACTTCGCACGATCATTCTCTTTTTTGAAATTTTTTATTGCTGTTCAAATCACGATTGAACGGGCGTCAATTTGATATATCATTCAAATATGTCCAATAATAGTTTGCTTTACCTGATTTGCGTGGCAAACAAATAGAAAAAAATCAACACACCTGTTTACAAAGTTCCTTCACATTTTCAATGGTTTTCAATGATAAAAAAAAAACAATTTTTATTTGTAATAAGTATTGAGAAAACCGTGTTAGGTTTAAACAGTGGTGGGTTTGTGAACTTTTCGAGACCCACGCAGTTTAAGGAATATATCCCCGAGAGAAATTTTTTTGAAGATAAGTCTGCATGAAAAAATTCATCCGGCAAAAGTACGAACTATGCGTTCGTCTAAAGTAGGAAAAGAATCCGTACTCAATTGGCGTTCTGAAACTCACGCAACAAAACTAATAAGCTCGCTGGCATTCGAGTGTTGAATACTGATTAACAGTAGAAAGCATTTTTACTCTGGAATTGTGGAGGGTTGTCCCCCCATGTGGTATGACACCATTGTCCCCATGTGTTAATGACACTATTGTCATCATGATTTGAGCCCTGTGCCTCCATTAAAATTCCAAAATTGTGTTGGCATATAAATGTTTGGGTACATTTTGTGAAGTACCAAGTATTCCAAATCTTCGATCTAATACCATCTGCTATGTTTAATGCGCGATATACCTTGTCTCAAAATCACCTAACTTACTAGTAACAGTATGTCAAACTTATCAATACACCACTCTCTCAAAAAAAAACGTATGAGGTTTTCACAAAAAAATTGTTGAACTTGTTTTCTTCATGTTTTGGTGTACAATTTTGGGCACGATTTTCGCGAAATAATACCTCATATTACTCCTATTATAATTTTAAGCAAGTTTCGTCTTTATCAGTTTTTTGAGACCGAGCCAAATTTTAGAAAAACGCGTTTTTGATTTTAATAATTGTGCATTTTATCCGGGTAATTTAAATCAGCATTGTTTATACGTCAACTGAAACAGAGAAAAAAAAGTAACCAATTTTGTGAAAGGTGGTTGCTGTGCGCAAGTAGCACAGAACGTTTTGACCATACTCCTGCTTGCTCGCTTTATTTGCTCGAAATTAGACTGAAAATCAAAATCTTCAAAGCGGTTTTTTTCTTGTCTTTGATTTTTTATGGCGTTCGAACCACAATTGAAAACGCCCCAATATTGTATATCACTCCACAATGGTGATCGAGTCTTATAGGAATGTATCCAAATTTTTGTATTGCACACGAGCTCTCTGCATGATCTGTGCTAATGTTCTCCATCCTCGACTCTAGACTCCCGATTTGGCCGCTTACCTTCTCGTAGCGTTTTTTTCATCCATATCTTTTTTGACTTTTCTCTCTCTTCTTTGTTAGTCTCTTCCAGCTTCTCCAGTAGTTGTGTCATCCCCTCATTTGCTGCTCTTGCTACAATCTGTTTATTAGTTAGTCCTTTGTTGTTTTTGTTGTACCTTATTTCTCTTTTCAACTCTTCTCTGTCTTAAGAATTAAGTCCGCCAAATGAACTGTTTTCTGGTGGCCGGATCATCCAGTGATTATGAGATGCGCGGCTTGCTGTCCTTCCATTTTGTTTGTGCTATCTTCGTGAGGTTCCGTTTTGTCTGCTGTTATAGTCGCTTCCTTCCTTTGCTTTATTCGTCATGGTGACTACTGTCTTGAAGCTTCCTTTCATTTTCTTCAAGGTCTTTTGTTGGTTTGAGAGTAATCTTTCATTTTTTCTAGTGTGTTGCCGTTCATTTGGATGTCAACATTTATCGCGGAAATGCTTAATGTTTTTGTATCTGGCATCGGTGTCGACTCTTTTACTTTGTTACCATCCTCGTTCATACTGTGTTCCAGTGTCTAAAAGTCGATCTCTTGCATTGGAGCCTCCGTTCCTTCTTGTTCAAGAATATCTCCAGTAATCTCTTTTTCCTCGTTCTTGATCGTTTCCTTGGTCCTCATAGTCATCACCATGCTTACTGAAACGTTCAAGTTTTTTAATTTAGTTGTCTGTGTTGCTGGTATGTTTTGTCGAGTCAGGATGAACGATTTTATTGTTGAATCACTTAAATTTGTTTTTTTTCAACTAATGAAACTTTAGTCTTCTTCTTTCTATCCAATCGTCAAGTCACAAGTTTTTTTCTACTAACTTTGTATCCCTGTTCAAATATTTATACCGATCAGTTTTAGTGACCTATGTACACTTACAACTCTTATTTAAGTTTAATTTATCAGATACTTGACTCTCTTTTAGGGAGTAAGTCAATGATATCTGTGTCTTCGTCGACCAGGTATTGAATATTTTAAATTTGGTTTCATGTTAACTTCAACTATATTGTTCAATTCAAAAAATCTCAACGGCTTTGAAGCTAAAAAATGAACCTTGGTGCAGTTATATAAACTTCCAAGAACTCGAGACCGAAGCCGTTGGGCAATTGGTTTAAGTTACCAAAATTCAAGACCAATAACGTTAGGCAGTTGTTTTATTTTTCTCAGGACCAAAAGTATTGGACAGTTGTTTAGTTTCCCAAAACAACGAGTGTTGGGCATTAGTTGAAACTTCTCATGACCCGACTCCAAAGCCGTTTGGCAGTTGTTTGCACTTCCCAATGTTCCAGATTGCAACCGCTGGGATATGTTTGAACTTCACGACGCTCAAGACCGAAAACGTTGGGCAGTTATTTGGACTTCGCAAGACTCAAAACCAAAGCCGTTGGGCAGTTATGTTAACTTCCCAAGATTCAAGACAGAAACCGTTGGGCAGTAGTTTGAACTACTCAAGTCCAAATGTGTTGGGCAATTGTTTGAATTTCCCGAGAGCACGAGCGTTTAGCAGTTGGTTGAACTACCCAAGACTCAAGACCGAAACAGTTGGGCAGCTGTTTGAACTTCCATGTCTCAAGACTGAAACCGTTGGACAGTAGTTCAAACTTCCCAATACCGAAAGTGTTGGGCAGTTCTTTGAACTTCCCAAGGCTCAAGACCCAAACCGATTGGCAGTTGTTTGGACTTCCCAAGGCTTAAGACAAAAGCCGTTGGCCAGTTGTTTGAGTTTGTCAAAACTCATGACCCAAACCGATGGGCAGATGTTTGGACTTCTCAAGGCTCAAGACCGAAGCCGTTGGGCAATTGTGTGAACTTCCCGAGACTCAAGTAGAATACATCTTGAATAGTTTTACCGTGTTTCCCAGCAGTCAAATAAATTGATCTCGGACAGTTGTTCAAACCCTTTATCTTCAAAATCTTCATGAAAAGTTCCAATTGTCGGTTTACTTTTTGCAGGCAGTGTATAAAAGGAGGTTTGGTTAAGAACCGAACAGTTATATATTCTAAATTAAAGATCATTCTCTGTCTAAAATTGTCAAGTCTAGAAAACTTGTCTAGTACCGAGGTGATACGCGTTTTTTCAACATGTGTAATGAATAATAAAAACTGACCTCGTCAAAACATACACATGTTTAAAAAAATTTGGCCCTCTAGCTCGATCCAGCAACCCTTTTTTCCCGTCGCTCGAGCTGTTTTATTTTATCTCCAGCAGTTTTTTTGCGTTGTCACTCTCGTTGGCGACTTTGATACTGTATGATATAATTTATCTAAGTCGACGATGTCGATTGTTAAATTATCATAATATGACCCTGTTTTTACAATTTCAAACACCATCCCCTTTAGTATAAACCTCACCCTTAGAATGACCAACCCCTCGGTTAAGTTAAAATCCTTCAATAGGCGCAAAAATGCTCAAGCGAAACCCCGTAGAATCTGTTTCCAAGCTCTGCTCAAGTAAATGCGTTTCTAAGGTCGGAGCTGATACTAATCACTTTTATACTTATTGCCTTGTGTATAAAAAAAATGTTAATGATATTCGGTTGACTCTTGAAACGCACTCTGGTATTTTCTCCTCCAGTCCTTGACTCCCATTCTATCCAGCTCCTATGATATCCTCTCACTGTCTGTTTGATAGACTCCCCAGTTCAGCTTCCCAGTTGTTATTTGAAGTTTCAAGGCTATCTGAAAACCCTTTCAACGCCCTTTCCGTTGGGCGTCTGATTAGATCAATTACTATATTCAAAACTATCAATCTATTTGTGAAGTTTGTAAAAATGCATTATAGTTTATTACAGAGGTCGGATGGATCCACCCAATCTGGTTTTCAATATCACTGTCCTTTTGTTTTCTTTTTTAAATTTTTCTGGGATTTTTATAGGTCTTTCCTGTTTTTTTTTGTTTCATTCTCCTGCCTTTTTTCTACTTTTTGTATATCCGATGGTCCTCTCAAGTCGGTTAGCTAAGCCTGGTATCCGAAGGCGCGCCCCAGAAAATTTTCCTTGCAATTTCTTAAAAAGCTATCACGGCACGACCTGGAGGTGGACACCTTCCATTTGAACCGTATCACTGGTAATCTTGAATGGGCATGTAGCCTTGAGTTGTGTCAAGTGGTTTTGATAACAAACATGAGCGTCATTAAACGCTCAAGAGCGCCATAATACTATGTAACAGTCGTTCACTCACTTCATTTGTGGGTTCAGAAAACTAGGCCCTTTAATCTTTGGATCAAGTGTCAGGGACACTACTTTTTGTGATTTTCTACCTCAATCTGTTAGAGCCGATTCGGGGTTCGCTTGTGACATCGAACTTGAGAATCGTTACAGTTTAAAAGCTATTACCAATTTAACCCCATACTCTAGATAAAAATTGACAAGCTTCCGTGGCTAGGTCTCTAAAAACATAAAACACGCGAACGTCGTTGAAAACAGGGTTGGGACCTTAGATAAAACCAAAAGCTTTTCTTGGACAGTATACATTTGATCTATTTAAGATGAATCAACGTAAAATTTGCCTCAATTAATTATAAACAGATGAAAGGTACTCAAGTATTTAATTTCTGCTACTCACATTGAGACAACAACTCTTGAACTAGTCCCAACGACGATCAAGTAAAGTAAAATAGTTCTAGAAATTTCAAGTAAGCGTTACTAGTAAAATTCAAGTATTTTTAATATTTTGCTCGGTTTGATTTTGAACCATTATGTCACTTCAATGGGCGAATTTCCCAGTCCAGGTTCTTCTTAATATAGTACGACGAGAATATAAAAGGCAATGTCTGTGCAACTATTAAGTAGGAAGTAAACAATTCAAACTTCAAAACCTGATATCTCTATACAAAAAACCTTGAAGTAGAAACAAAAGTTACACTTTGTATTATAAATGTTGATGGTTAGATTCGTTTATTATTGTCTACTGGGTAGGGGGATTCAAAGTTTTTTTCTGATAACCTGGGGTTTCCTCATTTTCCTCTTTTATATCGCTAATATTTGCTGACCAAGGTTAGGGATCTTTTCAGCTCTGTTTCCTTATGCTTGTCATATAATCTTGACAATTGTATTTGACGAAAATCACCCAGCTGACATTTTGTTTGCCTTAGTGTCATTAACGTTAATGAACGATGTCAGTTCTCAGGCATTTTGAATTCCCAAATAAACTCTGGTTTTAATATTGACTTTTCCTTGTAAACACTTCCAATTCTTTACACTACTCCTCTCCTTGAAAAGGAGTGTTTCAACTAACGACTGTGCTGCATACAGTTTATAGCAACATCAGTGATAACCACCTTCAGTTATGCTTGATATATTTATCTATACAACTGTTACGAGTTTCATACAATCTCATTATTGCGAGTTTCACCTAATAGGATTCACTGAGTGGATAGAAAGTAGGCATAAGTTTGGAATGCTGATGCAGGTATGTTGCATTATCCAACCACTTGCTTTTTAATACCCTGTAACGGAATATGACGCCTAATACTTGCAATACTTTAATCTTACTTCTGATGCTACAAGCTTAAATCACTAATTTCTCGCTTTTTAGCGGTTAAGGTTTTCTTTTGATTTGTGTGCAATTGCTATTCTTACTGAGATCCTATTCCAGTCTTAATTTGATTTCAAAATCATATGCTATTGAAATTTTACCAGTCAGTTTTCCTAGGTATTGTAGAAATTTCACCAAATAACGCATCCTTGTTGTCCAGGATGATGATACGTATTTTTTTCACAATTAATTTACGTAAGAAAAACAATCTCACAAAAGTTCATGTCTTAATCTTGACTTTTTTCTAGAAACACTTCAATTCGTTAAACTCGTCCTCTCCTTTGTAATGGCATTGCTTCGGACCACCTTGAGAATTGATCTCCAATTAGATGAATATACTTAAATCTGTCAGATTGCGGTAACGGGGCCATGACATCCAGTGTTATCTGCCATTTTGGATAGCTGGGCTTTCATGTCTGCAGTGGACACTTGTTTCTGGTTAAATTTTTTTGGCTTCACTTTTTTCAGAGCGTTTTACCTAATTTTTAATATTTCTGCTCATTCCAGGCCAGTAAAAACTTTTATGAGTTCGGTGAAACGTTTTTTTTTGTAACCAAAGTGTCCACAAAATTTGTGCAACAAAACAAGTATACCCTCCATAAACGTCGTAATCATTTTAGTTTGGACTAAAAGGTACGGTTTTTTCATCAGTTTTTTTGATTAAGTCGTTTATGATTAGCAAATTTACGAAAATGATTCCAATTTTGTTTTAGGATCCACTCATTTGTATTTTCTCTCTATTATATATTCAACTTTTTGATACTTCTATTTCTTTTTAATTAAGATGAAATGTTTGCAATTCTAATTTAAAAAAATTCCGTGTTTGTTGCCAGTTATTGCCCGAAATACTGTCAATTCTTTGCAACGCCATATTTTTAGCTGCCAAAACTTTACTGTTGGAAGGCTTAATGATTTCTTGTTTTCCAAGCCGTTCAGAAGTGTCAAAACTTACGGACGAAATGATACAACCGCTTTCTAACAGTCACAATGCATGTTTTGGTTTTGTTAGTGGAGCTCAGCCTTATTACGTTGGTTTGTTCCACGCTTTTTTTTTCTGAGGAAAGTTCCGTTAATCTGGGAAGGCCTACCACAAGTGAAACAAGTACGGGTGTTTTTTACCCGTTGAGCGTTTTGCACGCAAAGTCTACATTTGTCATAGTTGTTTCACCTTCTGAGATTGTCATTTTTTCGCTCGTAGTTCTTGCTCGATCCCTCGAACCTTGATCCCTATATCGGTTCCCTCTGTGTTGCGGTCCTCCGTCTGCTCGACCGTCACTGTTCTGGGTAATGTTTTCACAACCGACCGACATCTGATAAACAAGTCTGTTCAACGAGTTTATTAGGATCCCACAACATGACTGCTATTCGCTGCGATTGTTCTTATTCCTCAATTCTAAGGGCAGCTGCCAGTTGAATTGCCCTCTCTAATTTATTTGATGTGTCCTTTTCCTTGTCACCAAATGTCTTGCATAGCTCAAGTCTCACTTGGATGCGGTGGATCCCGAAAACCTCGAAGCACTAGTCGATCCCGAATGTCTTGACAATCGTCTGGGTACGCCTCCAACGCCGCTTGCTCAGCGCTGTTTGCTGCGAATCGCCCAGAATATCTGTTAATATTTGATCTGCCTGCTGCACGCGACACACTAGGTGTCCTCGGAAGACTAATGGTTTTTACTGCAATGCTTTCGGAAATCTTAAACGGTATTAATATAGCTATTTCTAGTAGCATCGGGACGGTAAAATTCGATTGCAGACTTTTGCAATCTCAACGCGGAATAATGCGGCCATTGATTAGTTTGGATTCCACCTACAACACATTTCCAGTTTTTTAGTGCGGCTAACAGCTCAAAGCTTGGTAAGTAGCTTTCGAAGTCGTAAGAACCGGTGAATGCCTCGGGTGATAAAATTTTGGAGACCAAACTTGCCGTTGCATTAATTATGTGCCAACCAGTTTAATTTTTCCTTAGGTTATCCCTGTAGTTGGAATTTTTTACCCGCTGATTTCTGCTTCAATTTAAGTTCTTTTTAGACATTATTATTGTAGTTTAGCCGCTGCTAATTAAGAAATTTATCAGTTTTTCTAAAATTTTAGAAGTCTTTTTTCGGCTCGTTTTTCTTCAACTTTCCGTTGAAATTGGTCCAATTAGGTTTTTCGTTTCAAAAATAATTGGAAATTCACAGCCAAAACAGAAAAAATCCAAATTGGTTATTTTGTGGTCTTTTTTTATGTTTTTCTCAATGAATTTTGATTTTATTGTATTCAACGACAGTTAAAGGATATTTAATGCTATTTTCGTTTGATGTTTAATTGATTTTCCGACATGGTTGGCTATTTCTGACCAATTCGTTTTTTTTTCAAATTTTTGGTCTCCGTTTGAAACTAACTTGTTCTTCCTGGCTCTTGTTTTTTTCTCAGTTTTCACTGTAGACGATGAGAGTACCACAGCGAGTGTCCAGCTGCTAATAAGGAAATTAACATATTCAAAGTTCAATAAATAATTTACTTCTCTGCATCATACATCTTGAACTAGTCACAAGAATTATTAAAGATTAGATTTGAATTTAAAAATTTTCCAGGTGACACTCAGTAATTAGCAATCATTGCCACTGGTTCGGGAGATTCGAAGTTTTTTTTCTGATCATCCGAAATTCTCCGTTTTAGTTTTTAGTAGCGCTACTTTTGGCTGAGCAAGATCAGGCATCTTTTCAGCCTTGTTTATTTTTGCTTGTCATATAGTCTTGACAATTATATATAACGAATTTCTACCACCAGAAAATTCGTTTGTCTTTGTGTCCTTGTCTTTTGTCAATGACGTCAGTTCTCAGGCATTTTTAGTTCTCAAATAAATTCAGGTTTTATTCTGAACTTTACCTTAGAAATACCTCTGATTATTTAACTTTTTCCAATTGTAACACTCTCATATCCCCTTTTTGTGTTCCATCAAGAACAAGACAACTCTACTCAAGTTTAATATTATCGTGCAAATTGCGAATGGCAATTTTACTCTTGTCTGATTTTCTATCAACTCTCCTGCAATTGGTAATTAGGCTCTTCTGATAATTGACTTTAGGTATTTCAATTTTCGCGAAAACTTAAGCATGACGGGGCAAATTCGAAGTTTGGAAACATTTCACTTGAACCTAAAAGAACTAAAACAATTTGGTTGACCGACTGGCACATAAAAATTGATCAAAATGGCCCTCAAAGTTAGTGTTTATAGAGAATAAGAGCCTGGATTCGTGTTCAATTTTGTACATTACTGTATAAAATCAAATAAATTTAGACTTAAGATGGTTTTTCATAAACTGTACCTTAAAGATAAAACGGTGGCAGCTCATGGAACAACTGAGTGAATCAATATTTCTTTCTGTGAATATTAACAGTGTTGCACTTAATTATATTGTTGGATGTTACTTGATAATTTTAATTTATTTTTTTTTCGCAATATACGTGCACTTGACGGGAAAAAAAAACTAGATTCTAAAAGAACTGGCTAGCGTCTAAACACAGCTTCACTTGCTTTTAACCAACTCTACCAAAAACCAATTCAATGTGTGGTCCATTAAAATTGGGTCGAACATTTGATTGTAATTTAGGGCTATCGGCCAAACCGCGCAAATTAACTTAATTACATGCAGAAATAGTGAACTCATGGCAGGGTCGCAGTCCCCAGACCACGGGGTAACTCCTACAATCAGGTTTGACACATTATTATCATAATATTATTATTTTTTTCTCAGTAAAAAAAAATTATCATATTCATCGAAGATGGATCAACCCTTTTCCTCAACTCCTAGCTTCTCAGACTCTTAAATGAGCTTGACGTTGATTTAAATCTTTTCAGGCCATTCCGGGAAGCTAAAAGTTGTTAAAAATGCAGTTTACATTCTTCCCCGATACCCTTCCTGAATCCGGATAAAGAGCTGTCTTCTCTTCGAACAGGAAGGTAGTAAAATGCTCCCAATAGTCCTCCTGATTCTCGAGAATCGGTCCGTAAATATTGCAGCTGTACGATCCGAACAACTCGGGGTGTTGTACCGTAAATATTGCTGACTATAACTTCAATCTTCTTTATTGCTCGTATTTCTATCCTCTACTAGCTAAAATCTTGTCTCTGATTTTCGCGGCTTTTCAGTTGTCGCAAAGTTTCAAGGTCGTGACGTGCCTTAACAATTGAGCGAATTTTTAAAAATTTACATGTCAGTCAAAACTGACACTTCCAATTCGATCAATTGAACGATTAGAACTACTAATCTTTCAAAGCAGCCAATTTTCACACTAAACTGCTTGAAGATTCGTTGATGACATGAATTTGAGGTCATTCTGGTTGGATGTCACATTTTTTCAAAACTTGTTTCCATCAATTTTTTTCCATCAGTCACGTGTTTCTTTCAATTTTTTTTAGCATTAAGATTAATAAAATGCTTTAAAATTGTATTTCAAACAATGGTTTTTGCACATTTTTGTGCATCTTCAGATTTTGAAATCCTAAACTATCTATACAAAACGATCAATGATCATACACGTCATTATTTCAAAACTTAAAAAATTTGACCAATCACAACTTCACAATTGTAAACAAATTTTCAAATTTTCAAGTTTTTTCAATATTTTTTGTTTTATGTGACATTTGACCAGAATGATCGAAATGCATGTCGTCAACGAAATTTTATTCGGAGCCTTCCTGTAGAAGGATTTGATGTTTCAAACGATTAATGGTGGTAATCGTTTTATTGAAAGTATTCGGAATGGTTATTTTGGAGTGACAAAATAATTTCGAAATTTTCGAATTAGGCGTGCATGACACGTAACGATTTTAATTTTCGCGAACATTGAAACCGCAAAAATCAGAGTTTTTGCAATTTAGGAAGAAGAATGAAGTAGCAATCGAAGTAATTTCAAAAAGAGCGCTCCGAGTTGTAATGAATGTACAGCTACAATAGTTACTGAGCAATTCCCGAGAATCAGGAGGGCTGTTGGGGAGATATGCAACCCTTCCTAGTGGAGAAGAAGAGAGCTCTTCGTCCGGATTCGAGAAGCCTGAAGGGTCTTGGAAAAGAATGTAGACATTGATTTAAACAATTTTTAGCTTCCTGGAATGCCCTGAACTGTAAGACATTCGACCAGAAGGGCGCCAAAATGCATGGCACTTTCGAAAGTTTATTGTAACCGTAGACTGGGAAGATTGACAGTTTTCGTAGATTAACTGTACTAATCGTACATTTTAATGAATTAGGAAAGGTCAATTCGAAAAGACGAAATAAATTTAAAAAATTCGTACTGAAAAAAACACGTCACGACCTTGAGATTTTGCTACAACTGAACATGTGAGAAAACAGAAGAACAATATTCGTTGACACAGAGAAGACATACGAGAAATCATAGCGAACGACGAAATTGTAGTTGGCGACGTTAACGGAAGACCATTCCGAGTTGTAACGATTGTAACTGTACAATAGTTGCCGAAGACTTCCCGAGAAACAGGTTGGGTAATGGGACGATTTTATCAGCCTTTCGGAAGGGTCTCGGGAAGAGGACTAAAACTCTATTTTTAACACTTTTTAGCTTCCTGGAATGTCCTGAGTTGAATTTAGTTAACATCGAATTCATTTTCAGAGTATGAGAAGCTAGGAGTTGAGGGAAAACGATGATCCATCTCCGATGGATATGATGATTTTTATCTACTGAACAAAAACAATCGTAATATAATAAATAAGTAGTAGCAGTGTTTTTAGGTGTGACCTCGTGGTCTGGCGATACTGAGACCCAGCAATGAGCTCACTTAGTTTGCAAGTAACTAAGGTAATCTGAGGGTTTCGGCCAATAGCCCAAAACAGTAACGCTTTTGTTGACCCGATGTTAAAAGGACCACACAAAGAACTGGCTTTGGTAGAGACGGTTAAAAGCATTTAGAGCTGTGTTTAGACGCTAGCCAGTCGTTTTAGAACCTAGCTTTATTTTCCGTCGAAATGTGTCTCCGAGCGAATGATACCTCCGGGCGAAATTAATTATTATCCAAATCGTTTTTCATATAATGAGATGCTAGGAGTTGAGGGAAAGGGTTGATCCAACTCCGATGAATAAACTGATTGTTATTTACTGAACAGAAATACTAGTAAATTAAAAATTAACTAGTACGTCTGTTTTTAGGAGTGACCACTTGGTCTAAGGAAACTGAGATTCAGTCATGGTCTCGTTATTTTTGCATGTTACTATGTTATTTTGCGCGGTCTGGCCGATAGCCTTAAAGTAGTAACAACTATGTCGACCCAAAGTTAATGGACCACACATTGAAATGGCTTTTTGTAGAATTGGTTAAAAGCATGTGAAGCTATGTTTAGACATAAGGCTGTCATTTTAGAAACTAGCTTCGTTTTCCATCTGTATGAACTAGCTTTCGGGCGAATGTTATCTATATATACATTTTTATTGCGCTCCATGGTGTTATTCTGTTAGCATCATGATCGGCAGACCCGTTAACGAGGCACTCCGAATCGAGCGGATGCTCTAAATAGGGCCCTAAATCAAGAGCCGAAAGGGTGGTTCGGAACGCGAAAGTGTGCCAGTCGATCATATTTGGAAGTTTGACCTTGAGCAACCTTTAGTCTTGATTTGGAGACGAGAAAATAAGATCAGAACAATCGAAAAATAATCGCGGGAAAGGAGTCCAAAAATTGGAAGCGTGAAGTTTCGCCACATAAATTGAACGAGAGTAGAGCTGACTTATTCTTGGCAAAGGATTGAGAGACCGAGAACAAATAGAGAAGATTGAGTGGACCAGAGTGAACCTTCAGTGGAAAGGTGGACAGCTGAAGTTGCCCAAGGGTCCAAATAGAAAGTTTGTGTCTTGAGTTCAAACTTGTTCATTTCAAATTTCTTGAGTTAAACTTGATTTGATAGTTAGTCAAATCTAGAGGTCGTGTCGGTATGTAAGTACCCAATTTATATTTTTTGAGTGTGTTTTACATTGTTGAGTTGAGTTAGGGAGAGTTTTAGGTTGATCCATCTAAAAAGGACCAAAGGTCCACTGTCTAATAAAAAGTAACTGTATACATAAGGTTCCGACCCTGTTTTTAACGGCGTTTGAGTGTTTTAGGTTTTTTGAGACCTGAGCATGGGGGCGTTCTTATTTTCTCGACCGTGGGAGGGGATTTTGGTAGTGGCCTTTAAGCTGTAACGCGGTTCATATTCTCATGTCGCAAGTGAACCGAATTGGCTCCGACCGCTTGAGTTGGAAAAACACAAGAGATAGTGTCCCTGACTCTTGAGCCAATGGTTATAGGGCCTATTTTTCGTTAACCTCATATATGACTTAAGTAGGTGACTGTTACATAATGTTTTATGGCGCTCCTGGCTGTTTTTACGACATCATGATTACGGGATCGAACCCACTTGACATAGCTCCGGGCTACATGTCCATTCTAGAGTACCGGTGGTACGGTTCAACTGGAACGTGTCCACCTTCTGGTTGTACCGTGATAGCTTTTTAAGAAAACTCGAGAAAAATTCCCGGTGCGCGAAACGAGGCCTTGCTAACCGAGTAATGGGGGCCAATAGGGGGACAAAAAACGAGCAAAGGACAAAAAACAAAACAAAAAACGAAAAAGAAAACGAATAGGAACAAAAAACAGTAAAAAATTATAAAGGGACAGTGGCTTTGACTTTTAGATTAGGTGGATCAAACTTTTACTTTAGTTAAAATAGTATACGTATACTGTTTTCAATAAGACCGATCGTCTCGATCAAATCAGCAACGTTAAACAAGTGTCCTAGTTTGGGGGCCTTGAAAGGGTTTTCAGATTGCCTTGCAGCCTCAGCGGACCACTCGGAGACTTGACTGGAACAGGTGACCAGGAAAGTGGGAAAGTGGATCTCAGGACTGGGACCTGAGAGACAGTGGACACGCGACTGGGAAAGGACTACCAGTAGCGTGATCAAAACGGCACAACAATGAGAAGGGACCACAAGGGTGTTCTGCTTGGTCAAAAAGGTATCGTTAAAATCCACTTTATACTTTAAGAGATAGCTGTAAAAGCGATTAAGCGATTCCCACTGTTTTGAGGAAACGTTTTACTTGAGCAGAGCTTGGAAACATGTTCTACGGATTTCTCTTGAGAAGTTTAGCACCCATCGCGCTTAGGGTATTCTTAGGCTCAAGTGGAGGGCTAGATAGGGGGAGGTTAGCAGGGGGACTGGTTAAAAAAGAGGTTAGTGGTTGAAAAATTGAAAAATGTAAAAAAGGAGGCTTTTTTAAAGTAACTAAACAACCGATATCCTCGATTTAGTTACATTAGAAAAACTGAGTTAAAGACTCACGACAAGAGTAGCAACGCGAAGGTACTCGATAGCAAACTTGTATTAAGGTAGGTAACCTGGCCGGATCGGATGGGGAGATCGGAAATAGACAGTTTTTGGATCCCAAAATGTGAAAACCCCTTAAGACCGCTAGTAGGGGAGAGGAAAAATGCGTGACAAACAGGTAACAGACATTTTTTTTAAACAAAAGACAAGCATTTTCGCAATTGTATTTGTATATATACAAGTTTTTCTTGTTTTTGTTATTTTGTCATTTGACGTTTACGGTTTTTGGGATTGAATTTTACTGAATCTTAGTGAAACAGCGATCATAAAATAAGGTTAAAAGCAAGTAGTATTTCGACTTTCATTGGAACTAGGAAACAAAGGTAATTTTTAAGGGAAAAAACTTGGTTAACAGAATTGGGTTTTTGAAAATTTTCACCCGAGTACTAGAGGTGTTGTTCGGATAATGGGTTGGAAATCCCGACACTTGAGCTAGGGAACAGGGAAGATGTTCACACGAAGCAACGGGAGTGGTACTGGGGGAGCGAACGAAGAGACAAAACACTAGAGCTTCATCAGTGGAAACGACAAAGGAGTCCTTGAGGAAGTCCTGGGATAGTGATTTAAGGGTCCCAACACTTCAGTCCTGGGACAGTGATCTAGGGGTCCCAACACTAGTGTCCTGGGATAGTGATCTAAGGGTCCCAACACTACATTCCTGGGAGAGTGATCTAAGGGTCCGAACACCTGAGTCCTGGGATAGTGATCTAAGGGTCCCAAGACCATACCTAAAGATCACAACACTCGAGCGAAGGGTCCTAGAACAGTACAGAAGGGTCCCAAGACCCTACCTAAGGATCACAACACTCGAGCGAAGGGTCCTAGGACAGTACAGAAGCGTCACAAGACCCAACCTAAGGATCACAACACTTGAGCGAAGGTATCCAAGATCCTAACGGAAAATACCAATAACTGATCGAAGGGTCCCAGGACAATACCGAAGGGTCGCAAGACCCTACCGGAAGACACCAACACTTGAGTGAAGGGTCCTAAGACCCTACCGGAAGGTACCAACACTTGTGCGAAGGGTCCCAGGACAGTACCGAAGGGTCCCACGACAATACCGAAGGGTCCCAAGACCCTACCGGAAGGTACCAACACTTGAGCGAAGGGTCCCAGGACGGTACTGAAGGGTCCCATGACAATACCGAAGGGCCCAAGACCCTACCAGAGGATACCAGAACTTGAGGGAAGGGTCCCAGGACAATACCAAAGGGTCTCGGCACTAGATCGAAGAGTCCCAAGACCCTACCGGAAGGGTCCCAGGAATAGTGCGAAGGGTCCCAAGACCCTACCAAGACCTGATCGAAGGGTCCCAACGATCGAAGGGTCAAAGGGATGATCTTGGAGAGACTATTCAACTGGTTTTTATTAATTAATAGACTAGGGTTTTTTTTAAATATTTTCAATTAGATTTTACAGTTGACAAGTTCCAACTGTAAAATCTAATTGAAAATATAAGAAAAATTAGAATTGTAGAGAAAGAAACTTTTTTATAGAAATTTTGAAGAAAACAAGAGCACCGCTAACAGAACGGAAAAGAATATGATTTAACTAAAATCAAACCTCAACGCAACGAAATCTAAAACCAACAAATTCGAGAGTAATGAGGAAGAATATTTCAGTGAAAAAGGTCAACACAAGAAGCAACAAGGAACATAAGGCCAAAGAGAAAGTATTGGAAGAACCGACTATACCGGTCAAGGAATCTGATCTTGAGACACCAGATCAAAGTATAGACGGAGCGGAACGGAAGACGACGGAATCAACGCCCATGCCAAATGTAGAAGAACAGGAACAGAAAACAAAAGAGTTTTCACCAATGAGCAATGTAGACGAAACAACTTATAACTAACAATACAGCGGAAAAAACGATTCACAAACAAAGAGAACGTCGTTCACAGAGAGGTTTGCAGCAATGGTCGAAATGAAACCAAAGGAAAAAGAGGAGGTAATAGCAGCGACCGAGAAAAGCACAACTTTTGGGACAGTTTCCGCAATAACAACAGAAACTAGACAAGATAAAGAGCAAGTCACACAAGAAGCAACGGCTAACCAAGATAAACGAATTATGGAGTCAAAATCACGTTCATTTGAGCTGGGCGACTTGATGACAAAATTAGAAAAAATATACAAAAAGCTGAAGTGCAGCGAGAAGGACCGCCCTGAGCTGAAAAAGGAAATACGACTCAACAAGATTGAGAACCTAGATAATTACTATGTCCTGGCGAGGGCCACGGAGGAAAGCTACAACAGATGGCGGACAAAGTAGAGACAACCGACAAAGAGGGAGAGAAACATATCAAGAAAGCTATGGAGGGGATGAAAAAGCGGTACGACACCGTGAATGAAAAAATGTGGAGTCTGGAGACCAGAATGGAAACAATGAGCAAGGAACAAGCAGAAAGTTCTGGTGCCATACAGTCCAAATTGGTTATACTCTTGAGAAACTCTTGCATTGATACCTGGGTTGAAGTAATGAGACTAGATCTAGAACGAGACAACTTGAACAATGAGAGGCTGGCCTGCAAGGCGATATTAAGCAAACTAGAGGGCACAGCGCTAAAGTGCGTTGTAGCAAAGAAGGAGGAGGAGCGTGATACCGCAGATAAAATCTTTGAGATACTGTTGAATCAATTTCGATCCGGTATGAAGGGTCATCAGCCGATGATGAGATTCAAAAAAGAGATGACAAAGAGATGGAGAATCGATTGATCGATTTCTGGATGATCTTGAAAGTTTGAGGAGGAGAAGCGATCCAGAGGAATCGACAAACAGAAAAAACTTTACCATCGCTTTAAAGTTTATTGACCGAAAGAGAATTGACGACTTGAGAACGATGTTGGCAACGTATTATACGCTATCGAAGGATAATGCACCAACCCAAGAGGAGATGAGACAAAAGTCAAGAGAGTATATGTTAAGGAAACCAAAGAAATACTCGTTCTCGGAAAGCAGAAACATGCATGGGGAAAGCCAACAACAAAGGTCGTCATGGTACAAACCTAGGGACGACATGGACAATTGAAGGTCATGTGCAAACTGTGAATTGGCGGATCATCATGTAGCGGATTGCACAACATACAAACAAGGCATGAAAAGCTTGGGTTAAGCGCCAGACAAAGAAGACATGAGTCACACGGAAGAACTCGAGTTTTACAGTGGTTTCATCATCAAAACAGGCGCGAAGTGTTTTTTCTCCAACCAAGAGGGCCATTTCAGGATGGACTGTCCCCTGTTTTGGGAGTCAGTGAAGAATCAGAGTCACCCAAAACATAAATTGGCACTGGCTGCGGTGCAAAACACCAGGAACAGACAGGCTGAAAACGACTTGCAGAACAAAGAGACATCAAGTAGTGAGTTATCAACGAAGACAGTAAAGCCCGTAACACAAGTCAAAGATGCCGCGGGGGCCGAGACAAATAATTCACTAGAGATATCAACAGAGTGAAGCAAGACTTGGTGACCAAAGAAATTGAGCAACGGCTATAACAGAAAACAGAAAGACAAAAGATGAATGAAACACTCTCGACGATGAGGCCAGAACCAGAGACCGGAGAAAACATTATGAACAGGAGTGATTGCAACACCTTGAAGATGGTTATCAGGAAACCATTTGGTATTACAGAGATTGGGACAAGAAACATGTCAATAATCACCGTGGGTGGTCATGAAGTAACGAGGAACCTGAGTGAACCGAGTGATCAAACATTAGTGCAAATTGATGTGTATGATGATTACTTAAGAACAATAAGCCCGCTAACTCCTTCTAGAGCTCTAAGAGCATTACTCACGAGAGGTGGTGGCAAATCAATTCGTATAGACAACAGATACACGGAAGTCTATGGTCCACATGAGGTCATGTTGAACATAGATGGAATAAACATCTATACAAAGACGATGATAAGATGTGACGAAGATCTAGCCGGACAAATCTATGTTGGTAGAGAAGAACTGAAAGTGAGATCGATTGGGCACTGTGCTATGCTAGAAGAAGTGCCATGCATCTGGGAACAGAAGCAGACGTATCTGCACATGTACTGGACATACGCAGGAAGAAGACGCATTTGCGTGGGTGGTTGGACAAAGGAGCCGTCTTGAGTGTAATACCAATCGAAACATGGAGAAAATGGGATTCGGCGAAGATGACTTGATAGACTCAAGAATACGGCTGTCAGCAGCAAACAAGGGCGCGCTTCGGGTTCTAGGCAGAACACCAACAATAGCCCTAACTCTGGGGGAACGCAATTTGTGGATGAGCTTTCTGGTGATGGAGAATCTAGATGATTCTGACCAATTCATCTTGGGCAGAGATTTCATCAGGAATTTCGATGTAATAATTGATCTTAACAATGCGATGTTCAGGATTCGAAACCCGGAAAGGAAGTATGTAGTTAAACCGCTAAACTTGATAATGGCGAAAGAAAATAAGGCCCCAGTTTTCTTGAGTAGAAGGGTAACGCTGAAAGCGAATGAGGCGGCAATAGTAAGTTTGCGGATGAAAAAGTCTAATGAACTAAGTGACAATAAACAAGTATGTATATTACCGAATCCAAACAGTCAAAAGGCTGCTATTTTAGGAAGATCCTTCTCGATAACCAAGAGTGGTCTCTGCGTCAGTGTCTTATTGAATACTCTTGATTTACCAATCACAATCCAAAGTGGGAGGAAGCTGGGATACGCACTGCCCGTAAAAACTAGATATGAAATGACTTAAAATGTGAAAGAAAATGAAAGTTTTGATTGCCCAAATCATGGGGACAAAATTTGTATCTTGAGAAGATTGAAGAAAATAAAACATTCGTTAGGTTTTGTGAAGTCGCTTAAGTCAGAGACAGACGATGGACTTTCGAGCTGTTCGAGTTTTCCAGAAAGACCCACACCAGAGGAATTGAAAATGGATAAGCCAGTATTACCAGAAATTGAGCACTTAAGGGGAAGTTAACAGACGAACAGCTCAATGCCATCAAGGATGTGCTAGATAGGAATCAGGATGTTTTTTCGAGACATAAGGCAGACATCGGATGCTGTAATTTCGTTGAAGATGAAATAGAGCTAGAGGAGTTGGCAGTACCGCACAGTGAGGGGGCTAAGCATATGACCCCAAACAAGTCGGATACATGTAGAAAAGATATAGAGACCCTACTAGAGCATGACAAGATAGAACCATCCAAATCACCATGGGCGTGTGGAGTAGTGATGGCTAAAAAGAAAGGAGATCAACTTAGGTTTTGTTGTGACTTTCGATATCTGAACGCCGTCACGGTGGAGGATGCCTATCCCATACCTAGAATAGATGAGAGTCTTTCAAAATTAGGATACGCTAAATTTTTTACAACTCTTGATCTAGGGTCGGCTTTTTGGCAGGTACCACTGAGGAAACAAGACGGACAAGGCGGGATTTGCTTGCGAGCTAAGGTTGTTTCAATGGGAAAGGATGCCCTTGGCCTTTGCAATGCGGCAGCCACGTTCCAACGACTGATGGCACAAGCACTGACTATCGTAACGAAGAAATATGGCAATTTGTTAATGTGCTACGTAAATGTCGTGGTGATTGCAACACCTACCCTGGAGGATCCCATTGAACGACTAGATGAAGTGTTCGCTTGCATGAAAAGAGCAGTGCTGAAATACAAGCCCTCGAAGTGTGAGATTCGCAAGGATTCGAGTAAATACCTGGGGAGAATGGTGGATAAACATGACAGTAGACCAGACCCAGACGCGGTAGAGGCAATACTGACTTGAAAATCGCCAAAAACAGAACACCAGTTGATGAGCATCTTGGGTTTTGCGAATTGCTACGGGGAGAGGGAGTTCATCAAGGGCTATGCGGATGAATTATATCCAATGCAACAACTCATGAGGCACAAGGGCAAGAAGTTCACGTGGAATAACGCGGCTGAGGAGTCATTTCAAAGAATAAAGAAAAAATTGTGTGAATCACCTGTGCTAGGCATGCCAACAGAAAAAGGAATGTACGAGCTGGACACGGATGCATCGGTAGTAGCTATCTCTGGCATACTCCATCAAGAACAGGGGCGGAACGGAAAGACAGTGTTGAGACCGATCGCCTATGGGAGCAAAGTCTTGAGTGATACGGAAATGAAGTACGGGGCACACAAAGCGGAAATGTTTGCGATCGTCACCTTTGTGGAAAAATACAGGACATACCTGGATAACGCACCATTCAAGCTACGGGTCGACAACAGAGCACTCAATTGGTTGAAAACGTACTCAATGGTCAGAGTTACGGGGGATGGATAGTGCGGTTGAATGGTTACAACATGATCATTGAACATAGAACGAGGGACAAGCATCAAAATGCCGACAGCTTGAGCAAGAAGACGGAATTCTACGAGAGACAGGAGCAAAGGGACGCTGATAGACCGGCGGTCAAAGATGGTTTTTCTTTCATGGACATATGACAGCCTACCGCTCACGAGATGGCTCGATAAGTCAGGAAAACCGATAGAGGACCATCCCGAATTACCAACTGAACATCAAGCAAAAGAAATTCTCATAAGACATTTAGGGATGCCGATGGAAATAATGCACAAGTCGAAGATAGTGAGGGAAACGCTGAAGGCAAAAGGCTACGACCTCGATGAAGTGAAAACAGGAAAGGTGACGGTAGGAGAGGAATTAAGGAGACTACTCGAAAAACTAGCAGACGACAAACCTGTGGTCTCCGAAAGTGGCAAAGACAGACCGGAAGTCACCATATTGAAAAGAGGGGAAGTAACACATGGCGGGGACTCATATGGTGGGGACTCACATGGCGGGGACTCACATGGCGGGGACTCACATGGCGGGGACTCCGAAAAAATAAGGAGTTTGTGCGAACACTAGTCTAGAGAATTCAGGAAAAAGTAATCAGGCGGACGACGATAGGAAGGAAGAGAGTGTCGTTCAAGGAGGAAGCTGAACACCTTGGACTAGATCAAGAGTCTGGGGAGTGGCCGAAACCAGAAAGAGATGATGAGGAAGAGAATTTGTCCGGGTAGTCGGAAGAATGGGATGATGGTTCGGAGGAGAGTGATGATGAGCCAGACAGTCTTTGCACAATATTAACTGAAGAAAAAATGAAGTACCATGACAAGCAATTGCAAACAGACCCTTGAACCTATAACATCATGACGCGTATGGAGGGGAAGAGCTTGAGAAGATAGCAGTGTCACGAAAACCAATCAGGGAGGTATCCTGCAATTCAAACATCAGGACGAATCTAGAACCAGAGGACGACAGGGAGGTCTTGAGAAGAATAGTTTGCGTGAATCTTAAAGACGACATCCACAATCCCGGAGAACAGAACTGTCAAATTGTGGCATTTAAGGAACACGTCAAAACGAGACAGGCTGTCGGATCTGATAAGAGCCCAGAAGAATGACAAAATGACGAGCAACCTCTCAAAATGGATTCGGACGGGAGTGAAAGAGAAGGGGGACCCTGGAAGAGGATAGTTACAAGATCTTGAGCCAGTTCTACAAAGATAGAAGGGACTTACTCTATCACACAGCTGATGGCGTGGTAGCCTGCAGGAGAAAAGACGAAGAAAAAAAACTACACATGCATAACCTCATCATAATACCACAGCTATACCAAACGGAAGTGTTGTTCAGATCGCATGACCAGATGGGACATCAGGGGATAGAAAAGATACAACAAAGAATAAAACACAGGTTTGATTGGCCAGGGTTGAGGAAGGCTTGTGAAAGATGGGTGAACGCATGTATGTCGTGCTTGCAGGTGAAGATACCTGGGAAAATTAAATTCCCTCTTAAGTCTGTGGAAAGCTCGGAATTTAACGAGGTCGTGCAGATAGACCATCAACAGATCTGCATGACAGACTCAGATTATAACCAGATATGACAGAGGGACAAATATCTGCCGCAGGTGGTATGGGCGTATAAAAGCACGCAATACTCAACAACGGGGATCAGTCCCTTCATGATGTTAACAGGCAGGGAGAGAGCGATGCCCCTGACCTGCTTCTATCCGGAATATGAAGGAAAGAAGACGTCGCCTCAGGCGTATGTGAAGGAAGCAGTCAGGAAACAACAGGAAACGAAAGAGCTGTGCAGAAGGAACACAGCGCAGACACAGATGAGACAGCGGAAAAAGTACGACAAAAATACTTCAGGCGAAGCTATATGCAGTGGGACAATACGTCTGTGTGTTCCAGAATATCATACCTCCAAAAGGGACAAAAAAGCTGCTGCAGAAATGGAGAGGGCCGTTTATGATAACGGAAGTGCACCAGCAGGGTCGGTTCTATCGCTTGAGTACAGGGCGTGCGGCGCACTACGAAATCAGACACCTCACGTTTCATCAAAGGTGCGTACCACAGAACATGGAAGGACTCGAGTATCTACTGGTAGAACCAGCATGCGAGGTGAACGAGAAAGGCACCAGAGAGAAGAATGATGGCAACGAGAACGTGAGCATGAATGACAACGAAAAAATAGAGGTGGATGTCGTCAAAGGATCTTTCGCAGAGGAAGATTGGATTTATCCAGAGCAAAAAGAGGTGCCAAAATGGACAGAACCAGATTTACAAATGACGAAAGAAACCAGAAAAGGTGGGCGTAAGAGGACAGGCATGAGATACAACAGGTATGGTGATGACTTCTTGATCGACAAGATACAGCCTGAAGAGACAGGAGAAGAATTGGTGAACGTGAGTGAGCTGGTAGCCAATGAGGAGCGGCAGATCATAAACGACAGTGAACACTCCTTGCAAGAAGATCACACCATGCCAGAAAGAGAAATGAAACTAGAACACAGCGAGATAGAAAGAAGGGAAAATACACCTAGGGATACTGGATACTAGCATGGAGCCTTGGCCAGCAATGTTACAAATGATCCAGAAGCACATCAGGTGATGGAAGATAGGTCTTGAGGCGGAGATGGGATTTCCCGTGAGCGAGGCTTACAGTTTACCGATGAATGCGAAGTCTCTGGTGGGATCAGTCATGGCCAACATGTGCGGAAGCCATTATCCATTATTCATGGCGATGGTGGAAGCACCTAGTCAGAGGTTGTTAATCGACAAGGCTTTCTCGGTGCCCAAGTGTGTGCGATTGGCACGAGTGTCGCATCACTTGCATCGGTTGTTGCGGAAGATACTAGAAGCGGTGCCTGGAGATCGAAGGGAGGACTTGAGTGAGATCTGGGGGTAAGAACTCTGAAGTTTATAGAAGGCGAATACGAGTGACTTTGAAAGACAGAATACGATTGGGAAAGCGATGAATAGTTCCCCAGCCATGGAGGAAAATGACGTGAAGCATGAGAAGATGATGGAGTTTGAACCCCTGTTGGAATTTTCGGGAGAGCGCAACCTCCGGAGCATCAACCTGACCTACGGGGAATGCCCATGCCATTGTCTGTCACGGACAGTGTGGTACCTGGAGCACTCGAACCTCTGCTTGATATGGGATGTGTAAAAAAATCGGTCGATAGGGCTACCCAGTCATCAGCAGAAGGTCACTCTTTTTGAGGTGAGCTCAAAGCTGGCGTTGCAATGGATCGAGGAGAGCGAGACGAAATATAGAGAGTCGAGGGCACCAACAGTGGAGTCAATACATGCCATTGACTACAGCCGGAGGCTTGAGCTGTTCGAGACTGCGTGTTAAGTATTCGCTGTGCCCATGGAGCTGAGGCACCTGTGGAGTCGCATAAGATTTTTTTCATGGTTTCGGGCGACGCTGATGTTTTGGCTGTACACGGTGACGAAGAATCACATGAAGAAGCATCAGAAAGAGTATCGACAGTTCCTGACCGAGATCGATCCGAAGGTCTTCAAGAGACCCTTGCTAACCCATCGCATTGCGATAACCACGGAACGGGTTGGAAAAGGTTTGGTAGAGTGTCTTAGAGATAATACCAAGGCAAGGAAATTGATATTGGAGGAGGATTTGTAGAAGAACGTGAGCTTGAGCTTGCACAACTCCTTTTGCTTGAACAGGGAATCTAAAGTGAAGGGTCTACCGAATCAGGCGAAAAGATTACAAGAGCAGAAGGAATGGATGCGAGCCTACAAACAGCCGAAGGCATGGAAAGAGAGCGTGATAAATTCCGATGATGAAGAAGAACTGACGAGGCAAATTACGGTGTCGAATGCATCAGGACCCAGTACCTCGAAGACAAGGGGCACGAACTGATCAGGGTGCTCAGGGGTCGGTTCTTGAGTCGTGAGCGGGGGAAAGAAAAAGGGGCTCGAGTGTGAACTCAGACAAAAAAGAGGGCACGGAAAAGAAATTTTAACAAAGGATATAATGTTATTAGTATAATATATTTATTATAAATATCAAAATGCTCTATGACAATTTTCTGATTGGATAAGACAGAAAAAATTTTGATGATAGCTTATAAAGCTGGAATTCAGGGTGCAGGTAAATGCACATTTTGAGTGCTTGCTGTTTAGTGATAATGTGATAATTTCATGGATGGAGTGAAGAGTGAAGAGTTAAAAACAATGCTAACCACACACTTCACCCTGTCGCTTGACCAGGTACCCACGCCCGATGTTTTGCGTATGAAGTAGCGTGAGTACTTGCTCATAAAACCGAGGGCGCAAAACCGTTACAGCAATTATGGCACCAACAGCGGAACAAACACTGGCGCGAACTCCAGTTGGTACAAACCTTGTGACGACATGGATAAGAGGAGGTCATGTGCAAATAGTGGCTCGATGGACCACCATGTTTCCGCATGTTCTGCTTACAAACAGAACATGAAGGCGATAGGCAACTTTCTCGACGAAGTTGATGCGACCGACGAGGACCACGAAGAGTACGTTAGAGGACTCATAAGGAAGTATGGACCGAGGTGCTTCTTCTGTAATTTGGATGGACACTTCAAGTCGGACTGCACTCAATTTTGGCATGCAGTGGCGGACGCGAAAGATCCCTGCCATGAAGAGGCGCTTTTGGACGTCAAAGCCAGTCGAGCACGTCTGATGAACGAGGCTGAGTCTCGAAGAAAAGAGACGACACCGAGCACTTTTACGACTAAGAAGGTGAAGACCATGCCTGACGAGGTGGTAGCCTCGAGCCTGGAGGCAGAGTCGGCCGGCCCGCTCAAGGTGTATTATGGTTTGGCGGCAAGGACAGCGTTGCAGAATGTCCAACAGATCTTCGGGAAAAATTTGACAATTTGGGTAAAACAACGAAAGAGGACAAACAGGAACCCAGAAAGCTAAATTTCATATCGGGTAGAACTTTCGGCATGACGAAAGAAGGAACGAAGATAATGTCCATTATCTCAGTCGCAGGACACCAGGTGGTCAAGAACCTGAGTGAACCGTCCGAGATTACGCTGGTCCACCCGGACATTTATGCAGACTACCTGAGGGAGAAGGATCCCAAGCTGGACTCCAGGGCAGTGCGAGCGCTGCTCACGACAGGAGGTCCGAGGCTGATGAGAGTGGATGGACATTACATCGAAGTCCATGGCCCATATCCGATTCTGATGAATGTGGCGGCATCAATATCTACACAAAAGCTCACGTAACTGATGCGAGTGATCAGGTAGGCCGGATATACAGTGGTCAAGAAGAGCTGAAGGTGCGACGAATCGGACATAATGCCATGCTCGAACAGGATGCGGTCCACATAGGTTGCGAAGCCGATCTGGCCGCACACGTGCTGGATGTGCAGGGCAGACAACTTTCAGTGAAAAGATTGTTAGACACGGGAGCAGTGGTCAGCGTCATGCCGGTCAAAACCTGGACTGACATGGGCTTCGGCAGATCGGATCTGATACCGACAAACATCAGACTGGCAGCTGCCAATCAGGGAGCAATTTATGTGACTGGACGGACCCCAATCAATCAAAGACCCTGAGAGAAAGTATGAAAAGAAACTTCTTAATAAGATCTTAATTAACCAGGCAAAGGTGCCAATTTTTTTGGATCGAAAGGATAGATTGAAGCCAAACCAAGCCGTAGTAGCGACATTTAGGATGAGAAACTTGAATGAATTCAGTAATTACAGACAGGTGTGTCTGGTACCAAATCCAAACACTAAAAGCTCGGCTATATTAGGAAGAAGCTTCTCACTCACTCAGAGCGGACTGTGTGTGAGTGTGTTGTTGAACACAAAAGCAATAACAGTGACAATACAGAGGGGAAACAAACTTGGCTACGCATTGCCTCTGAACACAGACGTTCAGAGTGTGGAGAACTTGAAAAAGTTTGATGTAACTAAATGTCCCTTACACGCGAACCAGGAATGTATACTGAAGAGAATAAATGAATTGAAATCTTCTAGGAAATTCTTTTCAATGAAGTCGGAAACAGATGATGGGTTGTCTAGTTGTTCGAATTTTCCCGAGAGAGCGATAGAAACAGAGTTAGCAGCGAATAAACCGGTCCTAACCGAGATAGAACATTTGAAGGGTAAAATATCAGACAAGGAACTAGATTCGCTTAGGGCGGTGCTAAGTCGGAATGCAGAGGTTTTTTCGAAACATAAGGCCGACATAGGTTGCTGTAATTTTGTAGAACACGAAATGGAGATAGAAGAGGGCTCGGTATCTCATAGGGAAGGGGCGAGGAGAATGACCCCACATAAATCGGAGGCGTGCAGGAAAGAATTCGAGATGTTAATGGAGTACGACATGATCGAGCCGTCGAAGTCCCCGTGGGCTTGTGGCGTGGTAATGGCCAAGACAAAAGGGGGCAACTCAGGTTTTGTTGTGACTTCCGTTACTTGAATGCAGCGACGATAAAGGACGCATACTCAATTCCCCGCATCGATGAGAGCCTCTCCAAGCTGGGGGACGCGAAGTTCTTCACGACGTTGGATTTGGGCTCCGCGTCCTAGCAAGTGCCACTCAGAAAACAAGATCGGGAGAAAACGGGCTTCGCGTGCGAGCTGGGACTGTTCAAATGGAAGAGGATGTCGTTTGGATTGTGCAACGCGACGGCCACATTCCAGCGACTAATGGCCCAGGCACTCACGAATGTGACAAAAAAATTACGGAAATCTCATCATGTGTTACGTCGATGATGTCGTGCCTGCAACGCCAACCGTGGAGGATCACATAGAGAGGTTGGATGAGGTGTTTACTTGCATGAAATAGGCGGGACTGAAGTGTAAACCAACGAAGTGTGAAATCCTCAGAGACTCCATAAAGTATCTGGGCCGCCTGGTGGATAAGCATGGAGTGATACCGGATCCCGAAGCGGTCGAAGCGGTCTTGTCCTGGTAGGCACCCAAGACAGATAAACAACTGATGAGCTTTTTGGGGTTTGCTAACTATTATCGGGAGTTCGTCAAGGGATACGCCGATAAGATATAACCCATGCAACAGTTGATGAGAAATAAAGGCAAAAAAATCACTTGGACTGATGAGGCAAAAGTTTCATTTGAAAACATTAAACGTGAACTTTGCGAGGCACCGGTCCTCGGCATGCCAACAAAGAAGGGGATGTTTGTGTTAGACTCGGATGCATCAGTGGTTGCGATATCGGGCATACTTCAACATACTTCTCCGTCCGATAGCCTACGGAAGTAAGGTCCTGAGCGATACTGAGATGAAGTACGGCGCACCAAAAGCGGAGATGTTCACTGTGATCAATTTCGTGGAGAAATACAGGGCCTGCTTGGGGAGTGCTCCATTCAAGTTGCGTGTGGATAATCGTGCCCTTGCCTGGCTGAAAACCTATTCGATGGACCAAAGTTATATTTTGTCGTTGGATCGTGCGCCTAGATGAATACCAAATGATCATAGAGCACCGTACCCGTGACAAGCACCAGAATGCTGATAGCCTCAGTAAAAAGACAGAATTCTATGAGCGCCTCGAGGAGAAGCAGGCTAACAAGGAGACCTACGACAAACTACCACTCACTAGGTGGCTGGATAAGTCAGGGCACCCTATACCAGGACACCCTGAACTTCCAGTCGAAACGGCCGCTGAGATAAAAGTTTTAGCCAGGGGTGAACCCGTTTAGCTGGACCTGCTAGTCCGATCCAATCTGGTACAGCAGGAGCTTACCATGTTGGGTATAAACAGCATAGCTCTGTTAAATAGGACGGTAAACGTGGCCCCGGACGTCATGGGGAAGCTCCGTGACCTGCTGGATAGGGAGGTCGATAGGCATGATCGTGAATGGATGGAAACCATGCAGCGATTGACCGTCGTTGAGAAAACGGAGAAGAGGCCAGTGATTATTTGCAGTCGAGGTGTCGAACGGGATTGTCGGTTGATAGTGAACCAGCTGTTGAATTCAATGCCGAAGAATTTCTTGTTCAGGGTCAAGTCGAGAAGAAGTCAGGGTCAAGTCGATATCCAGCTTCACGAGAAAAGTACATTTCACGGATGCAAAAGAAGAGTACGAGCCGAGCTCAGATTGTTCAACTGGGGACGAGACAATGTCTGGGGAGTCAGGCACTTTCGAGCCCGCACAGGACGACTTGTCCGGGGAGACAATGTTGGGACAACCAAAGGACAGAATGTCGTCCGGGGAGCCGGCTTCAAGGCGACCAAGGGACAAAGTTTTTTTGGGGGAGTCGAGAAACGTCACAAACAGATCGGAACATAATGATGTGGAATCCATCGGCTCGAGTGATGTAACCCCCACCCACTCGGGGTCCCGGTCGTGGGAAAACACATCGGAGACTACTTCCAATTCGGATGTTTCGGAGATTGCAATTCTTTCCTTTTTGGTGGAATGGAAACAGTGCGGGCTGGACCGGGAAATGCATCAGGATCCAGACAGAGACAGGTATACCTCTGATGAGGAGGGCACTGTAGTGGACAATGCCACAGGAGCTTGATCTGATAGCTGTGTCGAAACGCCCAACCAGATTACTGCTACATGGTACGGTCGTCCTTACCAATCTGGAGCCATCTGTGCAGGAAGCGACACCTTTGAAGAAGATATGGTGTGTCAAGTTGATGGATGATGCTCATGCTCCGGAGATAATGAGCGGGCAATTAAACGTGATAAAGACGTATCTGAAAGCCAGATACCGGCTGTCGGACCTTCTAAGGGCTCAACGAAATGACAGAATGATGAGCAATCTGAAAAGATGGGTCGAGAACGGGGCACCTGACAAAGGAGATTTGAAGGAAGACAGCTATAAGATTTTGAAGCAATTTTACATGAAGAGAAAAGATCTGTTGTACCTGAACAAAGACGGGATCGTAGCCTGTAAACGAAAGGAAGAGGACAAGGTGCTTTACAAGTATAATTCAATAGTGTTACCACAGTTATACCAGACCGAATTGCTCTTTCGTTCATATGACCAGATGGGCCACCAAGGCTTGGACAAAGTGTACAACAGGATACATAAACGATTCGAATGGCCTGGTTTGAAGAAGGCTTGTGAAAAGCTGATCTCTGAATGCTTGTTGTGTCAACAGGCGAAAGACCCCAGGAAACTAAGATTTCCTCTGCAGTTAATAGAAGCATCGGGATTCAACGAAGTAGTGCAGATTGATCACCAGAAGGTATGCATGACAGCCACGGGCTACAATCAGGTGCTGGTAATGATTGATCATTTTACGAAATATGCAGGGGCAGCCCCCTGCATGACAGCATCAGCGGAAGAAACATGCGATCACTTGATAAATTTGTGGATAGCGAGGCACGGCTGCCTCATCACATTCCAATCGGACAATGGCAAAGCATTCGTGGGTAATCTCACGAAGGAGTTAATGAAAAGGTCGCAGGTGGCACAGGCCCACTCGACCACTTATCACCCACAAACGAATGGCCTAGTCGAGAGGCAAAATCGCACGCTGGTATCCATGTTGAGAGTCTATTGCTAACGCTACATGGATGACTGGGATAGACACTTGCCGCAAGTGATGGGTGCTTACAACAGCACAGAGCATTCCACCACGTGAATAAGTCCGCATATGATGCTAACTGGTCACGAAAAAGCTCTTCCGTTAACGTTCTTCTACCCTGAGTATGAAGGGAAGAAAACCGCACCACAGACGTACGTGCGCGATGTTATAAGGAGACAGCAGGACCTCAATGACTTATGCAGGAGGAACACGCAACAGGCGCAAATTAGACAAAAAAGGAGACTTGATAAAAGGACTGCAGATGCAAAAGCCTACTCAGTCGGCGATTACGTCTGGGTGTTCCAGGAAGTAGTTCCGCCAAAAGGGACCAAAATGTTATTAAAAAAATGGCGAGGCCCGTTTCAAATAACAGAAGTGCACCAAGGAGGTCGGTTTTATCGACTGAGCACCGGGAGAGCAGCTCATTACGAAAACATCAAACCGCACAATGCCTCATCAGAGGACTGGTGCATCCCAGCGGACATGCAAGAAGGAGACTATTTGATAGTGGATCCTGCTTGTGAAGTAAATGAAAGAGGTACGCGCGACAAAAACGACGGGAATGAGGTGGTAGATAATTGCGATCTGCCACTGGACCTGGAGTTGTCAGAGCGAGTGGAGGTGGACGACGAAACTCTACCTTATGTCGAAAAGGACTGGAACTGCCCAGAGCAAACTGAAATTGACAAAGGAATACAACCTGACTTTCCTCTCACCATTGAGACACGCCAGAACAAGAAAGGAAGGAACAAGAAGAAGTACAACCCGTATGGCGAGGATTTCGTCATAGACAAGATAGTTTTAAGTGATATGATGGACTCGCTGGTAGGACTGGATGAAGTGGCGATGCCAAAAGAGATTGACTTGGTGAATGACATGGATCAGGATTGGATCGACGATCGTTCAGAACCGGAAGTGGAGTTCGAACCAGAGGAAGAGCAGACTCATGAACAGGAACTAACGGACTTGCGAGTGCTCGAATGGCTCCATGATCTGCCGGCAGATCTTAAAGAGACAGTCTTGACGATTCAGGACGTCGATAAAGACGACATCAAATACGTCAGTCATGACAATACCGAACCCAACTGGGTCGCCCAGATGGCCCTCTACGCGTTCCACAATCCAACCTCGATCTGCTCGATTTTGGGCGATCGACGGGGACTTCGATGGATATTTTTGTCCGGGGAGTGGGGTTAGGACTCACCCACACCAAAAACCTGATCATCAAAAAATTAAAATCGGCAAGAGAAACTGGAGAACTGGAAATGGAAGGCGAGAACGCTAAAAAAAACACCTTTTGAACGAATTTTTGAATCTAATTTTGATCTACCGAACCATTATTCAAACAATATTGTCATAACGGACGGACAGCGATTTCATACTCACGGAACGTACATGCGCTATAGCGATAACCGCGGATGTAAGCTTCAAAACAGCACTAGCGACTTATTTTTAAAGAGAGTATAAAAATATCGAGTTTTTATGGAAACAGAGGCCTGGTGTGGGAGGGATGATAGCGCTGCCCCCTGTTGCATCACAGATACCAGGGACATATTTGTGTTTCCTGGTTGCTAAGGCCACTGATAGGCAACACGTAAATCCAGAGAGCTTGGTATTGGCCTTGACTCGACTTAGGGATTTTCTGGTTGAGAGAGGAGTGACCTCTCGCTCGTTACCAGTCTATGATCCCAATAGGGGAAAGCTACATCTGAGAGAGTTGTACGCCCTTGTACACGTGATGTTTTCAGAAACTGACATAGAGGTTTACTTACATAAAAAGTACTATCTGAGCATATGCTAGCAGTTGATAAGTGGTTTTTATTAAGTTCACTTTATAGGAATTAGGATAAGTGGTTTAAGTGGCGATAAGTGGTTTTTATTAAGTTCACTTTATAGGAATTAGGATTAAATTAGATTAGCTACTAGGGATTATGTTTTTATGTAATAATGTTGATATATGATGTTTATGAGTTATGTCATTGTTAGTGTATGTTTCATGTGATGTCTATGTCATAAAAGACCTGGAACACTACAGGTAGTGAAGGTGACAGCGCTCATTTGTGCTACCTTGACAAGGACGCAGGTAGACGATCCACCTTGGTGCTAAATTTTAAATCAGGAACGAAAAGAAAATTTCAATGGATAGTTTTAAAGATCTGAATGATGTTTTATCCAGAAAAAGGGACGGTTTTAAGTCGTGACTTGCCTTTTAGATCTTGATTGATCAAATTTTGTTTATTGAATCTAACAAACCAGAAGGAACTCGACGACAAAAATCAACACGATAGAAATAGGTGACACGAATGAATTAATGGAATTCCTCTCAGCGAGTCTAGGAGCGAGTCTAGACGAGATCTATCAGCGGCTGATTAATTGTGACTTTACACGAGAAGACCCGGGACTGGCGATGTTTGTGGTCGCGCTCCTCGTTGCATTGGGACGAGAGGGTCGAGGGAATCGCCCCACAGAAGTGGTGTTGATGCTGGCCTTCGGTGAGTCCGGGACCGCCGAGAGAGGTCGAAATCGATTGATGAGATGGCGCCGAGGAGAAATGTCTGGACACGACTTGGCTCGTGAGCCGGGACTAGGCGAGCAGAGGGATCACCGGCTACGTGAGATGCCCCTACCTGTTCAACCTGCACAGCCGCTCATCGGAGCAAAAAGGCTATGTGATGGGCCGGGCCCGTCACGGTGGTGCATGGACCCGTGATATCATTTGTGTTCCCAGACGTACAAGTGAAGGCATACAGGAACTCGGTGTTATATGTTAACCTAGTCTCGGTTGTGGATTGTTCCGTACTGAATTGGGTGGAACAGAAGGAGCTGAGAGGGTTGGCCAGCGACGATAGGTTATTCGGAAGGATAGCAGAGCCGGGTTGATGCTGATGGACTTTAACAATCATTTCAAATGCCGAATGGGCCACGAGGACTTTTCCCATGTCCAGTTCAATCCGAAGCTTGGGAATCTGCGACCAGTGGTGAAGGATTCAGGAGAGGCGATGCTGGTCCCTTTTTGGCGGGAAGCATACGCCCACGTCAGAGAAAACCTGCAAGAGTGGCTTACTGGGTCCAAGGCCGCTGCCGGAACAATGCCCACGATACCCACCGATAAGGAGGATGTTGTTGGTAGTCACATCTCCCGCCATGTCCCCTCGCATCGGAGCGGCTCGTGATGCGGAAAGGAGAATGCTTAAGTGGAGTGAAGGGATGGCGCCGCGCTTCATCAGTTGGAACGTTGCGGCCATGCATACGTTTGACTTCACGTTTCCTGATGCTTGGAGCCGAAAGAAGATCAAAGCACCACCTTCCAGGTTGATGTGTGGAATGATGTGTACGCGCCTGCAGATGATTTATCACGATTGAAGTGGTCAGGAGAGGTGAAAGTAGTAATACTGGAATTGCAAAAAATGCAGAGGAGGCACGTACATAACGGTGGATGATCTCGCGCCACATGGCGAGGAGTCGGTAGAATTCCTGGTGGATGACGAGTTGTTCTATAACGCAGGAGACCTGACCGTACCGGACTCGGGCATAGATATGCGACAAGGCCCTTCGGGACCTGGACCAAAACCATATCCCAATGATGGCGAACTGATGGATCAGGATGATGATCATATGGAGGAAAAGGGAGAGAAGTCGGGTGGAATGGACTTAGGAGCGTTTGAGAGACTTGCTGGAATACCAGTTTACTGAAGACGACGACGGGGAAGTCGATGGGAATCTATTGCTGATGACACCATCGTCTTTCATGTCCCCTAGGAAGGAGGCGCCGGCTAGCTTATCCCCAGTGGACCCAATAAGCCTGGCAATGGACTACCGGAGTAGGGACCTACAGAAACTGCTCCATGAGTCACCAAGGAGGAGGAAGATTGAGGAGACTGTGAGGGTATCCTTCCTGAGCACGCTACCGGAAGAGGAATGGGAGAGATACCAGAGCGAACTTGAACGTAAGACAGGAGTAACCTGGAACCATGTGACCTTCGTGGAGAAGACATGGGACGTGATACGTAGATACGGGACGCAGTCCGTAATGAAGGTGGGAGTAAACCAACCCATCATGCGCGAGGTTCTAGAGAAAATATTGAACTCCGTAGAGTCTGATGTTCTGACCGAGTCAGTTACAGAGGACAGTGCCGATGATCAGCAGATCACGAGAAAGTTAAACGTCAGACGAGCCAAAAAAGGGCTGAAGCGGTTGAAAGGAAAGACAGGAAGCCGAGCCGTAAACCAGAAAGTGGTGAAGTCAAAAGCCAGCACAGTGGTGGCCTCGTTGGCAAGAGTAGCTCGTTCAGGCAAATTAGGCAAGGAAATGGTGCGACGCTGGCCGGGGGTGAAAAAGAGAACCTGATACCCCCAATGCTATTGGCAGGTTTGACCACAACGGCCACGAAATCGAAGAAAAATGCACGGGCTCTGGCGGATACTAAGCTAGAAATGGAGGTCATCAGTCAGTGTGGATCTGGAGGACTTGATGATTACGAGCCCTCGCGAACCAACATGGCCCGGATGAAGCTGGAGGGACAACTCGACGTGGTCGAGTATAGTCGAATCACTGTGCCAGACTCGGTCCACGTGGGAGATCCGGCAGGGGGTTATGTGGAGATGCTGAAGGCGAAGAATTCCGCGAGAGGGCACCTGATGGCTTGGAACGAGAAGCAAGCCATGCAGGAGTATCTGAAGGAGCTGACGGAGAACTCTAACTTAAATAGGAAAGAATACGGCACGGTGATGTCCTCAGAGGCAAACAAAATCGGGCTGGAAGAACTGCTAGAGATCTCTTGGAGGGCGGCCCTCTAAAGATACTTTGACGAGACGATGCATGCACCGGCGACGGTGGCAGCATACCTGGCTTATCCGTGTACAAGAACTGACTTGCAAGTACGATTGGCCTGGTTGTGATGGGAATCAAGAAGGCGGAATATGAAGCCAACAACGACTCGAAATCAATGGAACAGGAACTGGAATTGATGGAAGCCCTGCGAATGTTGACAATTCTTCGATAGCCTGGGCTAAGCGTAAGGATGCCCTTTGCTTCGTAAGGTTCGTGGTGGATCGTATCCCCACTCCTGTGTTGGGAGAATGCATAAAAACCATTCGGCAAGGGGGAGTTTATTGTGAACGAAACTTCCTGAGGGCACTCCTGGAGCTATATCAGGACATGCCGCTGGCCATACCAAATAAGGAGTCGAACGACATGGAGAACTACCGCAGGTTGGAAGAAGTGAGAAGGTATTCCAACAAAGAATTGAAAGTGAGTCGGGAGTTAATTGAAACAATCAGGGGACAGAAAGACTTTGCAACACTGGGGAAGTTGAAGTCGTTCCAAAATGTGTCTGGCATACCGGGGATGGCATATAATCGCTTCGTGAATGAGGAGGCCAGGGAAGCGTACTTCGACTATGAGCAAGTTATAAGACTTGATTTCTGGATTGAGCGAGTCAAGGAAACTGGCATGTTGATGGTGGAACAACCCAAGCTGGGAATTGTTTTGGAAGAACGAGTGGTCAAACTCTCGATTCCCCAGCTGAAGGGGCAAGTGGTTCTTGGGACGGTCAATTGAAAACCAGCTTAGTAACCATGTGAGAACTCATGAAGCCTTCTTGGTGTCCACATCCAAACGCAGGCTTAATCTGGGATATGACGGCAGAGGTCACATTGGACTTAGATGATGACGCGAGCCTACACGATTTGGCCAAGATACACCATCTGCTGGCCCTGAAGATAACGAAGCAGAAGGGCAACTCATCCACGGAACCTTCCGAGGGAAATCCCTCTGGTGATTGGTTGAGACAAGGTACTTGTCTAGCCCTAAGTAGCGGAATGGACGGACATGTGTGCAAGTCGGAACATTGCTTGATTAAGCTGAGCGAGCAGCATCGTCAATTGGCACAATTGTATGGGAGGTTGAGCATGTCGGACAAGAGTGGAATGGAATTGATCGCGGACTGTCATGGAGTAACGGAGGTGAACTTGATCACTTGCCTTGGGATTTTACAGCATGACGAGCTCTATAGAATCACTTGAACGCCTGGAGCGTGCCATGGGCTAGTGACTCCCTTAGTGTGGAAGTGTTCCCTGGAGTGCTACAGACAGAGTAGAAGATTGGAGGATGGTGAGATGCGCTAGAAAACGAAATGGATTTGAAGGACAGTGAGGCCTATCATAGACCTACTGGTTCCAAATATCTGGTGGGTTCGAGCTCCGCACCGTATTGCAGTAGTAGGTATCCTACTCACATGGTGGTTATGGATGCGAGGACACAGCAGGTGTTGGTCGACCAACTCTTCTCTGTGCCAAAGTGCGTGAAGTTGGCCAGAATGTCGGAAAGGTCGTTTGATTTATTGGCAAAGATCATTCGGGCCGTCCCGAAAAGATCTGAAGGCGAGTTGCAAGACGTAGTGGGTGAAGAGTTCATGAGGTTGAACGAGGGTATGTGAGTGAATTCCAGAAGCAGAAAGCGAGTGGAGCGTTACCCACTGAATTCCCCACCATAGAAGAAAAGGACGATGTGCATAGAATAATGATGGAAGTGGAACCGTTGCTGGGAGCCTCAGGGTATCGGACACGAAGGAATATACTAATGACCCATGGGGAGTATCCTTGCCACTGCCTGGCGCAGACGTTGTGGTACCCCAAACGCGGGAATCTGGTGTTAGTGTGGGACGTGGAGGAGTTGTATTCCACGGGGTTGCCCGATCAAAATCAACAAGTGTCAATCGTGGTGGTTAGTGCCATGCTGGCGGTGAGATGGTTGGAGGCCAACGCGGGCACAAGTGAGCAAGAGACGGCCGTGCCGACACCTGAGCAGCTAAGCAACGTAAAGATGAACCGCAACCTAGATCTTTTCAGAACCACCTGCAAGGTTCTGAGAATACCCAAAGCCATTGAAAGAATATGGTCAAGGCAAAGTTTAATGCCTTGGTTCCGTGCAAAGATGATTTCATGGATGTATGAACGCGCGAAGCGTCATATGTCTAGGAACACGGAAGCCTATCAATCCTTCCAGCTAGATATAGGACCGGGAGCCTATAAAAGAGCATTCTTAACGCACAGAAACGCTGTTACCACGGCGGTGAAGCGAGTGGCTGGAGCGCCTTGTGTGACTGAAACTGAAAAGAGAGGGGTCTTACGAGCTGACGTAGAACGGAATGTGAGCCTGTGTCTTCACAACAGCTTTTGCAGGAACCGGGAACAAAAGGTGAGTGTAGACTTGCTACCTTGTTGTAAACCGAGGCTGTTAGAGCAGGAGAGTTGGGGGCCGGCCCGCAACTCCATGTACGTGTTGGAGAAAGTTCTGGAAGACAGTGAAACTGAAGAGCAAGAACAAGAAGCAATGGAATGAGGAAGATGGAACGAGAAAGATGTAACGAGGAAGAAGAGTAGAGAGAGAAGGAGAAAAACTTGATTGTCTTTGTGCGTTAAAACTGATACCAATCAACTTAGATTGATCATTGAAACTTTTAAACTTTTTGTTTTGTGAGGGCTGGATTAAAGGCAGACCTTGATATTGTTGAAAACAGTTGAGAATTGTTTAATTGTTGCAATTGTTAAATGACAATGAAAATTTTAGTTGTGCAATTTATATATATATGGAGAGCATAGGTGAGTATATTTACCTATTTAAACACGACTGATGTTTTTATCCTGTGTAAGACACATGTTCACTGTGGCGCGACCTGGTAAGTTTGGGTGAGCTCGCTCGAAGAGGGTGAGTGAATAACTTTCCTAGCCACAGAGTTTTTTTAGTTTTAATATTGAGGATGAGAACATAAATAATTGATGATACTTGGCGAGTGACATTAAGTTAATTTTAACCGGTGCGTGGTCGCGCCATGTCCCAACTTTTTAATCAGCAAGAGCGAAAAAAAATTTTATGGCTAGATGACGTTAGTAGTCAGAAAAGATATTTTATCCAGGACACTCCTCATGGTGCAAATTTTGTGAAAACGTTGAAAAGGCAGTGAGATGTAGTATGATGGCGTTTGTGACACGTAGTGAGTTGAGGTGGAGTAGATAAATTTCTTTTTCTAATGCGTTTTGTAAGGTTGATTATAGAGAACTGAAACACTACTTGACGATAACCCGGTGTTATGCGATCAATAGGGACCTTGATGGGAACTGTCCGGGGAGTATGTGCAATTCTGCCAGACTGGCACAGCCCAACCTTCCAGCGAAACAGGAAAAAACGATTAAAGGCCTTAACGACAAAAAAGTGCTGCGAAGGAGGGTAGAAATATTCTAGAATATTCAATTTTCCAAATTTCGATTGTCGAACAAATATTTCTCAGAAATACAAAAAACGGCCATTTTGACTGAAAAAGGTGAAAAAGATAGAACAACAGAAAATATAGTGAAAAACAGTCGCACGAGAACGATAAAAACACGAAACCTCTTCTCGTGACGATCACGCACGATAAGACCCTTAGCAGAAGAAAACAGTGAGAAGGCAGGTTTCAGTGGGGAAGTAGTGGAGAGCAGTACCCTCCCGTGCCACGAATTGAGAGTAATAACGACGACGTTGTTACAAGGAAAACACGCAAGCGAAGGCCTGGCCCCCCAGAGACAGTGTATGGTGAAGGACTATAAAGAACTTACTTTTTAGCTACTCTGATGCCATAAAATTTTGAATTAACACCGGTATTGTTTGATATTTTAGAATATGAGTAGCTGGGAAGAGGAAAGGGTCAACCCATCTCCAATGGATTTAATATAGAACTGTCACCAAAAACATAGTAAAATAGAATATTCGAGCCGTGTTTTTAATAGCAATCACGTAGTCTGAGGATCCGAGACCCAGCTATGTGGTTGTGTTCGCATGTGAACGAAAGCTGATCAAAAGTCGTTTGACTGATGGCCTGAAAACAGTTACTTTTTACTTAGCCCTAAACGGACCAGAAAATCAACTGGCTAGGTCGAGACGGTGAAAAACGAGTGGAATTAAGGTAACTGACGTCTGCCAGTCGTTAATAGGTACTTTTTCTACGCTCCGTCGCTGTGTAGTGTGACATTCGACCAGAATGGACAAAATGCAATCTCTGCAGTCTCGGAGTTTTTAGCAGCGAACCTTCCGAATTGGCAATTTAGAAGGAATAAGAACGATATTCGAACGATTGGACAAATCGTGAAGGCTGAAAGATTCGGAAATTCCTAAATTTTAAATTTTCGAAGTGATGACGTAACAATTCTCAGAAACGTCAAAAAACGGCCATTTTGGCAGAAAAACTGAAAAGCAACACAACAACGATAGTTGCGACGACGACAACAACAAGAAAATTGAGAATCAGAATCAGAGAAAAGCAGAAGTAGCAGAGACAGCTCCAAGTTGCAACTATTGTGTCGCTACAATAGTTGCAAAGCAGTTGCTAACAACAGTGAGGGGTGGAAACCAGCCTTCCGGGTTACAGGGAAATCAAGCTTAACATGCTTGATTCAGTGGATTCGAGAATCCGGAGGGGTTTCGGGACTGAAATTTTTATCATTTTATATGAACTTTTAGCTTCCCTGTCATGTCCTGAATTGAGTTTAATTAACATCCGAATTCATTCTACTAAGATGAGAAGCTAGGAGTTGGGGGAAAGGGTTGATCCATCTTCGACGGAGATGATGATTTTTATCTACTGAACAAAAACAATAATAATTCAATAAGTAGTAGTAGCCCTGTTTTTAGGAGTAACCTCGTGGTCTGGGGATACTGAGACCCAGCCATGAGCTCACCATTTCTGCATGTAATTAAGTTAATTTGAGTGTTTTGACCGAAGCCGAAAGCAGTAACGATTTTGTCGACCCGATGTTAGAAAGACCACTGAAAGTACTGGCTTGGTAGAGACGGTGAAAAGCATGCAAAGCTGTGTTTAGACGTTAGCCAGTCGTCTTAGGACTTAGTTTTGTTTTGCGTCGATTTGTATCTTCCGGGCGAATGTTACATAGATGTTTTTATGGCGCTCCTAGGTGTTATTCTTTTTTAACATCATGGCCGGAAGAACCGTTAACGAGCACTCCGCGCCGAGCGGATGCTCACATTAACGCCCTTAATAGGCCTAAACCACCGGGGTGGAAGGGTAGTTCGGAACGCGGAAGCCTTCCAGATTACCGTGAATAGCTTTTTAACCTAGTTAAGACCGAAAATTCACGAATCAGGAAGGGTGGGGGGATCGGCCATTCCCTCGTTCCCTGGGATGTTTGTGACCAAAAACACTTTAAGATATATATAAAACCAAACAAAAAGTAGTATAGTACCCAAGAAAAACAAAAAACATAAAAAAAATAACCGAAAAAACCAAAAACAGTTTATTAAAAAAGTAAAAAATCAGTAGAAATCATCCCCCCAGACAAGATGTGATCCGACCCTCCCGTTTGTTGTTGATAGATATATTGTTGTTACAGGCATATATATCAGTCAGGATTGTTACGATCAATTTTGTAGCCCGTTTGTGAGGCTTGTACTGTAGGGTTATTTGAGCATTTAAGCACGTTAATGATAAATTGCGCTCAATCCTGAAGGGTCAGCTGATTTGCGCTCAATTCGGAAGGGTCTTGGGAGAAGACTGTTCCGGCAAGCAGTACAAGGAGCAACAAGAAGGGGCTCAACGACAACAACAATCGACTGTTGGGTATCGTTAACAAGTTTTGTATCCCTTTTGGTAGTGACCCTTCACCGAACTGCGAATATCCGAGTTAAGCACCTTAATTCGGATGCTAAACAAACCCGGAGGGGTATAGTATTACTAATATTATTACTTATATAGCCTATATTAATACTCTTATACCGTTTTTCAGTGAAAAACACAGAAAGCAGACCGGTTTTTAGGGTCAAAATAGCGATATTTTGATCCCCCCACAAGTCGCGATTTTTGAAATATCGATATTTTTCGAGATGGAAAAAAGCGCTAAAGTAGTGTGACACATCGTAACTGCACTACTATAATAGATAGAACCGGTTAAGTTTAGTTCGGAAGTGGTTGGAACTATTTTGGTACCGAAAACCGAATTTTCGCTGTTTTTGATAGTACGAAACACTATAAATTCAGAAAATTTTTTGAAGTTTTTGAGTTAGAACAGTAAAAATAGTTGTTCGGACAACGTCCACTAGTGAATCTACAAGTTTTAAAACCCGCTACCCGAAAGTCTTCCGGGTTGCAGAGAAATCGAACTTAACGTGTTTGATTTAGTGGATTCATCAATCCGGAGGGGTACAGGTAGCATAGTTTTTCGCAAATTTTTTCAACTAAAGCGTTTAAGATTGGGTCTTTTGCATTGAACTAGAAGAGTAAAGGCCTTCTGAGCTCTGATCAATAATTTTTAGGTCGAAAAGAACAAAATTGCGGAAAATGTTAGGCGGAACCTATAAGAGACAAATTTTTTGACTTTAGAAAAAAGACGTTTTGGTTAATAACTTTGGAACTACTGGATATATTGAGTTGATCTTGGTATCAATAGATCAGAAATTAGCTGAGCTTACTGATAGGGACAGAAGTTTTCCGGAAAAAGAAGCGTGAAAATTTTTTGAGATTGTTTTTAGCAAGTTCACCAATTTGGTAGGGTAGACCCTTCACGTTTCATAAATTTCTTTTAGAAAAGCCCTTTTACCCCTACCAAAAGGTAATAGCGGTTGAATAAAGTAACTTTGGGACGTTCTAGACGAAAAGGGAAGGCTAAATGCACAGAAAAACCTTAATCGAGCCGAAGTTAGGCGAGCGATAAGACCCTTCACCGTTAGTGTGAATTGTCAAATAAGAGGCTTAACTTCAATCCGGAAGGGTCTAGCAAAGTAGTACATACCCTTCCTAGTTAATTGAAAAAGCAAAATTGCATCGGAGAACGTATCCGGAGGGGTATAGGTTGAAAGAAGGTAATCTCCGACAAGCTACTTTTACAAAACCGGAGGGCTCCCAATCCGGAGGGGTCAAAATTTTTTTTCAAATTAGGAGGGGTCCGAATCCGGAGGGGTCTTATAGTTGCTAATTCGGAGGGGTCCAAATCCGGAGGGTTTTATATTAACTAACTCAGAGGGGTCCCAATCCGGAGGGGTCTAAATTTTGTTAGTCCGGAAGGGTCCTATTTGTGCCAATCCGGAGGGGTATTATTTTATTAAAGGACTCAGGTAGACGGAAGAAAGACTAAAGTGAGAGGTATTAGGTTATTAGCAGACAGGCTATGAATCAGTGACTGCACTGGTAACTTGCCATAAAAACCAGACCAAAACAAAACAGGTCCGAACTCGGACATTCGCGACACTAAGTCTAAACTAAAAAGAGCGTAATTCATTGGTGCGGATTGTAACACAATACGTTTTTGTGAAAAGTGACTGCCCTGAGGATTGTAGTAGGTCTAGCTCGGGCAGTTCGAAGCCAGATAGGTAACACAGAACTCGGTGGGTGCAATAGATGCCCACTTGAGAAAATTACTGCCTTCAAAGTTTTGTCTGTTTGGTGCAGCACCGAGCAGGAAAAGCTTTTTCTTTAAAAGACGAGTTCGACTATAGTACTGCGACCGACTAAAAGTACAATACACATACGTTTTTTCATAGAGGTTCTCATATTCTGTCATTATATCTAATTTTTTGCTTTTTGTTTTTGATTTTAAATTTACATAAACTGTGCTTGATTGGGTAGTGAGTACACTATCTTTTAAATTGACTGATAACATCATATTGTGCTAGTACTCAAATTTTACGACCGATAATCGGTTAGTGTGAATAAATTGTATACAAACGGTACTCTGATAACATACAGGGATTCGTGGTCACTATTTTATAGAATCTTGTGAAGTTTATTGTGTTGTGTCATTATTATTGGTAGTCAAACTATAAGGTCACTAGCAATCGAATTAAGTGTATAGGCATTAAGAAGTGACAAATAGAGAATGAGTCTAGACAAGTCGAGGATACCTAAACGAGGTAATAGCTCTAGGAAGTTCATACCTGAAAAGCAAAGAAAATCGATGACCGATCTTTTTGTGGATTGGATCAAACAAACCCGGACCGACAAAGGGGAGACGGTTTCAGGCAGAATGGTTAAAACGAGAAGTCAGAAGACCTCAGAAGAGCGAAAAGAACTGTTAGAAGTGGAGGTCAATACGTACCATGCCATGAACGACAACCAGGAAGTACATGGACTGGAAGGGTGAGGCAGTAGGCCGGCGAGTGAATCTACTCCGGTAGAACAAGGCCATAATTTTGCCACTTCCACCTGGACATTGGATCGAGAGGAGAATTCGGAACTGTCCGACATCTCAACTGAAATAGCGGCAACTAGAAAATCTCCAACAGACAACACTATGATGGCAGGCGGAACTGAGAAACAAACAACGTCAACATCGTTCTCAGAAAGAATGAGGAACACCTTAGGAAACATCTTTCCATTCACCATGGAAGGGGGCGCAGGAAATGAAGGTAAATCCCAGGAGGAGGAGGACGAAGAAGAGCAAGTGGACTTTGGGTCTCAAGTCAGCCTCAATAGTTCGACCCAGGAGAATGAGGCATACGTCGGAAGAGAGACTGGAACCATGGACAAATTTGGTGTGGTGAGAACGATAAGCAAAGAGGCAAACACACCGGGCCAGTCGAGAGACTTCGCGATTATGACAAATTCAGAGCTGCAAACTGGGGAGAGTAGAAACAGAGGGCTAGGCAACGCATTGAGAGATCCTGAGGTAGATAATAAAAAGACGTCGAGGCAGAGAGTCAAGGCCCGGATCTCGACCAGCACGAAGCTACCTGGGACCGACAGGGTTACACCGCCACTAGTGACGCCACTCGTGGACAACGGGGCAGCACTAGAAGAAGCCTTGAACAACATAGTGGACAGTTTAGGGGAACAAAATGAACAGATGTCCATAAGAATGAGTGAACTAGAAAGGGCAGTTCACATTGAAAGAGAAAGTCTGCGGGAAGAAATAAACCGCAATAGACAAGAAGTTGGTAGGAGTGAAAAACGCTTGAAAGAAAGAACGGACGAGCATTTGGCAAAGAACTTGTCGCGAATGACAAGAGAAGCGGAACAGCGAGAGTTACGCTTAAGAGACGACATGGAGAAGTTAAGAGTTCAGCAAGAGCAGTCTCTTGGGACTCTTGACACAAAGATAGACGCGATGATGGAGAAGCGAACTCAGGCTATCATGGATAGGTTGGACGGGCTACTAAGCAGCAAGGGTGGACCAAAAGAAGGGGAACCGAACTCGGGAGGTCCCAGCAGGGAGCCGAAGGTGAACTTCAATGAACATCAAAAGAGGAAGACGTATGGATCCTTTAGAGGCAGGGGCAGTTCATCAGGCTATGCCACAAGGGACAATAGAACATGGGGCCCGAACAGTAGAGCAAGTTCAACGGGGAACAGACAGACCTCTAATGAACGACCAACGCACGGCACACATGCGACTGGGAGAAGTGATTCCGGTAACAGGGGGTATGCAAGCCCGGGGAGGAGTCATGTGGGCCAAGCGGGAAACACTCACGGCGATTCGGATTGCAGGGATGCACCGCACCCAGAGCCTTTGACAAGGTTTGAGGACACTCAGGCGGGACACTCAAGGGATGCTACGGCAATGGCCACAGCCTTTGAACCCCTAAACTGGTCTTTGGAGACATTCCTTACAAGGTTATCCAGAACCAATGAATGCAGTGAGAAGTCCAGAAGAGTCTTTAAGAAACCAAGATGCTATAAAGATGAATCTGATGGCTGTATTGATACCTGGATAGAGGTAATGAAGCTGCATTTCGAGGAAGAGGACTTGTCGGAGAGACAGGAATGCAGTGCGCTCACCAGCAACTTGGAAGGGACAGCCCTGAACTGTGTCATGGCCAAGAAGCCATATCAGCGTGACACAGCTGAGAAAATCTTCGAAATCTTGTTAAACTGTTTCGGATCAGGGGTGCAGGGGCACCAAGCGATGATGCGCTTCGAGAAACGGAGGCAACGAGAATATGAAACGATAGACAAATTTCTCGATGACTTGGAAATGCTGAGAAGACGCAGCCAACCGGATGGGTCAAACCGAAGGATGAACCTGGCCGTAGCCTCGAAATTCATTGATGGTGTGAAGAATGATGAACTTCGAACAATGCTAGCAACGCATTACACACCACTATCAACCAATGCGCCAACACCAAAGGAGTTGAGGCTCAAGTCAAAAGAGTATCTTTTGTTGAAACCTCCTTCGAGATCTGGATACTACAAGAACAATTATGGCAATTTTAACAACGGACCAGCAAACCAAGGGAACATTTGGTACAAACCGAGGGATGATATGGACAAGAGACGCTCTTGTGCCAATTGCAGTTCGACGGACCATCATGTGTCAGCATGCCCAACTTACAAACAAGGCATGAAAGCAATAGGCTTTAGCCTCGAGGACGAAGATGCGTCAGAATTGGACCATGAGGATTTCATGAGAGGAGTAATTGCAAAATTTGGCTCGAGGTGTTTCTTTTGCAACTTGGAAGGTCATTTTAAATCAGATTGTCCGCAATTCTGGGATGCAGTGGCAGACATCAAGCATTCAAGACATGAAGAAGCTTTGTCAGGAGTGAAAGCCAGCAAGGCTCGCCTGTTGAGTGAAGCGGAGGCACGCAGAAAGGATAAACCTCAAGAGCTGGCGGCAAAGAAAATGCTAGCGGTAACAGAAGAGACACATGAACCGGAACCAGCAACTGCGGCTGATGATTTCAAGATCGATTATAGGGTAGCCGCGAGGGATGCTCTAAAAAGAGTGCAGCAGGAACTGGTGACGAAAGAGATCGAACAAAAAGTGAAACTCGAACTGGAGAATGAGAAACTACAGGAGCAACTGAATACCTTCGAAGCAACGGAGGTCGAGGAGACTAAAGCACCAAGCAGTTTGAGCATGAAACTTAATGTAATCTCCGGTCAGAGGTTCGGCATGGTGCCACAAGGAAGCAAAATACAGTCGATAATCTCAGTGGCCGCACATCAGGTAATCAGAAATTTAAATGAACCATCCGAGTTCACTTTGATGCATTTGGACACATGCAGATTATCTGAGGCAGGTGGAGCCACGCACCGAGTCGAGAGCTGTGCGAGCACTACTAACGACGGGTGGCCCTCGCCTGAAGAAACTTCATGGACGCTACCTAGAGGTCTATGGGCCGTATCAAGTGATGCTGAACGTGGATGGAATCAGTATCTACACCAGGACTTATGTAACAACAGATGATGACCAAATGGGGCAGATCTATTTGGGTGAGGAGGAACTCAAAGTCCGCAGGATAGGCCATGACGCCATGATGGAACAAGATGCAGTACACATTGGGTATGAAGCAGATGTGACCGCACATCTGCTCGACACCAACGGAACAAAAATTGGAGTCACAGGGCTTCTGGACACAGGAGCGGTAGTGAGTGTGATGCCGATAAAAACTTGGGAAAGAATGGGCTTCACGAGGGAAGATCTAATTCCAACGAATCTCCGGTTGGCCGCCGCCAATCGAGGAGCCATTTACGTAGCCGGAAGAACACCAATAACGGTCCTCCACATGGGAGGACGGGATCTTTGGATGAGCTTCCTGGTAGTAGAGAATTTGGACGACGCCGACCAATTCATCTTGGGCAGAGATTTTGTCAGGAATTTTGACGTGATGATTGACTTCAACAACGGTCTGATACGGATTAGAAACCCGGACCGGAAGTATGTTAAGAAACAAATTAATAGGATAATAACAGACGAAAACGAGGTACCAATTTTTTTAGATAGAAAAGTAAAACTACAGCCAGGACAAGCTGTGGTGGCAATTTTTAAAATGAGAAATTTGAATTCGTTAAGTGATAGTAAACAGGTTTGCTTAGTACCGAATCCAAATAGTCAGAGTTCGGTGATTTTAGGCCGGAACTTCTCGGTAACGCGAAACGGACTGTGTGTCAGTGTGTTATTGAACACACTGGACACCACGGTTTCAATCCAGCGTGGAAAGAAGCTTGGCTACGCTTTGCCGATGAGGACAGACTATGAGGAGACACGAAACTTGAAGAAACATAGTGTGAAAGACTATCCTTATCATTCCAATAAAGGTAAAATTTTAAAGAGGATTAATGAATTAAAATCTATTCATAAATTGTTTTCAGTGAAATCCGAAACGGACGACGGCTTATCAAGCAGCTCGAGTTTTCCGGAACGCCCCTCGTCATATGAACTAGAATCTGACAAACCGGTTTTGCCAGAGATAGAACATTTAAAAGGAAAAATAGGTGAGGGAGATTTCGAAAAATTGCGGGACCTCCTAAATCGGAACGCAGATGTATTTTCAAAACATAAGGCGGATATCGGTTGCTGTAATTTCGTCGAACACGAAATTGAACTTGAAGAGGGCGCCGTTCCCCATAGGGAAGGCGCAAGACGAATGACGCCACACAAATCGGAAGCGTGCCGAGCGGAAATAGAAATGTTGCTTGAATACGACATGATAGAACCCTCGAAATCGCCATGGGCTTGCGGGGTAGTAATGGCGAAAAAGAAAGGGGGCAGCTTAGATTTTGTTGCGACTTTCGTTACTTGAACGCGGTAACGATAAAAGATGCGTACGCGATACCGCGAATAGACGAGAGCCTCTCTAAGCTTGGTGATGCCAAGTTCTTCACCACATTGGACTTGGGTTCTGCCTTCTGGCAGGTCCCTCTGCGGAAGAAGGATAGAGAGAAAACCGGATTCGCGTGCGAATTGGGATCGTACCAGTGGAAGAGGATGCCCCTCGGCTTGTGCAATGCAACGGCCACTTTTCAAAGGATGATGGCTCAGGCTTTGACGGGAGTGACCAAGAAGTACGGGAATCTCGTGATGTGTTACGTGGATGACATAGTCATAGCGACACCGACCCTGGAAGACCACATTGATAGGCTCGATGAAGTCTTTGGATGCATGAAAAGAGCAGGATTGAAGTGCAAACCATCGAAATGTGAAATCCTTAGGGATTCGATTAAGTACCTGGGAAGAATGGTGGACAGGCATGGTGTGAGGCCGGACCCGGAAGCAGTGGAAGCAGTGGTGACATGGAAAGCTCCCAGAACGGACACACAGCTCCTGAGCTTCCTAGGGTTTGCCAATTACTACCGGGAATTCATAAAAGGATATGCGGACAAGGTGTATCCGATGCAGAAGCTGATGCGCAACAAGGGGAAAAAGTTCGAATGGAACGATGAGGCACAGGTTGCTTTCGAGAACATAAAGCGGGAACTGTGCGAAGCGCCAGTGCTAGGCATGCCTACAGAAAAGGGCATGTAAGTTCTTGACACAGACGCATCGGTAGTAGCCATCTTAGAATATTGCATCAAGAGCAAGAATGGATCGGAAGAACGGTTCTCCGTCCCATTGCATACGGCAGCAAGGTCTTGAGTGACACGGAGATGAAGTATGGCCCACCAAAAGCAGAACAACAGAGCGTGGACAACAGAGCGTTATCCTGGTTGAAAACCTACTCGATGGATCAGAGTTATATTGGTAGATGGATAGTAAGATTGGATGGCTAGCATATGATAATCGAACATAGGATGCGTGATAAACACCAGAATGCTGACAGCCTCAGCAAGAAAACTGAGTTCAGAAGCAGGCCAATCAGGCGGAAATAAAGGAGGGATTCTCGTTTCTGGACAAAGAAACATATGAAGCGATTACCTTAACGAGATGGTTGGATAAGTCTGGACATATAATTCCAGGGCATCCTGAGTTACCTGTAGAGAAAGCAGCCGAGATAAAGATCCTATCCAAGGAGGACCCGGTCCCCTTGGATCTGTTGCTGCGCTCGAATCTGGTCCAGCAAGAACTCTCTCGCATGAACATAAACAGCCTCTCATTATTGGATAAACCGGTGCAGGTCACACCGCAAGTGATGCGGATGCTGGTTGGATTGTTAGAAAAAGAACTGACCAGAGATGACCCCGAGTGGACAGCAGCAGTGGCATCGCTAACAGTCAGGGAGAAGATGAAGATCATGCCGTCCAGACGACAGCACGCAGAGAACGAGAGGGATTTTAGGACAATAGTTCAGCAACTAGTATCCTCAATACCCCACGAGATTTTAACCAGTACTTCTTACGGACAGAAAGAACAGGGGAGCGGCAAGCGAAAGAAAACCGTCACCTTTGTGGACCAGGATAAGGAAGGTGAAAAGTTAGAACAAAATCTGCTGCAAGACTATTTGTCCGGGGAGACGAATAATGAGAAGAACCAGCGAGCACAAGATCAACACCCGGAACAAGAAAATTTGTCCGAGGAGTCTGAGATAGACGAAAAAATTCCTGATGAGAAACAGGACCTAGAGAACAAGGTTTTGTCCGGGGAGTTCAGACGGATGCGAAGAAGGCACAGACATGATCTGGAGGAGCGTGCAGTCTCCAGCACAAACTCTTCAACGGATGACAATTCCCGGAACTCAGGAATGGACACCTATTCAGTCAGGAACTCGAGCTCGGGATCAGAACTGTCCGAATTAGCGATCCACACACTACTAGTGGAAACTCGGGCAAGGGATCTGGACAGAGAGGTGTACCAGGATCCTGACAGCGATCGCTACCTTATACCAAGCGAAAGAGTCTTTGACAACGCAGCGGATGACTTGGAGACAATAGCGGTATCGAAACGTTCGATAAGTCTGTTGCCGCAGAAAGAGGTAGTCAGGACTGATCTTCAGCCGTTTAAACAAGAAACACAGCCGTTGGCGAAGATTTGGTGCGTTAAGATGGAAGATGACACACACCAGCCTAATGAGCTGAATAGTCAGATGAGGTTCATGAAGACGTACTTGAAGGCGAGATACAGACTCTCGGATCTTCTAAGGGCGCAGAGAAATGATCGCATGACAAGCAACCTGAAAAGGTGGATCGATAATGGTTCTCCAGATAAAGGGGACCTTGAGGAAGATAGTTATCGCATCCTGAGACAGTACTTTATGCAGAAGGAAGGGAGATTATATTTGAACAAGGACAGGATTGTGGCTTGCAAAAGAAGAGAGGAAGACAGAGTCCTATACAAGTATAACGCGATAGTGTTACCGCAACTCTATCAGACAGAACTATTATTCAGGTCACATGATCAGATGGGCCATCAGGGGATTGACAAAGTATATCAGAGGATCCTGAAGCGCTTTGAGTGGCCTGGAATGAAAAAGGCAATAGAGAAGTGGGTAACAGCATGTCTGTCATGCCAAAAAGTCAAGGATCCAAGGAAGTTGCGATTTCCATTACAATCGATCGAGTCGTCTGAATTCAATGAGGTGGTGCAGATAGATCACCAGAAAATATGCATGACAGACAGTCGTTATAATCAGGTGTTGGTCATGATAGATCATTTTACGAAGTATGCAGAGGCCGTGCCCTGCATAACTGCCTCGGCGGAGGAGACATGCGACCACCTGATCAATACGTGGATAGCGAGACATGGCTGTCCGATGACGTTTCAATCGGATAATGGAACAGCTTTCGTAGGAGAGCTTACGAAAGAGCTCATGAGACGCTCACAGGTCGCTCAAGCTCACTCCACGACATACCACCCTCAGACGAATGGCTTAGTGGAAAGACAGAATAGGACGTTAGTGTCGATGCTGAGAGTATATTGTTCCAGGTACATGACCGATTGGGACAGATACCTTCCACAGGTGATGGGAGTATACAACAGCACGCAACACTCCACCACCGGAGTCAGTCCACACATGATGCTAACTGGACACGAAAAGTCTTTACCCTTAACCTTCTTCTACCCAGAGTATGAGGGAAAAAAAACGTCCCCACAGGTCTACGTGAGGGATGTGATCAGACGCCAACAGGAGTTGAACGATTTGTGTAGACGAAATACTCAGCAAGCACAGGCAAGGCAGAGGAAAAGATTCGACAAGAAAGCAGCTGGTGCAAAGGCTTACTCGGTGGAGGACTACGTATGGGTATTTCAGAACGTTATACCACCGAAAGGGACGAAAAAGCTCCTAAAAAAGTGGAGGGGACCCTTCATGATTACAGATGTGCACCAGGAGGGACGCTTTTATAGACTGAGTACTGGCCGAGCCGCCCACTACGAGAACATCAAGCCACACAATCCATCGACAGAAGACTGGTATATACCTGCAGATATGGAAGAAGGGGATTATCTAATGATGGATCCTGCCTGTGAGGTCAGCGAGAAAGGCACCAGGGAGAAGAACGATGGAAACGAAGTCGTAGAGGAAGGAACGGATACACCGCTGGACCTGGATCCAAACGAGGAGATCGAAACGGACGATGAAACCTTACCCTACGCAGAGGAAGATTGGCAGGATCCCGAACAGATAGAGGTTCGCAAGAATTTGGAACCGGATCTTCCGTTCACAATACAGACTCGTCAGAAGGACGGGACAAGACCAAGAAGAAAGTACATTCCTTACGGTGACGAATTTGTAGTGGATAGGATAGATCTGAAGAAGATAGTGGAGGAAGTAGTGGGTCTGGAGGAAATAACTGTGTCACAAGACATTGGCATAGTCGATGATCACGACGATGAGTGGGTTGACGACTAGTCGAAACCCGAGGTAGAATTCGACGACGAGCAACAGCAGTCATATGAACAAGACTTGACGAACCTGCGTGTCTTAGAGTGGCTGAATGAAACGAGCTCGGATCCTGAGGAGACCAGCGTCACGATTCAAGACGTAGATCGTGAAAGCATGAAATACATCAAGACCGAACGAGATGATCCTTCCTGGGCTGCCCAGGAAGGACGACTACTCATTCCAGCTTCTAATCTCGACTTGATACCCGGTATGCGATCGACGGGGACGTCGATTGATATTTTTGTCCGGGAGTGGGGGTAGGACTTACCCACACTGAAAACTTGATAATAAAAAAATTAAGAGTAGCAAGAGAAACAGGAGACTTAGAAGCAGAAACAGGCGAAGAACCTAAGAAACCTGACATAGGGAGGGTAGTTGAGTCATATTTTAACTTACCAAATGAATATTTAAGCAACATAATACTAACAGACAGTGATTTCATACTCACAAATAGAACATGTGCGATAGCAATCACAGCAGACATGAGTTTTAGGACAGCGTTAGCGGCAGATTTTAAGAGAGAATACAAAACGTGGAATTCCTTTGGAAGCAAAGACCAGGGATAGGGGGCGTAGCAGCTTTACCTCCGGCGGCGTCACAGATACCGGGAAAATACCTATGCTTCTTGGTGACGAGGGCGACGGAGAAGCAGCACGTGGACCCAGAGAACCAAGTATTGTCCTTGACGAGGCTGAGGGACTTCCTTGTGGAAATGGATGTGAAGGAGCTCTCGCTTCCAGTGTACGATCCAAACAGAGGACGACTGCATCCTCGGGAATTGTACGCGCTTGTACACGTGATATTCTCTGACACTAATATACAAGTATATTTACAAAAGAAATATTACTTAAGTATAGGCAGACCGACAGGCGAGAGGGTGTTAGGCTAAAGACTAAGTTGTATGTAAATATGTGATATATGTGCTATGTTATGTTATGTGTTATGTTATTAAGCTCTTGGGTAAGTAGGGGTTAGTGACCATGAACAACTGAATGACGATCTTAGGAATAGATCCAAAGTTTGGACTGTCCAATCTTAGGTCGAGTTCCAAAATTTTAGAGACCGATTGATTTTAGTAAATTTTAAGATAAAATATCTTTTTATCTGAACTGTTTTTAAGCAAATTTTAGCATTTTAGCGATATATGTTAAGATGAAACTGACAAGTGTGATATTCGTGACCTCTTTTCTAGATCCTGATTGATCGTTTAATTACTCACTTGAGTCAAATCTTTGAATCAAAACCGAATCGAACTTGAAAGAATAGAATGGATAACTTCAACTTGGATGAATTGATGGACCTGGCAGAGGCATATGTGGGACCGATGGTGGATGCGATCTATCGTCGGCTGATCGATCGAGACTTCGCTCTGGAGGACCCCGATGTAGTCATGTTGCTGACCGCCCTGATCAACATCTTGGGGCATGACAACCGTGGGCACCGCCCCACGGAAGTCCTGTTGATGGCAGCATATGGAGAGAGGCGAGTACTAGACCGCCCGAACATGAGAGTGATGAGGTGGAGAAACGGGGCTCTCTCAGGGAGTGACTTGGCGAATGAGCCTGGATTGGGAAGTTCTAGGACTTACCAACCAGGTGAGATGCCTATGCCCTCCAAGCCCAAACCTGGACTGACCAGAATGCATCAGGAGATGAACAGCGAGGCTGCCTCGTCTGGTTCACCACTGAGAGCAGCTGTGCCACCAAAGAGGGCGAAAGTAGGACAGAAGGTTCAGACGAACCAAATCATGCAAGATCTGGATGAGATGAAGGATGAGCTGGAAAGTACGAAGAAGGAGCTGGACGAGATGACCAAAAGCATGCTCAAGATGGAGGAAGATCGAGACATGTGGAGAAGGTTGTTTGAAGACTGCAACAAGAAGCAGGGTCAAGAAATTGAGCGCTTGAGGCAGGACTACAAAGTGCGATCGGAACAGATGGCGTTGACAACGGCCGTGGAGAAAGTGATACCTGCAAGGAATATTCCTCGTGGGCAGTCCCCGATGGAGCTCTTGACGCCTCGAGAAATGAGTCAAACAACAGAGGCACGGCTCCCGACAGAGACAAATCGAGTGACGATCCCGGATCCTAGTGACACCTTGGGTGACCCCGTCGTGGAACAGACAGTGAAGAAGCTGATAGAGACAGCTGGACGACTGGTCGCCAACAAGAATGCGCCAGGTTCCGGGGTGACTGCACCCTATGGAACGATCGACGACACGGGCAGAGTACGACTCTCCCAGACCGTGATAAGACAGGGACAAGTGACGTGACACCACTCATGGGGAGCTCGAAGGCCCCAGAGAGAAGAAAACAGAAGATGCCAGCGAAGAAAGTGTCTCGCATCATAGACGTACAAAAGAACAATCAATTGAAATATAATTTCACGGGAGTTCCGGAGACAGATCCGAGAGCTTGCTTCAATCGAGCGACTTAGAGCCCGGCAGTAAACCTGCAACAACCACCACTGGGGACATCTCATCTGATACTGGGAGAGAGCTTGGTCAGAGTACTATCGAATTTGAGGACCTCGTGGGTCACCACGGTGATGGCCTTTGGAGGCGCGACGATAGCCCAGTTATATCGAATGGTGGAAATGATGAATCCTGGGAGGATCACCAATGTGATGATCCTGGTTGGGACGAATGACATCTCCAGAGGTTCAGATGAGCAGGAAGCACTATGGGAGTCAATGATGGTGTGTTTGTTTACTACCCTCTGGCAGAAATTCAATTGCGCGGTACTGACCGTTTGCACTGTGCCAATGAACACGAGAAGCTTGACAGCAGCAGGAAGAAGGCACAACGAGGGAGTCGTCAGGTGGAATAACATCTTGAGGAACCTCGCAAGTCGGAACGCCGGAAGAATGATCCTCATGGACATCGAACATGAGTTGAGAGCTATGGATCAGGCCAGACTGACCACGGACGGCATCCACTTCGACAGTATCGAAGGACAAGCTTGGTTGAATCGAGTCTTACAAGAGCGGTTGGACGAGTTAGAAGCGGAAATCTTTGACACAGGAGTGCTGAAGGAAGAAGGAACAGCGAGTGATGCGGTGGTTACCACCTTTGTGCCTCCTAGCCTGGAAACACGCTTGGGTACGGTCCCGGCCGTCACGAACTACCGGCAACAGAGCTCCAGCGAACCAGGTCAAAGGACAGACGTACAGGATCGATTGGGAGAAGCGCCGATGAGTAGGACCATCCATCCTAGGAGAAGAATAGGACCTGTCAACCCAATTGAAGAGACAGCCGGCACGTCTAGATCGGACACTAGATCGGAGACGACAAGTACCAGTCGAGAGGAGAGACGCCCGAGCAGAGGCTCGTTGATGTGGTCAAGACCCATACCGTCTCCCTGGCATGTATACAAAGACGAGCTAATGAAGTTGGATCTCCAGAGGGTAAGCTTCATCGAAGATGCAAGGAGGATGCTGAATGGAGCGACGCTATCCGTCAGCAGATTTTACTCAATAACCGGCGTAGACTGGTTGATAGCCGCAAGCATAAATTTCAGCTCCACGACGGCCTTGAGATTTGCTGACCTAGAGGGACTGCCCTCTAACAACACAAGGGGACCAGTGAACGCGAGACCATTGCAAGACGTGAGATTGAATCATGATGAAGGGAATCGAGAAGAGAGACCTGGAAGATTTCTAGTGACAAGGGCGCCGATCGGACAACTTGTGAAGATGTTCAGGCAAGTAAGCTCACCCCCTGGTCATGTGAAGGAGAGAATATACCCAAAACTAGTGAATCAAGATGGTGATGCCCAAAGATACGGCGGATTGAAAGCGATAAAGAAAGATGAGACCATCTTCGCCGCCTATGACAAAGCAGAAATGAGGAAGGCCAGGATTATGATATTAGCGAATTCAGAGTTCGTGTACACCTCCAAGTCTCTGTTTTGGCCGGACGTCATAATGTTGGCAGCGGTCGACCTGGACCTACTGCAATCGATATCTCTGGCTATAGGGGTACAAAGGCAGACGGACATGAACCCAATTACGATCGTGTTCGCTGGCATCAACGACCATCTACACAGTAGAGGTGTTCTGAGCAGACTCAGAGATCCTACAACGGCAGAGAACGCTGTGTGGCCAGCGATAAAAGATATCCTTGAGTCGATGGGTGAAGTGGTGGATGCGACGAAGGAGGGGTCGTTCACCAAAGTGACACCGAGAATAGTATTCGCGTTGTCTCCGGGGTATGCACATCTCCCGGATGGACTGAAAGTTGTGTATGCAATTGTGACCTTGCTTTTGGAAAGAAAATATGATGTGATCATATCAGCCCCGAATCGCATGATAGAGATGGAGAACATGAGGCCACTCAAGGCTGAACTACCTGCAGTGTGGTCAGATATCTCAAACGCGATGAGAGGATTCAAGGACCATGCGCTACACATGTTAGTGTTGGACGAGGTGCTGGGGTTGGAACTGTCCAATTTCAGTCGACAGCTCAAACTGAAACCGGGAATAGACGACGAACATCGAGTGATCGCGGCGATGTCCAACGACTTATGGTTCCGAGCAATGGAAGTGACAGGTGAAAACACGAGAAGGAAAAATTCACTAGAGACGAGAGCTCATTTGGAGGCGATGGTTTTGAGAACCAAGCCGGAAGCCAACCAGTGGCTACACCTGAATCCTAGAGTAGCGGCATTGGGTGCAGATGCTTTTGAGCAAGGCCCCGTGATGATCACAAAGATACATGCCTACATGTTGAAGGAGGTGAACCTGGCGGAAAATGCCGGAGAAAAGACCGCTGAATTTGTGAACAGAATGTGTCAGGTTACTCTGGAAACCTTCTGGACCCAGGAAGTGAAGGGACAGGAGGGTTTTGAATGGACAGACAGCATGCTGGAAGGGTTGGGAGCCGGATGGACCGCGTCCTTCTTGGCAAAAGTCTACCCAAAAGTCTCGCATTACTTGATAAAAGAATTCCTCCAAGCAGTGGTGGAAGTGTAAATAGTGGAACTAATAGCCTTGTTCGTGACATTTGGAGCAGAGAGTTTCGTGAAAGGACCGGCGATGCTGCTCATCGAAGGAATCCAGAACCTGCGGTTTAGATGGACTTCTGACATTGATTGCGATTACCCACGGAAACTTGGGAGGACTAATGAAATTGACACGTTGTCCAGAGCAGATGAGAGAGAGAGAGTGAGGAACTTGGACATGAAGAAATCCACGGACTCGTGGAATAAGATAAGAGACCTGAGACACACTCTTATCCAATATCTCTTACAACAAAATCGCTTTGGAACGGGAGAAGACGAGACTATTGAAAGAGAGGAAGATGTTACACGACATGTTGGAGGCATGCCCCTGTTAACCGATCTGAGCTTGGCTATGAGAACCGATCCCTTTGCACTGATCAGAGGAGTCACGGAATTTGTGACAGTGATCTATGGACCAGCAGTCACGTTTGCGTTCCCTGACGTTAAGGTGGAGGCATATAGGAGGTCGGTGCTGCACCTGAACCTCATATCGGCAGTGGACGGTAGTACACTGAACTGGTGTGAGCAGCACACATTGCGGGAGCTCATGAGTGAGGATCTGCTATTTACGAAAATATCGGAGCCAGAGATGACAGTCATCAATTTTGACGATCACTTCCGTGATCGCATGGGAGAAGTAGAAAGAGGACAGATCGAAGTGTTTCCGAAGCTTTGGAATCTGAGACCCTATGATAAAACGAATGGTGAATTAACCAAAGTGCCTCGTCTCACTGCAGCATATCATAAAGTGAGAGAAGTGACGAAGGACTGGGGTGATTACGAGAAGCTGCCAGAGGCATCCCTGAATCGAGCTCAAAGAAGGATATGTCAGAAGGAGATGACGGACAGGGAGGAAGCCGTCAAACCGAAGAACCCATGCAACAAGATGCAATTCAAGCTGGTGGGGAAGACGACAGGGCATCGACAGGAGGAGCATCCAGCCTGGATTTCAATATCTTCAGCGATCTTGAGAACAACGCAGATACGTTAGAGACGACTGAGCCAGCGGATGAAGGCACCTCGACACTGGAGCCTCCGTCAGCTTTTATGGAAATGAAACGGAATTTGCCGGAGAGCAGCTCTCCTGGCAATTCAAGAAATAACGAACAAAGAATCCTCATGGAATCACCTAGAAGGAGAAGAATAGAGGGCTCAGCCAGAGTACCTTTCTTGGGAACGCTGCCCGAAGAAGAATGGGAAGTACATCACCGAGAACACGAGAATAGGACGGCATGCAAATTGGACAGAGTGGCGTTCATGGAAGAAGTCTGGACAGTGGTTCAGAGCTATGGGACCCAGTCCATTCTGAAAACAGGTCTCAACCAACCCTTGATGAGGGAAGTCCTTGACAAGCTTGATGAGTGTGAAGGGAGACTGAGTGAGTTGTTGATCGACTCGGCCACTGATGAAAGTGAAGCAAATTCTCCCATCAAGATGACACCGCAGGACGATAAAGGAGAGGTGGTGTATCTGTCAAGAACCAGGAGAGGGACGATGCGATCAAAATTGGTGATTGATAAAATCAATGCGATGAAAATGAAGTTGGGCAGCAGAGTGATACCGAGGAGAGTCGGAAAGACGAAGGTGGATTCGGAGATGTCGGTGAAAGCTGTTAACTCAGCGAAAAGGAAACGAGTCGAGGAGGTCATGGATTTGGGATAAGGTGATTATCAATTGCCTGGCACAGATAAAATGTTAACTGATATAGCGATGGTGCCACCCATTCTCATGGCGGGAATAAAGTCAACAGGTTATAAGTCTAAAAGGAGTGACCGCACTCTGACTGGAGCAATCTTAGAAATGGAAATACTCAGCCAATGTAGGGAGAGCACAATGAAAGACTTTAAGCCATCTCCCATGAATCACGGAAAGGGAAATGTCGCAGGACAACTAGTACCAGTAGAATACAACCAACTGACAGTATCGGAGGCTGTGTCGATAGATGAACCTGAAGGTGGATACATGGAAATGTTGGAATACCGAAACTCGGCTAGAGGGTACGTGATGGCTCTGGAAGACAAAGGTGCCATGGAGGGTTATCTAGAGACAATGTTGCAAAGCACCACCCTCAAGCAGAAGGCGTACGGGACTTTAGCGTCGTCTGAGATACAAGCAGAAACGATGGAGCAGTTGGTGAGCCTTCCATGGAAAGCAGTGGTATTAAGGTACTTCGAAGAAGAGATGAGGACTACGCCAAGAATACACGCTCTCATGGCAGTACCTTACGTAAGATCAGAGTTACAACTGAGGTTTGCCTGGTGCATGATGGGACTAACTCGTGAAGAGTATGATTCAGAAGAAAGGAAGAGGTCAAAAGAAGATAAAGTTTCCCTTATGACGAACCTGAGGGATCTGATAGTCCAGGAGGGAGCAGCAGTAGCGTGTGCGAAGCGGAGACACGCTCTCTGTTTCATCCGATTCATGATAGAGCAGATTTCAGTACCTGCATTGAACACTTGTGTTAAGATGCTGAGGGAAGGCGATGAGCGGACGAAGGCCTTACTCTTGCTAGCACTGCTGGATATGCAGCAAAGCAAACCGATGAGGGTGAACATGAAAGAACCCGAGGACCTAGAGCCCATGAGAAAGATAGATGAAATCAGGAGATTTTCAAACAAGGAGCTGAGACTCACTAAAGAATCTATGGGGGCACTGCCGAAGCCCAGTGAATACTGTGGACCGATCAAGAAGAAATCGTATAGCTACGTATCCGGAATCATAGGGATAGCGTACAACCCATTCCTGAGTGAAGACATACGCGATTGCTTCTTCGATTACGAGCAGGCGGTGTTACTAAGATTCTGGACGTCCAGAATTGTAACGATTAAGAGCGCTAACAATCCACAGGCCAAATTGGGACTGGTCTTGGAAGAAGAGGTGACTGCACCTTCCGTACCAAAATCCGACAAAAGAGTGGAGTTTGGGTTGGGATTCTCAGATGAATTACTGAGAACGAGCTTGATGGCAGTGTGGGAATTGATGAGGCCATCATGGTATCCTAGTCCCAACGCTGACTCGATATTACGGGCGACACAAGACGTGCAGAGGGAACTGAGTGCAGACTGTAACCTGCGTGACCTTAACATCATATATAATGTGATGATAACGGCCTCTAGGAGCAACGGAGAAGATAAAGTGGAGTTGCCTGGCTGGGGACCAGAAGACTAGGTCAAACCTGGTAGCTGTCTGGCGGAAGTCTGTGGACTGGAAGGTCACGTTTGTGGAGGTCTGGACTGTGTGAAGACCCTAGAGAAACAACACAAGCAATTGACGGTATTGTTTGGAAACGTAGTGATGAAAGCAAGAACAGAAACGGAACTGATAGCAGATTGCCATGGAGGAACCGAGGTGAATCTAATGATTGCACTAGGATTCTACAGCATGTTTGGTTCTTCAGAGTCACTATTGAATTTAGAACAGAAACATGAGATGGTCACAGCCATCAGTGTAGAAGTATTCCCAGGAGTTCTGCAGACTGAGCAGAAATACATAGGAAAATGGAGGGAAGCGATCGAGACGGAAATGAACATCAGACACAGTGAGACTTATTGTAGGCCATCAGGAGCACGATATTTGGTGGGTTCGACATTGGCTCCAATGTGCAAGAGCAGATACCCGGTACATTTCGTAGCCGTGGATGTAAAGAGTACGAGAACGATCGTGGATCAAGCCTTCTCAGTGCCGAAGTATGTGAGACTGGCGAGGATGTCCGAGAAATCTTACGAGTTGCTATGTAAGATGATCTCAGCAGTTCCAGAGAGAACCAAGGAAGAGTTGGAATCAATACTAGGAAAGAAGTTCATGGGATACGTGAGCGGGAACTTCATTGACTTTGAGAGACAGAAACAGAGAGGATCAACTGTCACAGATTACAATACAGTAGACGAGAATGATGAAGTCCACCGAGTGATGATGGAAGTAGAACCATTACTGGAAGCTTCGAGAAAACGTAATTGGAGGAGCATCATGTTGTCAGTATCCCAAGCGTAGTAATCTGATGTTGATCTGGGACTCTGGAGAGCTGCTCTCCATGGGTTTACCAGACTCATTACAGCCCATAACAATAGTGATAGTGGGAGTTATGATGGCGATACGATGGCTGGAAGCTCATGTGAGAGAAAATAATAGACAGGAAGCGCCAACGAGAGAACAATTGCGGAAATTGGATTGTCTAAAAGATTTAGATCTTTTTGAGACAATGTGCAAAATTCTCAACATTCCGATGGAAGTGAAGAAGATATGGGCAAGAAGACGATTGATGCCATGGTTCAGAGCTAACATGACTGCATGGTTGTACGCATATGCTAAAAAGCATATGTCGAAGCACGGCAGAGTGTACAGTGAATATCAGCTGGACATTGGAGCAGGAGCTTTCAAGCGAGCTCTCGTGACTCATCGGAATGCAGTGACCACCGCTGGGAAAAGAATTTCCAGGACAAGTGAACGTAGTGGAAAGGAGAAGGCAGAGATGTAAAAGGAAGATTTGGAGAGAAATGTGACGTTGTGTCTCCACAACAGCTTCTGCAGGAACAGAGAATCTAACGTGGATCCCCTACCTTGTTGCAAACAAAGGGTAGAAGAGCAGAAGTGTTGGAGGACGGCTTCCAGCAGTGTCAGGATAGCTAACGACGTGTTGCAGGATACGGAAACTGAGAGTGCAGAGTCAGTATCACAGGAGGAAGAAATGGAACATTGGCGAATGGCCGAAAAACGAGATGCAAAAAGAGACGAAATAAGAAGAATTTAGAAGTTTTAGAACTTCTAAACGACGATAAAAGAAGAAAACAAAGGAGTGATGAAGAAAAAGTTAAAACTCAGAATTGTTTTATGTGAGTAAAAAAACTCAAGTGAGAAACCAAGCAACCAAGTTGTAATTGAAAACTGAAACATTTAGTTGAGTTTTGAAATTGTTGCATTTATAAATTTGCATTTTGATTTTAGTTGAGTGGCTTTAGAGACACTTACTTACTATTTATTTAAAAAGGCTTGAGTGAAGGAGTATATTTAAATATTCCAGCCTGCATGACTGTTTTTAATCAGCTAGGAGAACTGATCACTTTGTGGTGACATGAAAGGCTTGGGTAATCTCTCGAAGAGGGAGATTGTTTCATTGTTCTTTCTAACCACAGTGTTTCTTAGTTTTATTATTCAGGACAATAACAAGCAACATTTCCGAAGGGAAGAAGCATAGTAGGATAATTTTAGTTTGTTGGTTGGCAGGACTGTCCTGCAAACCAACACCTTTTAAAACTAGGAGAAAAAGTTTTTAATCAGGACACTGACATTGGAAGTCACAAAATATGCTTTTATTTTAGGTCATATCCTCAGTGTGCAGATTAATGAAAGAATTTGAAGGCTATAGTGATGTAGTATGTTGCCATTTATATTCTGCAGTGAGTCGATGTGACGTGGATAAAAGTAATTTCGTGCATTTTGTAAATTCTGTTCGATGACACTGTATCTATTTTACGAACATTGCGAGATTCAAAGAGGACATTGACCGGACTGTCCGGGGAGTATGTGACATTCGACCAGAATGGACAAAATGCAATCTCTGCAGTCTCGGAGTTTTTAGCAGCGAACCTTCCGAATTGGCGATTTAGAAGGAATAAGAACGTTATTCGAACGATTGGACAAATCGTGAAGGCTGAAGGATTCGGAAATTCCTAAATTTTAAATTTTCGAAGTGATGACGTAACAATTCTCAGAAACGTCAAAAACGGCCATTTTGGCAGAAAAACTGAAAAGCAACACAACAACGATAGTTGCGACGACGACAACAACAAGAAAATTGAGAATCAGAATCAGAGAAAAGCAGAAGTAGCAGAGACAGCTCCAAGTTGCAACTATTGTATCGCTACAATAGTTGCAAAGCAGTTGCTAACAACAGTGAGGGGTGGAAACCAGCCTTCCGGGTTACAGGGAAATCAAGCTTAACGTGCTTGATTCAGTGGATTCGAGAATCCGGAGGGGTTTCGGGACTGAAAATTTTATCATTTTATATGAATTCTTAGCTTCCCTGTCATGTCCTGAATTGAATTTAATTAACATCCGAATTCATTCTCCTAAGATGAGAAGCTAGGAGTTGGGGGAAAGGGTTGATCCATCTTCGATGGAGATGATGACTTTTATCTACTGAACAAAAACAATAATAATTCAATAAGTAGTAGTAGCCCTGTTTTTAGGAGTAACATCGTGGTCTGGGGATACTGAGACCCAGCCATGAGCTCACCATTTCTGCATGTAATTAAGTTAATTTGAGTGTTTTGACCGAAGCCGAAAGCAGTAACGTTTTTGTCGACCCGATGTTAGAAAGACCACCGAAAATACTGGCTTGGTAGGGACGGTGAAAAGCATGCAAAGCTCTGTTTAGACGTTAGCCAGTCGTCTTAGGACTTAGTTTTGTTTTCCGTCGATATGTACCTTCCGGGCGAATGTTACATAGTATTTGGGTGAATGTTACAGTTGAGTGAGGGAGAGTTTTTAGGTTGATCCATCCGAAATGGATCAAAGATCCACTGTCTAATAAAAAGTAACTATATATAAAAATCCGGCCCTGTTTTTAACGGCGTTCGCGTATTTGAGGTATATTGAGAACTGAGTATGGGGGCGTTCTTATTTTCTTGAGTGGGGGGGGGGGGTATTTTGGTAGTGGCCTTTAAGCTGTAACGCGGGTTTTAGTCTCATGCCGCAAGTGAACCGAATTGGCTCCGACCGCTTGAGGTGGAAAAACACAAGAGATAGTGTCCCTGACTCTTGAGCCAATGGTTATAGAGCCTATTTTTTTAAACCTCATATGTGACTTCAGTAGGCGACAATACAAAGTCTTCCATATTCCCAGATTTAGTTTTTTAACCTAGTTAAGTGTGCCAGTCGGTCATATTTGGAAGTTTGACCTTGAGAGAAGAAAAAAACACTTGATTTTGGAGTGAAATTTAATTTCTCAAAATTTCGAATGGAACCTGTCATGCACGATTTTCTCGCGAGAACTGAAAATCAGAAAAAGAGATCAGAACAATTTCAGAACAGTTGAATAACAATCGCGGGAAAGTTGCTAGAAAAATCGGTGGGAAATTGCTATTCGCAATTTCAATAGCAATAATAGCCTAGAGTAGAGCTGTCCCATCTGAAACAGAGACGAGAGCATTCCCACGAATTGGATTGTTACGATTGGAATACTATTATTGACTGGACTAGAGTGAACCTTCGGTGGAAAGGTGGACAGCTTGAGTGTCCCAATGGTTCACGAGAACTTGCAGTCTAGAGTAAAAACTTGTTCTTGTTGTTAAAACTGACTAACATTAAACTCATATTAGTTACTTTATTAATTCTTGAGTTGTTTACCGACTTATTTACTTCCTGGTTCTTGAGCGTGCTACAATGTGAGTACTTAATTTAAATTCCTAGAGTGTGTTTTATAATTGTGATGTTGAGGTAAGGCGAGTTTTAGGTTGATCCATCTGAAATGGATCAAAGTTCCACTGTCTAATAAAAAGTAACTTAACGGATTGTTCCAACCCGGTTTTTAACGGCGTTCATGTATTTTGGGTATCTAGAGACCTAAGTATGGGGACGTTTCTAATTCTAGAGTGGGGGGATATTTTAGTAGTAGCCTTTAAGCTGTAACGGGTCGTAGTCTCATGTCACAAGCGAACCGAACTGGCTCCGACCGTTCTTGAGGTAGAAAAACACAAGAGATAGTGTCCCTGACCCTTGAGCCAGTGGTTATAGGGCCTATTTTTCTTAAGCCTCATGTGTGACTGCAGTAGACGAATGTTACATAGTGTTTTTATGGCGCTCCTGGGTGTTTACGACATCAAGACTACGGAGTCGAACCCACTTGAGACAGCTTCGGGCTGAATGCCCATTCTAGAGTACCGGCGGTACGGTTCGACAGGAACGTGCAAACCTTCCGGTTGTACCGTGATAGCTTTTTAAGAAAACTCGAGAAAATTTCCTGGTACGCTCTCCGAACGAGGCTTAGCTAACCGAGTAAAGGGGGGCAACTAGGGAGACAAAAACACGAGCAAAAAGACAAAAAGCAAAACAAAAACCAAAAAAGAATAGAAAAAGGAACAAAAACCATAAAACGAAAAAAGACAGTGACTTTGACACCAGATTAGTTGGATCAAACCTTTATATTAATTAAATAGTATAGCCATACTGTTTTACAAGTTCGATCGTTTCGATCAACCTAGCAATTTAAACCAGTAAACTGAATAAAGTGCCCGAAGTGGGGCGTCGTCAAGGGTTTTCAGATAGCTTGGAACTTAGCTGGACCAATAGGAGACTTGACTGGAAGAGGTGACCAGCCGAGTGGGAAAGTGGTTCAGGGACACTTGAGCTGAACCAATAGGAGACTTGACTGGAAGAGGTGACCAGCCGAGTGGGAAAGTGGTTCAGGGACACTTGAGCTGAACCAATAGGAGACTGGACTGGAACAGGTGACCAGTCGAGTGGGAAAGCAGCCAAGAAGGATTTGGCAATTCTCGAGTTCTCAAGTTGGGCAGAACGGGTATCGTTAGAATCCACATTACATTATAGGAGATAAGTGTAAAATTGGATAAGCGAAATCCCCCAGTTTTGAGGAACGTTTTTACTTGAGCAGGCCTGGAAACAGGTCTACGGTTTTCTCTTGAGAGGTTTAGCACCCGGCGCTTAAAGTAATTTTTAGGCTTAAGAAGGGGGGCTAGAAAGGGGGGAGGTTAGAAGGGGGGCTGGTTAAGTTAGAGGTTGGCGGTTGTAAATTGTAAAAAGGGGGAAATTAGAGTAACTAATTAGTCGACATCGTTGACTTAGTTACATTAGAAATTAACACGCGTTGGTAATATTAGGTGAAGATCCAAAATTCAACTCGAGTTAAGACTGGTACGCTGGTTGGTTTGGTAGGGGGGACCGGATATAGACAGCTTTTGTGATACCCCATAAGATCACTAGTGGGGGGAGGAAAACGCGTGGCAATTAGGTACCAGACATTTTTTTTAGACGAAAGGTAGACATTGGTCACCTTTGAATTTCAGGTGGGCTCATTTTTCTGTTTTTATTATTTTTCTTACTTAGATTTTTGTTGCATTTTAGTGAGGATTTGTGTTTGGTTTTATACGAACAGGTGATCACAAGATACCTGCGCACCTACATTGAAATAGAAACAACCAAAAGAAGAGGGGGGTCAGCATTTGGCTTTTAAGAGAGGGTTTTTGGGAAAATTTTACTAGAGCTTGAGTGGTGGTACAAGGTACGGTGATTCAAGAAGACCCTACAACGAGGAAGACACTCCGTGACGAGTATTGGGACAAGACCGAAGAAGTCTTGGGACAGAGCAGTCTTGGGATAGTGGTCTTGGGACAGGGTCTTGGGACAGTGGTCTTGGGACAGGGTCTTGGGACAATGGTCTTGGGACAGGGTCTTGGGACAGTGGTCTTGGGACAGTGGTCTTGGGACAGGGTCTTGGGACAGGGTCTTGGGACAGTGGTCTTGGGACAGGGTCTTGGGACAGTGGTCTTGGGACAGTGGTCTTGGGACGGGGTCTTGGGACAGGGTCTTGGGACAGGGTCTTGGGACAGTGGTCTTGGGACAGGGTCTTGGGACAGGGGTCTTGGGACAGTGGTCTTGGGACAGGGGTCTTGGGACAGGGTCTTGGGACAGTGGTCTTGGGACAGTGGTCTTGGGACACTAGTCTTGGGACACCAGTCTTGGGACACCAGCCTTGGGACACTGGTCTTGGGACACTACCCTTGGGACACTAGTCTTGGGACAGTAGTCTTGGGACACTAGCCTTGGGACACTAGTCTTGGGACAGTAGTCTTGGGACACTAGCCTTGGGACACTGGTCTTGGGACACTACCCTTGGGACAGTAGTCTTGGGACACTAGCCTTGGGACACTGGTCTTGGGACACTACCCTTGGGACACTAGTCTTGGGACAGTAGTCTTGGGACACTAGTCTTGGGACATTAGTCTTGGAACAGTGGCCTTGGTACAAGGGTCTTAGGACACTAGCGGAGAGTACTGTGATAGTGACGAATAGTCTTGGGACGGTATAGAAATTGAAGTCAAATTACAACAAGTGCGTTTTAAGACAGAATAAGACAAATCGAAATAGGTAGGGTTGAGACCAAATTAAGGAAAATTTTTCGGAGGTTTTAGAAAGAGAATTGGATAAGGTTTTTAACACGTTGTACAGAGTTTGTTACCACAAAAAATATTTTTTTTACCCTTAGAATAGAATCGTGTATATAATAAAATTGTAAATAGAAGCAGTTGTAAATAGAAATAATGAGGCGGAGTAGGGTACCGGTGCTCGAAAAAAGGTCAAGTGGATCAAACACGAAATATAATTCATCGCTGCGCGGAACGACATCAACGGGCCCAAAGATAACGAAGACGAACTTTTCAGTTAACATGGTCAGCACAAGGAGTACAGCGGAGAACAGGGCGAAAGAGGGCACGGAAGGGGAGCGAGTAGAACCCACCATCGAGATTGATCTAGAGACACCCGATCAAAGTGTGGATGAAACAAGGAAGATGGCGACAGAGTCAACTCCAATGCCCAATGCAGAGGAACCGAACCAGAAACCCATAGAGTTCTCACCGATAGATGACGCGGAAGATGCAATAGGCAACACCGAAGAAACGGTGAAAGAAGACTCTCAAGTAAAGAGGACATCTTTTACGGAAAAATTGGGAATAATGTTCGGAATAAAAACGAAAGAAAACGTGACTGAAGAACCAAAAGCAGAAAGAGCACGAACATTTGGGACAGTGAGCACAAAGACCTCAGAAGCCAATCCAAGAGAGGAACAAGCTAAAGCAGAGGCTACGGCCGAAGAGAGACCGACGGCTGACCATGAAGAGAATTCCATTGAGCTGAGTGACTTGTTGGCGAAATTAAATCAGATTGACAAAAGACTTAAGCACAGTGAAGAAGACAGAGAGGTGATAAAAAAGGAGATAATATACAACAAGCACGAGTATCTAGACAGTTATTTTAACCTAGCTAAGGCAACAGATGAGAGACTCAAGGAAATGTCAGATAAGGTAGAAGCCACCAATGAAGAACGAGAAAAGAACATCAAAACAGACATGCAACAGTTGAAGAACCGATATGATGATGTCAACAGCCAATTAGGAAGCCTGGAAAGGAGAATGGACACAATGAGCAAGAGTCAAGCCGAGAGTTCGTGTGCAATACAGGCGAAGTTGGATGCAATCTTGAGAGGTTCTACTCCACAAGAAAGACCGGCAGCGGATCGTACGCAAAGCACCAGAGTTGACTTTGTAGAACCACAAAGGAACAAACGGCAATCGACACCGTTGCCCTTAACCAGGGATGCGATAAGCATAGCACCAACAGCTGCGAAAACAATAATGAAGAATGGAACGTCGAATACAACGACTGCTCCGGGAGATTCAACAGCTAACAGCAACACAGGACCGGATGCTATGACATGGGCCAGCACTTGGGAGATGATGAACAGGACTCTAGAGGCCTTCGCCACGAGGAACACTGACTCGAGCGACAGGAGAGAGGGAAAATCAAGAAAGACATTCAAGAAGCCAAAAGAATTCAAGGACGACTCCGATGGATGCATTGACATTTGGGTGGAAGTGATGAGATTACACCTAGAACAAGACAACTTGAGTGACGAAAGACAAGCATGTACAGCCATACTGAGCAACTTGGAAGGAACGGCATTAAAATGCGTGGTCGCAAAGAAGGAGGAAGAACGCGACACCGCGGACAAGATCTTCGAGATATTGCTGAATCGATTCGGGTCAGGCATGAAGGGTCACCAAGCGATGATGCGATTTGAAAAAGAAGGCAGAGGGACGACGAGTCAATAGATCGGTTCCTAGATGACCTCGAGAGCTTGAGAAGGAGGAGTGACCCAGAGGAGTCGACAAATAGACGGAACTTTAGCATTGCCTCGAAGTTCATCGATGGGGTGAAAAGTGATGACTTAAGGACAATGTTAGCAACATACTACACATTGTCGAAGGACAGCGCACCCACCCCAGAAGAAATGAGACAGAAATCAAGAGAATACATGCTGATGAAACCTAAGAAGTACTCATATTCCGAAAACAGGAACACGCAAGGGGGAAGCCAACCCCAGAGGTCATCATGGTACAAGCCTAGAGATGATATGGACAAGCGCAGATCATGCGCAAACTGCGGGTCAGCGGATCATCATGTGGCTGACTGCACAACGTACAAACAAGGCATGAAGAGCCTAGGTTATGCACCGGATGAAGAGGATATGAGCCAGATGGAGGAACACGAGTACTATAATGGCTTAATCATCAAGATAGGCGCCAGATGCTTCTTCTGTAACCAGGAGGGGCACTTCAGAATGGATTGTCCCTTGTTCTGGGAAGCGGTCAAGGACCAGAATCACCCCAAACACAAGTTGGCATTAGCGGCGGTGCAGAATCAGCGGAACAGGCAAAACGAGTTTGAATCTAGGAACTTGGGGGCACCAAACACCGAATTGCCGACGAAGACAGTGAAAGCTGTTACACATGTTAGCGGTGCGTTAGAGTCCGCGGCCGGAAGCTCTCTAGAGATAAATTATGAGAAAGCGGCGACGGAAGCAATTGCCAAAGTGAAACAAGATCTGGCTGCGAAAGAAATAGAGCAACGACTAAAGTTGGAGATCGAAAGACAGAATTTTAACGAAGCATTAACCGGATCGAACTCAATACCAGAGGCTAGAACGGGCTCAATGAAGACCGGGAATTGTAACACCGTGAAAATGGTGACAGGTAAACCTTTTGGAATATCGAAAATCGGAGCAAGAATAATGTCGATAATCACAGTGGGCGGACACGAGGTAACCAGAAACTTGAGCGAGCCGAGCGACCAGACGATAATGCACATTGACGTGTATGCAGACTACTTGAGTGGAATAAGTCCACAAACGACTTCTAGAGCGCTCAGGGCACTACTCACGAGAGGGGGCAGCAAATCGGTACGTGTTGATAATAGGTACACTGAAGCTTATGGTCCACACGAGGTCATGCTAAATATAGATGGAATCAACATCTATACCAAGACGATGATAACATGCGACGAAGACCTAATTGGACAAATCTATGTAGGGAAAGAAGAATTGAAAGTAAGATCGATTGGACACTGTGCTATGCTCGAAGAAGATGCAATGCACATCGGGACGGAAGCAGACGTGACAGGGCACGTGCTAGACATAAATGGCAAAAAGACTCAGTTACGTGGATTACTCGACACGGGAGCAGTCTTGAGCGTCATACCAATCGAAACATGGGAAAAGATGGGCTTTGACAAAGGTGACTTGATAGACTCGAGAATACGGCTGTCAGCTGCAAACAAAGGGGCCCTTCGGGTGTTGGGCAGGACGCCGATAATAGCCCTCAATTTGGGGGAACGTAACCTGTGGATGAGCTTCATCGTGGTAGAAAACCTAGATGAATCTGACCAATTCATTTTGGGCAGAGACTTCATCAGGAATTTCGACGTAACGATTGATCTAAATAATGCAATGTTCAGGATACGGAACCCGGATAGGAGGTACGCAATCAAACCGGTAAATTTAATAATGGCGAATGAAAACAAAGCACCGGTATTCTTGAGTAGGAGAGTGAGGTTAAAAGCTAATGAAGCGGCAATCGTAAGCTTGAGGATGAAAAATTATAATGAACTAAGTGACAACAAGCAAGTGTGTATAGTTCCGAATCCCAATAGTCAAAGCGCTGCTGTTTTAGGAAGATCATTTTCGATAACGAAGAGCGGCCTCTGCGTCAGTGTCTTGTTGAATACCCTTGATATACCGATCACGATACAGAGAGGGAGGAAGCTGGGATATGCTTTACCAGTTAAAACTCGATACGAAACAATTGAAAACTCAAAACAAAATGAAGTTGTTGATTGTCCTAATCACAGGGACAAAATTTGTATCCTGAGACGATTGCAGAGAATAAAAGATTCTTCAAGTCTTATCAAATCACTTAAGTCAGAAACGGACGATGGGCTTTCGAGCTGTTCGAACTTTCCAGAGCGACCCACGCTAGATGAAATGCAAACTGATAAACCGGTTCTGCCGGAGATTGAACATTTAAGGGGCAAACTGAAAGATGAACAGCTCGAAGCTATCAAGGACGTACTAGAGCGGAACGAGGAGGTTTTTTCAAGGCATAAGGCGGATATCGGGTGTTGTAATTTTGTTGAACATGAAATAGAACTTGAGGAAAACGCGGTGCCACACAGGGAGGGGGCGAGGCGCATGACCCCACACAAATCGGACGCGTGTAGAAAAGAAATCGAAACGTTACTAGAGTATGACATGATAGAACCATCCAAGTCACCGTGGGCGTGTGGAGTAGTGATGGCCAAAAAGAAAGGCGACCAGTTAAGGTTTTGTTGTGACTTTCGATACCTGAACTCCGTCACGGTGAAGGATGCCTATCCCATACCTAGAATTGATGAGAGCCTCTCGAAGTTAGGTGATGCGAAATTTTTTACGACTCTTGATTTAGGCTCGGCCTTTTGGCAGGTACCATTAAGGAAGCAAGACAGGGACAAGACAGGGTTCGCCTGCGAGTTGGGTCTGTTTCAATGGAAACGGATGCCGTTTGGACTCTGCAATGCAACAGCCACGTTTCAGCGGCTGATGGCACACGCGTTGATAGGCGTGACGAAGAAGTACGGCAACCTGGTAATGTGCTATGTGGACGACGTGGTAATAGCAACGCCAACACTAGAAGACCACATCGAGAGGCTTGACGAGGTGTTCGCGTGCATGAAAAGATCGGGGCTGAAGTGTAAACCATCAAAGTGCGAGATACTCAAGGACTCGATTAAATACTTGGGCAGGATGGTAGATAAACACGGTATCAGACCTGACCCAGACGCTGTGGAAGCAGTCCTAACCTGGAAATCACCGAAGACGGAACACCAGCTGATGAGCTTCCTGGGTTTCGCCAACTATTATAGAGAATTCATCAAGGGCTATGCGGACAAGGTATACCCGATGCAACAATTAATGAGACATAAGGGCAAGAAGTTCACGTGGAACAACGCGGCAGAAGAGTCATTCCAGAGAATAAAGAAAGAGCTGTGTGAGGCACCAGTACTGGGTATGCCGACTGAGAAGGGGATGTACGTGCTAGACACGGATGCGTCAGTAGTCGCTATTTCTGGGATTCTCCATCAAGAACAAGAATGGAATGGGAAGACAGTCTTGAGACCAATAGCATACGGGAGCAAGGTCCTAAGTGACACAGAAATGAAGTACGGAGCACCGAAAGCAGAGATGTTCGCGGTGGTCACCTTTGTCGAAAAATACAGAGCATACTTAGGCAGTGAGCCCTTCAAGCTGCGAGTCGACAACCGAGCACTAAGCTGGCTGAAAACGTACTCAATGGACCAGAGCTATATTGGGAGGTGGATAGTTCGCTTGGATGGATACAACATGATAATTGAGCACAGAACACGAGATAAACATCAAAATGCTGACAGCTTGAGTAAGAAGACGGAGTTCTACGAGAGGCAAGAACAAAGAGAGGCGGACAGACCTGAGATCAAAGACGGCTTCTCCTTTATGGACAAAGAAACGTACGACAGTCTTCCACTCACGAGATGGCTGGACAAATCAGGCAAACCGATTGAAGATCATCCCGAATTGCCGAAAGAGCCTCTTGAAAAGACCATCTTGAAGAAAAGCAGAGGGATTCCGATAGGAATAATGCTCAAGTCCAAGATCGTGAGGGAAACACTCAAGGCAAAAGGTTATGATCTCATCCAGGTAGAGGAGGGAACGGTCCGAATAGATGAAGACTTAATGAGGTTGCTTGAGAAACTATCAGATGACAAGCCCGTGATCCAAGGGAAAGGTCAGGAGGCACCGGAACTAACCATACTTCGGAGAGAAGAAACAGTGAACAATACTGACGTCTCAAAAGGAAGCATCACTGATAGCAAGGAAGTTGTGCGATCACTAGTTGAAAAAATCCCCGAAAAAATTCTGGAGCAGAAAAAAGTCAGGGATAAGAAAGTAACATTCAGAGAAGAAGTTGAACACCTGGGACTAGATCAAGAGTCCGGGGAGTGGTCCAGATTCATGGAAGAAGACGAAACCGGAGAAGGGAAATTGTCCGGGGAGCGTGAAGAATGGGATGAAGACTCGGATGAGAGCAGCGAAGACCAAGACAGTCTATGCATGATACTGGCGGAAGAGAAGATAAGACAGCACGACAGGGAATTACAGACGGATCCATCTTCAGGGACGTACAATCTGGAAATACAAGAGGTACGAGGTGGTGAAGAGCTCGAGATAATAGCAGTTTCAAGAAAACCACTAAGGGAACTATCGTGCAACTCAAACGTCAGAACGAATCTGGTACCAGAAGACGACATGAAAATCGTGAAAAGGATGATATGTGTGAAACTGAGCGATGACATCCACAACCCTGGTGAGATGAATGGACAGATCATGGCGCTAAAGGAGCACGTTAAGGCGAGATACAGGCTGTCTGACCTAATAAGGGCCCAGAAGAATGACAAAATGACAAGTAACCTCTCCAAATGGATCCATTTGGGAGTCAAGGAGAAGGGGGAACTTGAGGAAGACAGCTACAAGATCTTGAGCCAGTTCTACAAAGAAAAGAGAGACTTACTTTATCACACAGCTGAAGGGGTGGTAGCGTGCAAGAGAAGAGATGAGGAAAAAATATTACACAAACACAACCTCATCATACTACCACAATTGTACCAAACGGAGGTGCTTTTCAGATCACACGACCAGATGGGCCACCAGGGGATAGATAAAGTACAACAAAGGATACTTCACAGGTTTGACTGGCCGGGAATGAGAAAAGCTTGCGAGAGATGGGTGAATGCCTGCCTAGCATGCCTTCAAGTAAAAGACCCAAGGAAGATGAAGTTTCCCCTCAAGTCTGTCGAGAGTTCGGAATTCAATGAGGTGGTGCAGATAGACCATCAGAAAATCTGCATGACGGAGTCGGGTTATAACCAAATACTAGTTATAATAGATCACTTCACCAAGTTGGCGGAAGCGGTTCCGTGCCAGACAGCCTCAGCAGAGGAGACATGTGATCACCTGATAACGCATTGGATATCGCGGTATGGTTGTCCAATGACTTTCCAGTCGGACAACGGCAAGGCTTTTGTGGGGGACTTGACAAAAGAATTGATGAAGAGATCACACATTGCTCAAGCACACTCGACGACCTATCATCCACAGACCAATGGGCTGGTAGAAAGACAGAACAGGACACTGGTCAACATGCTCAGGGTGTACTGCTCGAGATACATGACGGACTGGGACAAATACCTGCCACAGGTAGTAGGAGCCTATAATAGTACTCAGCACTCAACGACGGGTATCAGTCCTTTCATGATGTTGACAGGCAGGGAAAGGCAATGCCTATAACATTCTTCTACCCGGAGTACGAGGGGAAGAGGACGTCACCTCAAGCATACGTGAAGGAAGCGATCAAAAGACAAGAAGAGCTAAACGAGCTATGTCGGAGAAACACGGCGCAAGCGCAAATGAGGCAACGCAAGAAATATGACGAAAAGATACTAAGAGCAAAGCCATACGAAGTGGGCCAATACGTGTGGGTCTTCCAAAATGTCATACCGCCCAAAGGAACAAAGAAACTACTCAAGAAATGGAGAGGACCGTTCATGATTACGGAAGTACATCAACAAGGACGGTTCTATCGCTTGAGTACAGGGCGAGCAGCACATTACGAAAATCTGAAGCCTCACGTCCCGTCCCCGGAGGACTGGTGCCTACCAAAAGACAAGGAAGGTCTTGAGTACCTGGTGGTGGAACCAGCGTGCGAAGTGAATGAGAAAGGCACTAGAGAGAAAAATGATGGTAATGAGAACTTGAGTTTGGACGACAACGAAAAGATAGAAGTGGAGTCGGATGCAGGTTCATTTGTAGAAGAAGACTGGAACGACCCAGAGCAAAACGAGGTACCGAAGTGGATGGAGCCGGATCGACCAACACCACCGGAAACCAGGACTGGCAATCGTAAACGAACAGGTATGAGGTACAATAGGTACGGGGATGACTTCTTGATCGATAAGATACAGCCAGACAAGTTGGGCGATGAACTACTAAGTGCAGGCGAACTGGAAGCCGAAGAGGAATGGCAGGTCATTGACGATGGTGGACATTATCCGCAGGATGATTACTCGACGCCAGAATTGGAGACGGATCTCGAGCAGAGTGAAATAGAAAGGAGGGAGAACACGAACTTGAGGATTCTAGAGTGGATGCGTGATGTCAAAGACGAGAGCCGCGAAGGACAAAGCATTCAGCAAATCGATGTATCAGCAGCAAATTACATGAAGACAGAGGACCCTCTTTTCGGATGGACAGCAACAGACAGGCCACTGGACATCCCCAAGGACAATTCAGACCCGACTACATCGACGGGGACGTCGATAAATATTTTTGTCCGGGGAGTGGGGGTAGGACTTACCCACACCGAAAATTTGATGATAAAGAAGCTCAAGGAAGTGAGGGAAACAAGCGGATTGGAACTGGAGGAAGAAGAACCAGAGCCTACCATAGGAAGGAATTTCAAAACGAAATTCGAAATACCCAATGAATACTCAGAGAACATCATGATAACGGATAGCGACTTCATCCTGTCAAACAGGACCAGCGCGATCTGCATCACGGCGGACATGAGTTTCAAATCAAGATTGGAGGCTGACTTCAAAAGAGAGTACCAGAACGTAGAGTTTCTGTTCAGACAGAGGCCAGGACTGGGAGGCATAGCAGCGCTTCCACCGTCAGTGGCACAAGTCCCGGGCAAATACCTCTGCTTCCTAGTAACGAGAGTCAACGACAGAAACACAATTGATCCCGAACACGTGATATTGGCACTGACAAGACTACGTGACTTCATGATTGAAAGAGGAATAGTGGAGGTCTCGATGCCGGTGTACGACCCAAACAGGGGCAAACTGAGCTCGAGGGAATTGTACGCTATCCTACATGTGGTCTTTGCAGAAACAGAGATAATGGTGCATCTTCACAAGAAGTACTACTTGAGCATTGCCTGAGTCGGGTACATGGAGGTATCAGGTCGGGTGTGAGGGAGGAGTCTTGAGTTAGGTACTGGGGTGCGGCGCAGGTAAAGGGATCTTAAGATGTGGTTGGCATGACAATTGAATTTTAAAAGAAAGAATTGATGGTGCTAAAACATAAAATGAATCTGCATGTTCTTAAGGGAAAATCCAATCGAATTGCTTTAAGTGATATGAGAATGATAAGATTTTAACCATATGGGTAGAAGGGGGGTCTCTAGGTTAGGAACGTGACATGCTAAGTTTTAATGAGCTTTCTGTTTTCAGATCGAGTTTGAAAAACAAAGTTGAAAATCCAACTACACTCAAGCGAGAAACAGAAAGAGAGAATCTTGATTGAACACGCGATAATCCAAATCTACAGCAAGTACTTGCAAGAGAGCATTTCTAGAGAATTCTTGAATTGGGTAATACTTGAGTTGGTAAGGTAATTCTTGAGTTGGTTAGGTAATTCTTGAGCTGGTTAACATCTACCTATATACATCCCGAAGTTGCAAAAATGGCAGACCGATTCTGGAACTCCGTGCCCGCGGCTCTGAAGAAGCCCACTCTTGACGAGCTGTACAGACGCTTGAGGGACCTGGACTACACCCAGATAGACGAGAGAATGGCGGTGATGCTGAATGCGATCCTCCAGTTGGAGGACCAGGGTGAGTGCAGGGAGTCTGCGACGGAGGCTGTCTTGATGGTCGGCTACACCACCGAGGGCATATCAAATCGAGAACAGACCAGATGGTTATCTTGGAATGCGGATGCAGGAGTAAGGGGCTTTGACTTGGCAAGAAATCCTGGCCTGAGTAACAACACCGAACACGGCGCAGGAGAGTTTCCGCTACCGACGAGACCAACAGCAAGATCCACAGGCCAGAGCTCGAGTAAGGTGCCGTCGATGTCGCGAGCGCAACAGACGACAGAGGCATATCCGGATCTGGGGGTTCTAAAGAAAGAGCTCGAGAAGGCGCTGAAGGAAAGGAATAAAGCGAACCTCGATCGGGATCAGGCGAAGCTGGACAGGGAGAAGCTTCAGCTGGAGAGAGACCAGGCAGTCGACGAGCGAGATCAGACGTCGAAATTACTTGAGATGCTAAGGGCTGAACATCAGCAGGAGCTGAGGGTGCGGGAGAACGTCGCAAATCGTGATCAACTGAAGTCGGAGTTGGAAAGGATAGAACAGCGACAACGCGAGCTTGACGCACAGAAGGGAGCCAGGTCAAACGAACGAGTGGTGACCAGCTCGAGGCCAGAGTCGCGCATGGAGGTGGATGAAGCTCTCAGGGCTAGAGGACGGTTCAACCTTGACCGCGAGGCCAGAGAACACATGAGCGAAGGGTTAGAGGTCTGGATACCGAATGACGTGACGCCTTCCTTGCGCAACCTAGAGACACAACCTGTACGTCCTCTGATGGATGTGGTGTTACCAGGATATACCCCAACCTCGACCTCGAGTGGCAGTCAGGTGAGTGGCGCCTCATCGCGCCTGAAGGAGCTAGGCGAGAAATTGCAGCAGCAGAGTCGTGAAAGATCGACAAGGCCAGAGCTTCCCCCAACTTGGAGGGAACAGCCGGTCAGGAATGTCGTGATCGCAAGCTATAAGAAGAATACAGAAGGGAACTACCACAGGCACAATCGGCTGGACTGGAGTGCGGAACAGGGAGCCAGGAGGGACTGCTTCCATGACGCAGCCTGGGTGGAGTATCTAGCGCCACCTCGTGTGCCAGAGGGTGCAGTTCACCTAATTATAGGGGATAGCCTGGTGCGGGTGTTGACCCAGATACGGTCCCATTGGCAGACAGGAGTCTTGAGTTTCGCTGGAGCTGCCACGCCACAGATGTTGGCAACCCTGGACATGCTAGGGATGACCAAAGTTTACACAGTGACCCTGATGGTTGGGACCAACGACGTGTCAAGGGGAGAAGCGAGGAAAGTAGCGAGGCTGTGCGACAAGATGAGCTGCCTTCTTGAGGAACTGAGGATCCAGATGGACCCCATCCTGCTGACGGTATGCACGGTCCCCTACAACATGATGTTTGATCAGCACGCCCTAGAGATGAACCAGAAGGTGCGGAGCCTGAACAAGATGATCCGAGACATACACCGGAAGAGTGTGCTTCCTCTCAGGCTGTTGGACATAGCAGAACGTATGGAGAAAAAGGGATTCCCTGAAGACACCTCAAAAGATGGAATCCATTTCGATAGGCCAAGGGGAGCGGAGTGGCTGAACGACGTCTTCCAGGAACACATTAACACGCTAGAGGCGGACCTGCTGGAGACAGCCCAATTCACTTTAGGACCACCTCCCAACCCACCATTCCTTGCCTCGAGGGCCTTGGCTGGTCGCTTGGGAGCGAGAGTTGATACTAGAGACAGTTCAAGGAGCAATCAGACCCGATTGCAGAGTGCCACGCCAATGGAGTCGGAGGAGGTAGAGTCATCAACACCTCCGGGCTCGGCGATGTCCTCTGTGGTGGTGGCAGATGGCAGGAGAGAAAAGAAGTCTATGGAGACTGCCCGCTTGAGATATCCTGAGAAGGTGAAGGAACTGGATCTAGAGAGTTTGGAATGCAGACGAGAGTTGGCGGAAACCCTGGGGATCGAACGAGTGTCGCACGAGGATTTGAATAGACATCATTGCATAGACTGGTTGAAAGCTCACGAAGCGCACTTCTCGAGAGCGAAGTTAATGGAGACCACAGACCTGACTGGAATTCCCACAAAAACGATCATGGGACCCATTAACTACAGGCCTCTCAAACTGTTGGGGGGTCCTGGACTTATAACAGAACCTCCCAAGCACCGAACTGGCATCGCTAGGATCAGGTTGGCAACACCGGCGCAGTTGAAGGTGGTAGACAAGCTACTCAATCCGGGGGGAATGGAATTGCCTGATGCCGCTTACGAAGGTCCGAAGTTGGCAGAAGATCCCAGGTACGGGAAGCCCTGTGGTGGCACCCAACTGGCCAAAACTCTGGCAGTTTATGATAGAGCAGATCCAGCTGCTGCAAGAGTAGTCATTGTGGCGGGATCGGACTTCGAAGGAACGTCTCCCAAGTTGTTCTGGCCGGAGACTCTGGTATACTCCTTGCCAGGAGCCGAATTGAACCAGATGTTGACTCTAGTGGTGGCAATAAAGTCGGAGATGCCCTGTGAACCTGAGCTGCTAATGTTTGCAGGAATGAATGATCACCTGCACGCGATGGGACTTCTTGAGCAACTGAAGGGCAAGGAGATTCCGACATCAAAGAAGATATGGGAGGCTATTCAGGCGTTATTTGCGGCGATGAATGAGGTACAAGAGAACGTAGCCTCGAGATTTGGGTCCAAGACGAAGGTGGTGTTTACCACATCCCCGGGATACGCAAATATGCCACCCGCCCTGCAATTCGTGTACGCGGTCTTGATCCTGATAGCAGAAGGGAGTGAATGGCGGATTCTGATGGCAGCCCCCAATCGAGAGCTGGAGCCATTGAACTTGAGGCTTTACAAATCAGAATTGCCGGCCGCATGGGCTGACATATCTCATGCACTGAGGGGCTTTTACGGACTGGCCGACGTCCTGATTGTATTGGATGAGGTACTCTTGCTAGAGATATCGAACTTTGCTAGACAACTCAAGTTCAGCCCAGTCATCGGGGACGACCACCCGGCGATAAACCAGTTGACGGCCAGCCTGTGGTTCCGGAGTATGGATGTGAAAGTCGCAAATTCCACCAGCAGGACTAGAGGTCCCAGCAACGAGAGAAGAAATGTGGTCGAGACGGAGAAACAGTTAGAATCGATGAAATATCGCTTGACTCAAGAGAATGGCTGGTGGCCATTCCTGACACCAAGGCTGGAGAACGTCACGAATAAGACGAGGGAGGAAGCACCACTCCTCGTGAAACAAATCTGGAGTTTTCTAGAGAAGCAACTGGAGCTAGCTGAAACGAGAGACATGACGGTGGCTAGATTTGTCTCGGCCGCCAATGAAGTGACGATTGGAGGATTTTGGAGAGAGCACGCCAACGGCGAATTGAAGACTAGGAGAGATTACGAGATTCTCAAGTTCTTGAGTCCTTGCTGGGAGAGAGAATTCTTGGCAGGAGTGTTCGGCACCACGGCGACTATCTTCGGAGCCTTCGTACAGGAGATACTGGGCATGTCCATCAGCCTGCTCTTGGCCCTGTATTTGGTTTACCCCAGATACTTGTTCAACATGGGCCCAGCATACATGTTTAGTCGAGGAGTGGAGACACTTCGAGTTGATGGGTATCTGGCACTAGTACTCTTGACCCATGGGGAATTGGTATCGTTTCATCGGTTAATGGAATATGGAGAACCTCTGTCTATGGGGAGAGTCCACACGAGCATTGAAACCAGCTCCTACAAGTGTGCCGCAGGGTTGAAGACACTGCTGGTGCAATACCTCATGATGCAGAATCGATACATGACGGGTGAAGATGAGAACCCAACCTCGAGAGAAGAATGGGAGAAGGCGAACAGAGGGATGCCTCTGTTGACGGACCTGTGCCTGGCAATGAGGTCGGACCCAATGGGGATAATCCGAGGTCTAGAGGAGGTGGTGACCTGCATCTATGGTCCAGCAGTGACGTACGCGTTTCCAGATCCCCTGGTGATAACGTATCGCCACTCGGTGACGCACTTGAGTCTCATCAGCGTACTGGATGGTACAGCGCTGAATTGGTGTCAGCAGGAGGTGCTCAGGGCGCGTATGAGCAACACGGTACTCTTCGGAAAAGTGAAAGATGCCGAGATGATGGTGTGCAACTTCAGGGGACAAATGCAATGTAGAATGGGAGGCAAGCGAGAGGGCCCCATTGAAATGTATCCAAAGTTTTGGAACCTAAACCCATTGACGGCCAACGGACGAGAAGTCTTGAGAATCCCCGCCTGGAAGGAGTGCTTTGCGCTAGTCAAGAGGGAGCTGGAGGCCATAATGGAGAAAGAAATCCTACCAGCCACCATGCCTGAGTTCCCGACAGTCAGGAGGATGACCTTGGGAATGAATAGTCCCTTGGTGGTTCCCTCCATAATGGCGAAGATGATGACGGAGGAAACGCAGAGGCATTTCACGGATGGCTGGGATCCCCTGTTCATCGGCTACACGGCGGCAGTCTACTTCCACACCAGCGAGATGAAGGTAAATTCGTGGACGACGCAAGCGAAAAAGAGTAGAGGTTCGCAGCCCCCTGGATATGAGGTGCGGAAAGTCTTGAGGACTCTTGAGAAGGAAGGACTTGAGAATATGCTACCCATATGGGATGATGGCAGGATGATCGTGATGGAGGGACATGTCGCATTGGTGGACGAAATGAAATTTGCCACGAGAAAATACAAGGCACCCTATGGCTTGGAACAAGTAGAAGTGACACAGGAGGGAACAGAACTAGATGCAGCAGGTCAACTGCATGTAGCCCTGACGGAATATAAAAAGCTGGATCCTACGACACCGTCACCACTGTCTGTAGACACGCCTGGAGACAAGAGGAGTGGACCCGTTGAGGATCGATTCAAAAGAATTCTCGAGAGAAGAAGAAATGAATCAGAGGAAGAGAGTATGGATGAAACTCTCAGTGAAGCTGGAGAAGACATGGAGGTGGGGAATACACCTGGACCAGGGCCATCAGGGGAGGAACTCACCACTCAAGAGCTGTTGAAAGACTTGAGCGAAGAGAATTGGGCAGATACTGCCACACCACCTCTGAACCCGTCCCCGCGGAAGAACCTAGAGTTGCCATTGGCAGGTGAGACCTTCAATATGGGGATGTTACTCTTGAGCTCGGAGGAAAGGGAGAAGAACACGTTCGAAGGGAACAGGGACATATTCTTGGGATCTCTCGAGGATGACGCTTGGCAGGAATTCCTGGGGGAATTCAATCGAGAAGTGGGCAGCGAGACGACGCTGGACAAGTTCAAGAAGGAACTGTGGGACGCAGTAGTGAGATTCGGGGAACCGCTCCTGATAGGAACGGGCCTGGATGAGAAAGCAAGAAAAGAGCTGCTGAACAAGCTAGTGGAGCTGAGGAACGCACGATCGAAGACTAGAAAAGAGAAATGTGAGGACAGCTCTACTCTGAAACAAAAAACTGTGGATAAAATGGTTGATGATATAAAAAGGGATAAGGTTGGGACTAGTAATATGATTAAAAGTACTAATATCCTTAAGGCTCGAGCAGGGGGGAGGCAAGAGTTGGAAGGAGTGGATGGAGAGGTCGAATCAATGATGATAGCCACAACACCCTCGAGCAGAGATGTGAAGACTCGCAAGAGGAAGAGAGAAGTGGAAGGATGGGGTAGTCCTTCAGTGGATGCTGTTTCGGAAGGAAACTTGAGAGAGACGGCGCCCATCGTTTTGGCCCGATGCAAGACGGCGGCATACAAGAACAGCTCGGAGCTCAGGAAACTACTTGAAGTAGAAAAGGAAATAGAGGTTTCCGCCAGTTCGACGTCAGAAGAAGACTTCAAGCCTCAGAAGGTAAACGTGAAGAGAGGTTCAACGAACGGACAGGTAGGGGAAGTGGAGATCGGCAAAGAATGGATCTCGAAGGCACATCAGGACATGGGCAAACAAGTGACGAGTGATCCATTGGAGAGGAACAAGACGAGGAACACTTCCCGGACGTGGTGGGTGGCCCTCGAAACATTGAAGGAAATGGAGGACTGCTTGAAGAAGTTGGACAGTGGAATAGCTCGCAGGCGACGCAATTGGGCCACCCAGCAAAAAGCCGAGGTTAATAAGATAGAGATGGCAAGTCATCTGAAGAGGTCCTGGCAGAGTTTGTTGAAGGATCATTTTGAAGAGGCGATGAGGACATCCTCATCAGCACCGCCACTAATGGCGAATCCCTTCGTTAGAACTGCGGGACAATTAATGTTCACCTGGAGTCTGGTGGGGATAGAGTTGGAAACACTGACCTCGTATGACAGGCTGAAGTTGGGAAGCAAGAAGCTAGATATGTATCAGGCACTGATGCAACACGTAGCCAGGGACAACTCAGGCTTGAGCCTGGCTAGAAGAAAAGATGCCACATGTTTCTTGAGATGGACAATGTCAATGATGTCTGATAGCACCATCCTGGCATGCCACCAGAGAGCAAGTGGAAGTAAAACCATGGAGAGAAGAGTCTCAACGATCATCTTGAACGTATATCAGAGTACAGGAATAGAGAAAGAAGATGGTTCCAGACTATCCTTAGAGAACCATCGAAAGCTGGACGAGGTACGGAGGTTCTCTAATAAGAAGTTCGAGGAAGAACATGATGTTCACCGTAACCTGGCCTCGTCAGAACAGTACTCGAGACTCAGTGAGAAGGGGGAATACCAATATGTGTCTGGAGTGATGGGAATAGCCTACAATCCCTTCTTAGACTCGGAAGCTAGAGGAGCCCACAGAAACCATGAGGTAGCGGAGCTACTGAAGTTTTGGACAGAAAGAATAATGGAAATAGACGCGGTGGAAAAAGAGGGGCCGAGCCTGGGCCTGATTCTTGAGAAAACACCAGAGGTGATAAGCATACCGCGCTCAAACAAGAGAGTTGAAGTGAACATGGGCGGTGGAAATGGCTTGTTAACCACGAACTTGGGAGTGATATGGAAGCTACTAAGACCCTCCTGGTGTCCACATCCCCATGCAAGTCTAATCGAGGAAACCACAGAGCGAGTGAGGTTAGCACCAACGGAAGATGAAGATCTGGCGAAGTTGAGTGTGCTACATAAGCTAATCACGCCCCAGATGCAAGAGCCAAGCGAAAGGACGAGCGACCCCGGGTCAGCAAAGAAATTGGAGCCGGGTAGCTGTCTGGATTCGACGTGTGGGAACGGAGAGCACATCTGCGATGGACGGTCATGCGTCAGAATACTGTCGTTTCAAAAAGAAGACCTGGTCACTTGGTTCGAAGACATCACAGAAAGGGAGAAAAGTGAAGTGCAAATAATAGCGGAATGTTACGCGAGAACCACGGTGAATATAGCGACAGCTCTCGGATTCTTCTCGAGAATGTGTGGTCTGCAGGCACTGGAGAGACTGGAGTCTGAACATCATTTAGTGACGGCGTTGAGCGTAGAATCATGGCCCGGGGTGTTGCAGGTGACTCAAAAACACATCCGGAGCTGGAAGGTTGGTCTTGAGGCGGAAATGGGATTTCCCATGAGCGAAGCTTATGGCTTGCCATTGAACGCGAAATCGCTGATAGGGTCAATGATGGCCAACTTGTGCGGAAGTCACTACCCGCTACACATGGCGATGGTGGAAGTGTCCAGCCAGAGAATACTGGTGGACAAGGCCTTCTCAGTGCCCAAGTGCGTGAGGTTGGCTCGGATGTCGCATCACTCGCACAAGTTGTTGAGAAAAATCAAAGGGACAGTACCAAAAGAATTGAGAGATGACTTAAGCGAAATCTGGGGAGAAGATCTTCTGAAGTTGGAAAGAGAAAACACGAGCGATCACGAGAGACAAAACGTGATCGGGAAACCTGTGGGAAGTACTCCGAACCTGGAAGACAACGACACGATGCACGAGAAAATGATGGAGCTTGAACCTCTCTTGGAAGCCTCAGGGGAGCGTAATCTCAGGAGCATTGAGATCTCTCATGGGGAATGCCCATGCCACTGTTTGGCACAAACGGTGTGGTATCCAGATCACAAGAACCTTTGCCTGGTGTGGGATGTGGAAGAGATTCGGTCGATCGGACTACCGGATCACCGGCAGAAGGTGACGCTCTTAGTAGTGAGTACGATGTTAGCTCTGAGATGGATAGAAGAGAATATAACGAAGTATCGGGAGGCGACGACGCCAACGGCTGAGTCAATATACGCGATAGACTACAGCAGGAGACTCGAGTTGTTTGAGACTGCGTGCAAAGTATTCGCCATACCGACGGAAGTCAGGCACGTATGGAGTCGCTTGAGGTACTTTCCATGGTTTCGGGCGACACTGACGTCTTGGTTGTACATGACAACGAAAGATCACATGAGAAAGCATCAAAAGGAGTATCGACAGTTCCAGGCCGAGATTGGGCCGGAAGCTTTCAAGAGACCCCTGCTAACCCATCGTAATGCGATCACGACAGGATGGAAAAGAGTGGGTAAGATGTCTAGAGACAATACCAAAGCGAGGGAGTCGATACTAGAGGAAGACCTGGCGAAGAACGTGAGCTTGAGCCTGCACAACTCCTTTTGCTTGAACCGAGAAGCTAGGGTGAAGGCACTACCCAACCAAGCAAAGAGATTGCAGGAGCAGAGAGAATGGATGCGATCCTATGAACAGCTGAAGGCTTGGGAGGAGATTGTGATTAGTTCCGATGATGAAGAGGAACTGTTGAGACAGTTTGCCGCATCTAGCACTTCAGGATGTAGTACCTCTAAGGCGAAGAGTACGAGATGAATGGGCAAATCGGATGGATCTTGAGTCTTGAGAGGGAAGGGGGGCTTGAGCGTGGATCCGAGTGAAACTTGGATTCACGAAAAAGAAATTTTAACAAAGCAAATATTGTTACTAATATACTATATTTATTATATAAATCGAAATGCTGCATGACAATTTCCTGATTGAATAGGACAAAAGAGATTTTAAAATGATTGGCTTGAAAAGCGAAAATTCAAGGGTGCAGGTGTATGTAGATTTTGGTTGCTGTTTAGCAATAGCGTGAAAATTTTAAATGGCTGTGAATTTTGGGGTGTAGATAAGCTTAAATCTGCTGCAAACTTCTGTAAATGACCACTGGCACTGTATCTTGAGCAACACTCGGTTTTTCTGGGACTCACTGGCAGAAGACAGCGCGCGATGAGGACATCGATCTCGAGTCCGGGGAGTATGTGCCAGTCGGTCATATTTGGAAGTTTGACCTTGAGAGAAGAAAAAAACACTTGATTTTGGAGTGAAATTTAATTTCTCAAAATTTCGAATGGAACCTGTCATGCACGATTTTCTCGCGAGAACTGAAAATCAGAAAAAGAGATCAGAACAATTTCAGAACAGTTGAATAACAATCGCGGGAAAGTTGCTAGAAAAATCGGTGGGAAATTGCTATTCGCAATTTCAATAGCAATAATAGCCTAGAGTAGAGCTGTCCCATCTGAAACAGAGACGAGAGCATTCCCACGAATTGGATTGTTACGATTGGAATACTATTATTGACTGGACTAGAGTGAACCTTCGGTGGAAAGGTGGACAGCTTGAGTGTCCCAATGGTTCACGAGAACTTGCAGTCTAGAGTAAAAACTTGTTCTTGTTGTTAAAACTGACTAACATTAAACTCATATTAGTTACTTTATTAATTCTTGAGTTGTTTACCGACTTATTTACTTCCTGGTTCTTGAGCGTGCTACAATGTGAGTACTTAATTTAAATTCCTAGAGTGTGTTTTATAATTGTGATGTTGAGGTAAGGCGAGTTTTAGGTTGATCCATCTGAAATGGATCAAAGTTCCACTGTCTAATAAAAAGTAACTTAACGGATTGTTCCAACCCGGTTTTTAACGGCGTTCATGTATTTTGGGTATCTAGAGACCTAAGTATGGGGACGTTTCTAATTCTAGAGTGGGGGGATATTTTAGTAGTAGCCTTTAAGCTGTAACGGGTCGTAGTCTCATGTCACAAGCGAACCGAACTGGCTCCGACCGTTCTTGAGGTAGAAAAACACAAGAGATAGTGTCCCTGACCCTTGAGCCAGTGGTTATAGGGCCTATTTTTCTTAAGCCTCATGTGTGACTGCAGTAGACGAATGTTACAAAGACTGAAAATTCTCGTATCGTGAAGGGTGGGGAGATCGGCCGCCCCGTTGTTCCCTGAGCTGTATATGACCAAAAACACCTAATGATACGCCAGAAACCAAACAAAAAGTAGTATAATACCTAAGAAAAAACTAAACATTATTAGAAACATAACTGTAAAAACCGCCGAAAGTTTGATTCTTCATTCGATCTTAAGCTTGAATACAAAGTATTTCCGGTTTCCTTGTTTCTTGATTGGAAAATAATTTGCCATCTATGGAAACTCAAATATAAACTACTACCGACATGAACATAAATCAAGTACGTGAACAACACAATTGATGAGAACAAAAGAACCAAAAAACTACACTTTCAAGCAAGATTCAGCAGTCATCAATCGAAAAATGTGGTTTTTTAAAACAGAAAATCAGTTCTTATTTAGAACCAAATTCAAAAAATGCAATTTCAAACATAAACAGCAGCAGTTTACCTTACAAGACTATGAAAATTAAGTTTAAGGAATATTTCCTTTCTCTTTTTCGTGAAGATCCTTTTTTGGCAACCTATGGAAAAACAACATGGAAACAATTTAAATTTGATGTTAAAATTCTAACCATTATTTTATTATTTTGTAATTAAATATATAACCAAGAAAAATTGTGTGACTTACTTGCTTAATAATATTAATTATCAGTTTTCAATTAAAGTGTTCATTTTTTCTAGGTTAAATTTTTAAAACCTGAATACGCACAAAAATTTTGACGCAATTTTGTTTGAATTTACAATTTTGACGCATTCTCAGTAAAAGTTAATAGAATTGATCAGTGATGCTTTATTTTGTAAAATTCGAAAAACTAAGTAGGTGTTTTTTCTGTTTCCTGTAACTTAATTTCAAGCCTATACAAACTTACGTTAACCTATCACCTTGAAGAAAAACAGTGTTGATACTCAATAAAATGAGTGTTTAAACTTGATTTTAGGAAAATGAATGGTAAAAATTCGATATCAAGATCTGTAGCTGAACACTATAATGGAATTAAAGAAATTGGCTTGCAAAAGAGAACGGAAACGCGAATTTATTATCTGCGAAACTTTAATAATTGGATAAAATCTTGTTTGATTTCGCATACCGTTAAAAGTTTTCAGCCGAAGCAAGATAATAAAGAAAGATTTGAGTCATCGACAAAGGATTGTTTGAAACGAAAGTCTGAACCAGAATTGGGAGAACAAGCAGAACCCGCCAAAAAAGGAGCATGGGCCAGCCAGTCTTCCAGTGATCACTCTAATGGGTCCCAGAATCTGACTGTCCTTGATTTGTGCTGCGGTAAAGGCGGAGATTTGTTGAAATGGTCTAGTTGTGATATTTCAGTTCGACTGCTAGTTGGAGTGGACATTGCTGCTGTTTCAATAGATCAGTGTCGTGAAAGATGGGGACGAAACAGAAAGAGTCAGAAGTAAGGGTTTCCTTGCTTGTTATAAGGGTGGATTAGACAGGTGTCTTTAGACAGGGTGGATCTATGATTGCAAAAAGGTTTGTCCTCCCATGATTGCAAAAAGGTTTGTAAATTGGCTATCTTCAAATGGGCGATTTTCTGCAAAGAATTTATTGACACCCTTTCAACATCTGTACCGTTCTAGTCATGGAGTGATCTCACCTTTTTCAGTTGTCCAATGGCTCTGATTTATTGATCCTCGCTTTTATGCGAAATTAAATGGATGGTATTGTCGATAATTGATCAAACAAATCCGAACTATCGTCTTCATTATTAAATGCTGCTAATATTCGCCTGCTACTCAAGGTCTGTGCTCACCTATTCCACTCGCCTACAGCGCTAATTTATGAAAGTTCTTATTCACAAAGGTTTAAAAGTTAGGTCTCAAACAACTTATTTCTGCTCGAATTAAACCTAGTTACTATCTGATGTGATGGTATCAAATATGAAAAAGTTGTCATTGAACGTCAAAAGGAATCAATCATGTCATATGTTGTTCATTTTTTGTGACCGTAAGTTTTTATACTCAGTTGTAATGTTTTTAATCGCCTTTTTTGTGATTTTTGAGAGTTGACGAACGTTGTGAAGAATCTTCTATAGGTCGTGATGATTTTTTTTCTAGGAAACGTTTTTGCTTGCATATGACTTTTCGCGGTTTGATTTTTGATTTCTTTTAAAGTTTAGTTCCTTTCCTTTGTTAAAAAGAATGCAAACTCTACTATCGAACAGTAAAAGTGTAGGTCACGAAAAACGTGATCACCTTCTAGGTTTTAAAGTAAGGTTTTAGTTTTCCAATTTCCCTGCTAAATTCCCTGCGAAATTAGTTTTCCAATTTCCCTGCTATTTTTCCAACTTTCCGTTGGGGATGTTTTAATCTTGTGAAAATAATTGCCTGACGGCACCATCTTGAAATTAAGCATGGGGTCAAGTTATTGCATAAGTGAAGCCTGGCGTAATTTGACAAAGCAGCTGTAATGATTATTTCTCACTGGTTTTTTTTTATAATTACGCTTTCGTGAATAGTAACCACCTAGACGTAATTATGCTACAAAATTTCAGTTCTCACAAGTGCTTGAAAAACTAAAAGAATGTCGCGAGGAGCCAATTCGCATAATTGGTACAGTATGCAAAATATTATGTTAGGCTAATTTATAGACTTTTTTGTAACCTGGTCTGACAACAGTGTTGAGAATAAATTGATTTGAAAATTGCCTGAGACGTTGATGTTAGCATTTGAAAATTGCCTGAGACGTTGATGTTAGCATATGTTATCTGAAGTTCCGCTTCGCCGCTGGTAAAGTTGGTTGTTGATTTAAGACACTTTGGATGTTCTGTTCTAGTTGGAAATAACTGTTTGTAACGGGGTTTGATAAATTAGACGATAAGCAAATTAGACGGAGGTACTTAAAAGGAAATTAGACGGTTTTGCAAAACTGCAATTGTGAGAAAATAGACGAAAGTGAGAGAAATTAACTTTGTTTGCACACAAATTGCGTTAGAAAAATAAAATTGTTTGTAGACAACAGTTCAATTTCGGTGGCCAAAAACTTTACAAGTCAATCATGCATAATTTATTCAATTCAAAACTCTCCTATAATATTCAGATTTGACATTTTATGTTGATTCCAACTAATTGTTTTAATAGGTATTGACATTTTATGTCGTTTTTGTATTTGTGAAACTTGACTCTTAAGAAAAATGTTTGTTGGCCCTTTCCCTTTCGTCTAAAATGCCAGATCTGTAAAAAATAAATTCCGTCTAATTTCGTTTTTGTAGCATCCGTCTAATTTGCTTATCGTCTAATTTCCTAGGCCCCGTTTGTAACTAGTTGGAAATAAATTGATGATTGTTGTTTGTTTTCTACATGATTTTGGATAGATAAATTCTTCTTCTATGTTTGGATCGTTGTTTGTTTTTGTGGATCCTGAGCAATGAATTAAAATCACTGGCGTGCACAATCCAAAATTTCCAAAAAGTGCCCTTTTCCAAAACCATTTTGTTTCAAAATCTCGCCTGCGCCCCCAAAAAAATTGCTCCAAATAGGGTCTTATAGTGATATGTGAGAACTCCACCCCCCCCCCCCGCCCCCCTCGAGAAAAACCTAGATCCGCCCCTGACATTACTCATATTTTTTGCAGCTTAGAAGCCAAATTCTTCACGTTGGATTGCACGAAAGAGTTGTGCTCGTCACTAGAAAATTTTCCGACCGACGAAAATTTTGACATCAGCAGCTGTCAGTTTTCAATACACTACGGATTCGAGTCAGAAACCCAAGCTAAAACAATCATGCGCAACGCATGCGAGAAGGTCAGAGTTGGAGGCTACTTCATAGGAACTACTTTAAATAATCGAGAGTTAATCAGAAGACTAAAAATAGCCCAGAGGAAAGACCCAAATGCGTGCAGTTTTGGCAACGAAGTTTATCAAATTAGTTTCGATGATTCCAAAAGTTTTCCAGCTTATGGGTGCAAATATCATTTTCAACTAGACGGTGTTGTAAATTGTCCAGAATTTCTCTGTGACATTGATTTGTTGTCCAAGTTGGCGGCGGAATTCGGATTTCAACTTGAAGAAACCTTCTCCTTCCGCGAAGCTTTTGAAAACTTCAAAAATGCTCCAAGATGTAAAAATCTGCTGTCAATAATAAATGCATTGGAACCCTACACGCCAAGATCGTGGAATTTATCCTCGAAGAACCCAAACGATTATGACCATGCGCAGACTTATTTCGACGAGTGTCTGAGAAAGAAAAAAGAATCCAGAAGTCATGAAAGGTTTTCGATTGGAACTATTTCAAAAAGCGAATGGGAGGCTATTTCAGTGTACAATTGCTTCATTTTTAAACGAGTCTCACAGCAGGCGATTCAGTTTGACTTCGAGTATGACGAGGCTAAAATAGTGAAAGTGATTGAAGCGGAACTTGACGATGTTTCGCAGCTACAGCCGCCCTTGGTCGATGATTACTATCCACGCAAGCTGAACTACGCTCATCGCAAGTAAATTTAATTGTGTGGCTCTTTGATTTTTCTAAATGAAGATGTGATGTGATTTATTTAAATATTCGTTGTTAGTAATTTATGAATAACAAACTGGATTGACTGATAGTTTTTTTCATTGTAAAAGACTACGAAAAGCTATAGACAGTTTCCAGATTGAGTGGAAATAGAGCCGGTACAGAGCACTGGCTTTTATTGCTATGTAATTCGTTTTTCCTTCAGGCAAACGAATTGTTCTCGATAAGTTTGTCCCGACTAATCTTTTGCCTGTTGCAACATGTTCATGATTGGAACAACGTCAGTAGTTTCAGTCCTTCTTGAACCGAACTTTTGCAAACTGAAATTTTCTGCCTTTTGAAAATCAAGATTTTCGAAAGATTTGGTCCATCGTGTTTGCTTGTTTTTTCATCGGCTTAGTTTCCACAACACCGGTGTGCTTAAAAAATGCAACTGTTTAACGTATTATAGAGTGTCATTTTAAATTTTACTAGTAGTGCAAGTAATTCAATTACAAGATTTTTTGCCAACGTTTTTTGGATTTGAAAAAAAATGTTTCTCGCACAAAATACTTTCACGAACGTTTTCAAAGTTTAAATTAATATTTCATTTTGTGCATTTTTATAGTTTTTAATTTTTCACTGACATTGTAAAAAATGCCTCAGAATTGTCAGACATGATAGATAGTTTGTTAACCTGTGAGAATTTGTTGGAAATCTCATATAAAGGGTCTTATTTTTTTAAATTTTTTTCTCATTTTTTGCTCCCACTTAATCAGCATTGTTTCCGAAACTAGATTTCTCAGTTTCAGCGAACTAGTAATTTCATCTTAGCTATGGATAATTGTATGGGTTATTTAAAAAAAAAAATTTCTTGTAAATCAAGTTTTTTCAAATGATCAGAATTTAATGCCTTTTCCCTTGTAGTTTCGAGCGAAAATTACGAAAAATTATTTTACAGAAAGTTATAAAAATCATGTTACTTTGATCTTTTATTCTCTTATGAAGTCTTATTTGTATTCACGCTCGGAGCGCAAGCTACGAAGATTTTTTCCGCAAACAGAGTTTCAGGGTAGCTTACATGCATTCGCAATATAATTACCACTGCGATAGTCTAAAAGTATGGTCGCACGTGATTCAAAGGTTACCAAAAAAAATCTTTTTCAGTTTGTATTTCACTGATTTTTTTTGCCTTAGTCAATTCTACTTAATTCAAGCCCCTTCATACTTAGTATAAAGGTAAATCACGCGCACGAATATATGCTCTTGAGTTCGACTCCGGTCGGATCTTGATTTTTTAGATGTGGGGAAAACGTGAATTGTCGAACTATCGTTTGTCTAGTTATTTGTTGGCCTTCTTTTCAAAGCATAGGGTTTTTCAAAGCGTCTACTTTCTTCTGAATCAAGCACTTGAACAATTGAAGGTAATTTTACTAGATTCGATTTTCTAATTAACGTTTTAATTTTTGATGCTTATGTGTGTTAGGCTTATGCCATATTGACCTATTTACCACCTTTTGCGTCATTTGAAAGGCAGAAATAGATTGTTATGCTTTTATCTGTGTAGAGCTTAAACTATTGAAATTTCAAAATTGTTTAGGTCAAAATTTTCCGACAATTATTTGTTTCAGGCTCAACTGTCTTCTAATCAAGTACTGTCGGCATAGTCCCCGCTCCCTAAATGATTTTGGTTGTTGTAATTTACGGCAATGATTCTATTTATTGTCATGTTTTCCTTAAATTGAATATCACTAGAGACAAAGTCTTTTTTAAAAGTTGATTTGTTAGACTTAGTGGTTTTCGTCTCATTTTCTGTCTGCTATGTTATGCTTGTGTTATAAGGCAAATTGTGAGAAGCTCTGCTGTGCTCTTTGTTGTTTTCTTGCATAAAGATTTTTGTTCGAGTGATTTTCTTTCATATCTTGTTTACGCTAGCGAGCAGCTAGTGTTTTAGTGCGAACCTTCTTGTTTTTTCTAACCTAACTCGCAAATAAAAGTGTTCACTTGTGTGCTTTTTTGTTATAATCACGATCTGTAGCCTTGGACATTGCATAGCATCTGTTCTCGGCTTTTTTTACTAGTTGGAGGCTTATTTTTACTTTTTCTGATTGAAATTTTTAGAACTCTGAAGTTGCTTTCTGTCTCGTTCTCGCTCTTGTTTGCGAAGCGCAGCTTGGCCTCTGTGTAAAGTTTAGTCCTGGTATTTTCACTTCGAAAAATCTTGGAAATAAGAAGCAATTCAAGTAATATTTCTGCAAAACGAACTCACTTGATCTAGTTCAAATTTATGATTAATAAATTTGGGCTAATTTTGATTGTTATCTGGCTAATACTCAAGTAGGTGTCGAAGAGCCTCACAGAAAGACAACTGCCAAGAAATCAATCATTTTAATTCGTGTAGTGGGCGATAATCTGTCGAATAAGTTCAGTAGTCTGAGATTAATACCATGCCAATGAGAATAATCATGGTCCCTAATGAAGTTCTTGATTTTATGCAATTTTCCTCGAGATGAATTATTTTTTTAGCAGTCGAGTCGTGGTACTAAGGTAGTCAATGTCTTCAATTTCAGATTCTGTGCAAATGAATGACAAAGCAATTAATGCCTCTACGCAAGCAAACAGGTGAGTTTAAATGCGGGCGTCCCTCATGCGCGAAGGTCCGAAGCGCCGAACTTCGGCCAGCCATAGTTTCGATGCAAATAAGCAATAAAATCTGTCAGTTTAAAGGGCATTGTTTCGCCGAGAAATTTCGCGCATAAGCATAACCCCCAGTTTAATTTAGTTTCAACTCACGAAAATTATAGCACCCAATTTCTGCCCCTCTAAATTTCAATTGACGAAGAACAAAATTTAAATGGTAATTTAAATTCTAAAACTTGTGAAACGACAATCGACTACCGCGTATCACAAGGTCTACCACGGTGTGACCCATGTCCATTTCAATAGTTGTACCATGGGAAGGTTAGACCCAAAAAAATGTTTGTAAATTGCAAACAATTCAGTTGAGTAACAATTTATTTCAGAACAAAAGAAACGTATTCTCCTTAGACAGGCTTAATGGCCATTGATTGATCTTCTTCTTTTTGCACTAACGTTGTAACTATACGTGATTTTTCGTGAGTACATCAGCGACCGGCTAGTGTTTTAGTACGAAGCTTCTTTTTTTCTAATTTTACTCGCAATGAAAGTGTTCAGTTGTGTGCTTTTTAAGAGATTTTTGGATTTTTTATTTGGGAACATTCGCATTTTACTCCATTTTTACGTGCTGTTGTTCCATTACAGCTGCGAGATCAAATGGCTTGTAACCTGAAACTAGATTTCCTGTAATTAATTTTCTTACAAAACTGTAGGAAACGTGATGTGTCCATTTAACGAATTCAAAGATATAGATGGAAGCATTTCATTAGCCAAAAACTGTTAAATTGTTCCTTTTTTGATCAAAATCGTTGTTACCCAAACGGAGTATCCACTTTTTTCCAATCTAATTCGCAAATAAAAATGCTCATTTCTTAATATCTGTTGTCAAATTTTGCTCGTTTTTGGAAAGTGTTTTTTTTTCTTCAAAAACTGAGGTGGCAAATCGGAGAAATTCTGAGCCCTTCTTTTAGGGCTCAACGAAAAGAACAAGCTGTTGGTATCCCTTGCACAAGCTAATTTTTCCAGTTTTGGCAAACAATCCGCAATGGGCTTTGTTCAATTCCCGAAAACGACCGGGCCAATTCTGAAACAATAGTTTAATCTCCCTATGAAAGCGTGTTATCCATGTTTTTGGTAGAAGTCAGAGATGGCCTGGGTAAATGTCTAAGTTTTGATTTTTTGACATATTTGATAATTACTTTCGAGGTCGCGGATTCGGGGGCATTGCAGAATTTAATTTATTTATACTTTTTGTTTTTTTTGTGCCCCTTTTGGAGTTGATTTTTGCCCATTTCTAGCTTGTGATTGCGAAATGTAAATATAGTTTTAATTCGTAATTTATAACATCCATTCATATTCATTCGTTAAATGTTTTTTGCATTAGCGTTGTTGACAGACAACGTTTTAGTTCTCAAATTGGTCCTTCCGAACATTTCATGATTCAGATTTTTTGGATTTAAGGTTTTGCTTGGATTAGTTTGTTCTAGTTCCAACGAACTCTATGGAGAAAATTATCTATATTATTATGAAAAAAGATATCAAACGTTAAAATTTCTTATCTTTGTCAAAAAAAATATTTTCCTAAATTTTTTTACCATGGCTAGTTTCCATATTAAGTGAAAATTAAAAACCACATATGTTTAATAAATATTCGGAACTTTTCTCTTTCAGTGAATATCATCATCATCATCTTCGCGACTGAATTGCTTCTGACAGTTTCATCCGAAGTTTCCGGGAACCAATCGGCTGGTAAGCTTTCTTTTTTTAAACTCCATCCAAGAAAACTTTTGGTGACCGTATCCATTTTTGGTGACCGACCCTGAAAATTTTGTAAATTTTGCCTGCGTCTTAGTGCTTTGGGAGAGCTCGAAAAATTATTTTGGTCGACCTAAAATGCCCCCCCCCCCCCCCCGCCCTCTCGGAGAAAATCCTAGATCTGCCCCACTGAATATGCAATGAATATTGATATGGTTAAAAAACTAGCCACTGTGAACAGATTTGTTCTTCATGCTTTTCATCGAAACATCGCGCGTATAGCCATAATAACATGTAAAACAGCTATGGGGGAAGGGGTTGTACGGAAAAAAGAAATATGAAAGAGTTATCAAATGTTTTTGCCAGGAGCGGGATGCTTCGACGACGAAACTCTGTTTGAAAATATCGATGGACAACGTTTATGCGTGACTGTAATCTTGAATAACAGATCTGTGTACTTGGACGAAGCTCGGTTGAAATGCACGGGCGGTCATGATGATAACCTGCCAGTGTTTGTGAACCAACAAGATGCGAATAAGTTCACGACTCAGTTTGTCTCTCAAATACAGATTGGGGACTCCAACGGGTTTTTCGTCGACTATCAGGTGAGACACCCCCTCGAGGTTTTTAAATTCACTAATTAGAAATGCTTTTGCTAATCAACTTATCCAAAAATCAAACTTTGGAAGAAACGTATCCAAATATAAAACTTTGGAAGAAACAAGGAATAAAGTTTGAGCGAAACAAACCAGAAGAAGTTTCTGTAAAGGGAAACAAATCAGAACCCATGAGTTGCAGAATTTGAATAAGAGATATGCGTTGTTTTTTAACCAAGGTTGCAATAGTTCAACAAAATAAAATCTAAAAAAAATGCTCAGTTCATGCAATTAGCATCATGTCAAACTTTATTTCGCCGGATTTCTTGTTAGTCTGTAATTGTATGAAAAAATTGATGGAAAAAGATGATTTTGTGAAGAAATCGTGTTTCTTACAAGAACCAATATGACCTTTTGCTGAGCTGATATGTGTCAGAAATCAATCATTGACCCCTAAAATTTTGTCCCTTAAATGTAAAACAAAAATTGATATTTTCTGTTATCAGGCTGTGTCAGCCACGCGGAGAAATGACTTTGACGTGGAGTTTCGCTGCTTGAGGCCAACATCCACAGTGAATAAGGCTAGCGACAAGAAGCACTACATCGAGTACTATGAAAACTCAGAAGGTGAGTTATTATTGTTTTTGTTAAATATCCAGGCGCCGATCTAATGAACTTAAAGAAAATCTTTTTCAGGCCGTGTTTTTGTAAAAAATTTTGAGGAAAAAGTCTTAAAAGTGGTTCAAGTTCGACTATGTTTTTTTTTGTGGCTTGACTTTTGATTTCTCAAGTTCAATTCAATTTCATTTGCTAAAATAAAATAAAAAGTTTGCATTGGAATTTTTTCTGGTTTTCAGCTATTTCAAATGCCACTTGAGTAGTGAGAATTTTTTTGTTTTGGCAGCCGAGGTAGCGCGCGTAGTTTTATTCTGTCAGTCAACTTTTTTCATTCAAAGTTGTATATTCATTTTAATCCGTAGTTCTTGCACAAATCTTTGAATTAATAGTTTCTGAGGCACTTTTTTATGATGTTTAAGAGTAATGAATGCAGTGAGTACTCTTATATAGGTTTTGCTGATTTTTTTTTTCTAGGAAAAAGTCTTAAAATTTGTTCACGCTCAATTTTGATTTTTCGCGGTTCGACTTGTGATTTTTTTAAGTTCAGTCTATTTCCATTTAAAGGAAGGCTATCTCCACTATCGAATAGCAAAATTGTAAAGATATCACGAAAAACGTGATCGACTTCTAATTTTGAAAATAGAAATTAATTATCAGATTTCCCAGCGAAATAAAAGTTTTACCTCTTGATCCAGTGTTCTCAAATTGGGTTAATTTTAGCAAAAAAAACTGTCGAGCATAAATTGTTATACAAATCCACAGAGCTTTAAGTCCATCTATTTTTTTTCGAAATTCAAAAGTTGATGCTTTTTGAACAAACAAGTCTGTTTTTTTTTTGGTTTCATTACGCTCATTACTCTTTTTCAACTGTTAGTTGGCTATGTTTTGAAGGTATGGGCGCCTTGAGCTCAAAGCTAAAACGATATTCAACGTGCTACCTTTTCTTAGAGTTTTGGACGTTAAAAGTTTAACAAGTGGTCAGTTTTCGGAACTTGATAATGCTTGAGTTAACGCAACTGTCCTTACTGCTCAACACTTAAACGTGACTAATTTAGATTATAAGCAAGCACATTGGTCCTAATAATTTTTCAATGTTTTCAAATTTTGTTGTATTGTGTAAAATTGCTCTTCTTGATAGCTTAGGGTGATCAAATTAGTTAACTGAGTATTGTAAGAAATGACCAGTATTTGCAATTTTTTTGGAAAGTGATCTAATAAAAAATAGAAGCTAAATATGCAGAATCCCATTCGTCAAGTTTGCAGCTCAAATTCCTGCAATTAAAATGGACGGCCTGCTCTGCTCTTGTTTCGGCGATCTCATGTTTTTGCTTCCGCAGATATTCCAGTCGTATCTACTATCGCCATGAACTTGTCTATTTGTTTGGTTTGAATAGCCTTGTAGATAGTTTCCGTAATATAAAAAAATCTAGTTCCATTAAGTAGTTTTTGGTTGGTTGTGGCGTCCATAGTTTAGTTCCTTGACCATGTTTTGTTTCTTTTTATCAGCGAGTCGTTTCCTTTTCTCGGTTTTGCTCGTGAGTGCTGCCAGTGCTTCCTTTAAAGGTCCAGAAGTGCCCCTTTCCATTGGTGGACCCGACGGATGTACAAACAGCCGCAAATGGCACTGCTCGGACTGGGTTTTTGGTTACGGAGCTTCCTAAGCCGGCCGTATTTATCCCTCTTTTTATCCTAATACTTCTCCTTCGCACTGGCATAAATCCCAACCCCGGACCTCATACCTGCTCACCGTTTAATCACAAAATCATACGTTCCCAAGCAAGCGTGTGGTGCCACATTTGTGGATGGATTCCTTTGGAATGCAGTGGTCCAATCATGCTGAAGCATCATCACAGAAACTCTTACTGTCCCACCTGCACAGCAAATTACATCTTGATCCTCCCAGTAACAAATTATGCAACTAATTTCACGACCGACTTCTGTACATTCCTCGACTGCACTAACCCAAGCAACTAACGCTCCCTTGATTCAAACACTGACACTTTTACAGTTCAACTATCTGTGACAACCCCCACGTATTAACCAAGCCAATCCACACTCACTGTCAACTAAGTCCCTGAGTATTCTGCACTTCAACTGTAATGGCATCTCTGCGAAAGTACGTAAAATAGCAGCCTTAATGTGCGAGTACCACATACTTATCGCGTTTTTCTCAGGAAACGGAATTAAATTGGAAAAACCGCACTCCCTCGTTAGGGGCTAACTATACATTACTTAGAAAACACCGACCGCCAGAGGGAGGTGGTCTTCTTTTTGAAATTCACCATTCTCCTCTATACGATGAACGTGAAACAGTGAAGACGGAACTCTGTGGGCGCAAATCGTGATTGGAAAGGCCAATAATCAGAATCTCCGTTTCACGAACTTTCATATCCTTTCCCATAGTAGCTGTCCTTACCCAAGGTCAAGAAAATATCTCTCTCATTCCCCCTCTTCGAAACTCCATTATACCAGAAGACAGACGCGGGCTAATCTAGGCGCCGAAATTATTCAATCCACATTTACTCCACTAAATGACAACCACCAAAATTGACTACCATATGATAGAAGTTCATCAGCATCATCAATTGACATATCACTCGCATCATCCTCAGTTTTACTTAATCTTGCTTGCAAACAATTTTTACTTTGGGCTCAGACCACCTACCAGTTTTAATGAATCTTCCCATTGCTGAGGATATCTGTTTCGCGCCTCATAAAACTTCTATAAATTTTAGAAAATCAGACTGGAAAACTTTTGAGAATGAAATCTTTTAAAAAATATTCCATGAACACTACTATTCTGACCTGTGGCTTCGGTCGACGAAGTCGGATAATTTCTAGGACTCGGTTTGATCATGCCGAAAGCGCCCCCTGGCGGCTAACAACAACAACATAAGTGCCTCATTTGCGCTTTCACTATTCAAGACAATCTCCGCGTACATTCTCTGTGCATTCTCTGGGTTTCTAGATGCGCAGAATGTACACGCAATTTTGAGCTGGTTATCATAGTCAGTTGGTACCAGTAGTTTTCTTCCTTTCTCTTGTAAACCTCAACAAAATTCTTTTAGATAAAGAAAATCAAGTTACTAATATTAACCAAATGAGCCAATTTTATTATCTTGAATAATTTGCTCCCAGATAACAGAATTTTTGTTGTTGAAATTTTTCAAAAATCTCTTTTTTCCCATTTCAATGAAATTTTTCCAGCTTTCTGTTAGCTATGTTTTTTTTAAATAACATTTTAATGATGATATTCTAAAGCGTAGCATTGTTTTTTAACCTATTTACGCAAGCGAGCTTTGGTAGTGCAGTGTTATAAGTTTAACCATTTGTCAGGAAGAACACGTTCTTTACTGATAATCAAAAAGAAGACCCATTAAATTATTTTAAGTTTGATTACTTTTTCATACGAATATTTTGATGCGTTTTAATCTTGTTAGATCATTAAAAATTGGGAGGAACTCTGTATTCGGGTCTGTTTTTAGTTTTTTTTTGGTTTTCAACTCAAAATCAGGTCACAGAAATAATCATCGGGTTGAGTCGAGTGATATGCTCATCAAAGATTTTTCAGTACTGATTCAAACTACATCAAAAGACTTTCAAAATGTTTCCCAGTTTCCAGAAAAACCGATTTGAATATTTTGAGGTTTTGTCCAATTTCGAGCGACTTTAGCGGCCGAGTAGCGTTCGTTATATCGAGTAACGTTGGTCATTCAGGCTTAGAAAACATGATTTTTCCAAACGAAACCAATTCGAGGAAACTGTATTTAGCGCTTCCTTGACAATGAAACTTTTCTTAAAAATAAAATAGATTGCAAAAAATTTTATACTTTTTTGAAGATTTTTCGTTTTTTTTTGTTTGTTATTCATTTTTGCAGAAAAATGTTGTCAATTTTTCCTATTTGACTAAATTTATACGCGTTTTTATAATTCTCTCATTACATCACGTACAGAAAACGACACTAAATTGAATTAAAAGATTTTTTTGTAGCTCTTTATAATGTGGTCGGTACATTCTGTGTTAGTTGCACAGCAACCGGTTATCCTTGTTTATGTATGACTTCAGAAAAAAATCCAAGTGGGCAGAATTTGTGCGAGGAGCTGGAGGGTGACGATGGCAAGAGTGAAGTGGACAGGATGTTCGAAGTCTTCAACGAGAAGACGAGGGACCACATTCTGATGCACGCAGACAGTGCAGTGACGGGCCAAAAGGTCAATAGGGCGATTATGAAGGCGGTGGATGAGGAGAAAACGGCACGTTACACTGTCTGTATGAGGTGTAAGTTAAAGTTTAAAACATAGCGAGGCCAAACTGTGCTTTTTTGGAAATGTTGGATTCCGCAACAAGGACGCTCCTTTTATTCTTCTTTTGTTCTTTCATTTTCTTTGATAGTTCAGACAAAATTTAACATGTTTAAAGACTTGTCTCTGGAATCCAGGAACATACAGACACAAATTTGTGCACAGTTTTGCCTCGTAATGAATTACATATTCACGAATAGAAAATTAACCTTTAGTAATTTAGTTAACCTTAAATAATCGATCTTCGGGTTAGGCCTCTGGCTGGTTAACTTAAAAAAATTGGTGCAAGTGCGATAGAGGGGCTTCCTAAACGAACTAAAAATTATCTACGTCTCTGTTCTTAATAAAGTTTATCAATTTATTGCTTCGGTGATGTCAATTAAAGAATCGAATAATTTAGCGCTAATGGGGCAGGTTAATCACGTTTGAGAAATATCCTGAAAACAACCGAAAGGATTCTCTCAATTTTCTTAATTGCTGTGTTTGCTTAGAATTAGTGTGACCCCTCTGTCACAGTTTGTTTCTAAAGGGTTCCCTCGATATACATAAATCAAAAGGGTCCCCCGCATCCAAAAACCCCATCCGCGCCCGCATATCAGGAGTACAAAACCCTCATTATCCCATGAAGACGCCCTTTTTTAATCATATTTTACGAGAGCCATAATGAGTGACAGTATCAAATTGTACCAAAATAGTTATAGGCGCCAAAAGTTAATCTTGAGGGGAAGGGCGCCCAAAAACGATGTTAGAATGATTTGATGCCCAAGTAAGGAGTACTGGTTTTACGTTTCGTATATTTTAAATTAAGCTTAATTTGCAACAGGGTTAGCTGAGTTCCAATGCGATGTGCCTCCCGAAGTTGAAACAGCTGAGGCCACTCCCTTTCTGGACGGAGAGAAGAGATTCCACTTCAACGGCACTTTTTGCCTCATGTTCGAGTGCTCAAAAGACAATGTGCAGGATCCCCACAGAACTGTCTGCACTTCGGAACAGGACTGCTTAGCCGCTGACAGAGAGGAGAAGTGTTTGTTGTACATACCAGGAGACGCGGACATAAAACCACAACCGGTCCCCTATATTCCTCCTAGAGGTATGAAAACAAACATTAATTATTCATCGATTTGTATGATATAAACGAAGAGAAAAATGAAGACTAAGCTAAAGCTGCCGGCTAAGAAATATGGCTGATCTGTTCGAGGTTTTTGTTCCGATTAATGAAAGTGGGTAGGATTTTTGTGTTCGGATGCTTTTTTTTTGGTACCACAAATTACCACAAATTTTTTTCGGTACTTTAAATTAACGTCATATCGGGTCGAATGAAACATCGTAATAAAGCCTTTTCAACCGTGATTCGACCAATTTAAAATAAATTATCAAAACAATCTTCTCATTGTTGAGAAAAACGGGTTGATTAGTTTTAATTTGTAACCCAATTTTTAAGTGAACTTTTATCTTTGACAAGTTTTTTAAGTTCATTTAGCTCTTTTGTAGCTCAAATAGAGAAATGTTTGTTTGTATATACGAAAGTTTCAAAAAATCAAGAAGTAACTCAAAATTCAATTTGAAATTTTTTCAGGTGTAGTCAACTGAAGCAATGATTAGGAGTCATGAACTTAGTGAATTCTCTTATATAGATCTTGGTGATTTTGTATTTATTTTCTTTTCAGGAAAAACCTAAATATTTGTTCACGCTCAATTTTGATTTTTTCGCTTCGACTTTTGATTTCAGCACATCATTTCCTTTATTAAAAGGAAAGCAAAATTCACTATCGAAGAGCAGAAAAGTGTAAATGTCTAAAAAACGAGATCGACTTCTATTTTAGATGAAGGTTTTTAGTTTTCAGAATTCTCAGCGTAATGAAAAAATTACTCATTGCTGCAGTTGTCTTAAGTTTGTTTAATTTTATCAAAAAAGTCAATCAAAACTTTTTCTTGAAATTCAAAGAGCTTTAAGGCCATATAGTTTTTCCTGGGAATTCGAAAGTCAATATTGCCTATGTTTCATTTTTTCATGCTTGTTTTTTGTTCATCTCTCTTCTAATACATGCAGAAAAATAACGAGTCAAAATTGGGGAAAAATGTTGGAAAGTTTTAACCAAAAAATCGCCATTTTTCGGCACGTGCTTCAAAATTATTAAATATAGGCGCCGAATGCTCCTTTTGTAAGTTTTTGGGTCCGTCTGGCAAAAATGGATATCTCAAATTAGTACGAAGGTGGGACCCTTTGGGTCGGCAGGGTGTCGAATCTCTGAGGGGCGGGGAGGACGGCGTCCAAACCCCCGCCCCCTTAAATCCGCTCCTGATGAACGTAGTGAATACTCTTACATGGGCTTGGTGATTTCTTGTGCTTTTTTCCATGAAAAAGTCTGAAAATGCTCTAGTAACTTCATACAGAGTTGCATTCATTTTATATTCACTTCTAAGATTCAGGTATATTGCTAAGATTTAGGTGTATTGCTTTCTTCGAATTAGAAATGGCCCGGAAAAACGTGAACGACTTCTAGTTTCGCAACTGGATTTAATTTTAAGATTTCCCAGCGGAACAAAAATTTTGCCTATTGATCCAGTTTTTTCAAAATGGGTAAGTTTTATCAAAAAATGTCAATAATAAATTCTTGAAAATGAAAGAACTTTAAGTGAATCAGTTTTTTTCATAGAAATTCAAAATTTGGAAGTTTTTTCAAAAAAAACAAGTCAGTGTTTGTTTGTTTCCTTGCGTTCATGACTCTTTTCCAACCGTCTTTTGGCTATCTTTCCTTTTTTATAAATTACTGTGGCTGAAACCCTCTGTTCTAATTTCACAGGAATAGTCTACACTTGTTAAAATGCCTTCTTATCATCGGACGTGATTTCATCTGGAAATAGTTCCGACATTTGTTTACTTTCAGAGAGTCATGATTTTAAATATATTCAGTATTTTTGAGACCTTAATTGAACCAAGTTACCTTGATGTCTTTTGTTCTCTAATGTTGTTCAATTATGTTTTTTCTAAAAAGAAAGTTTGTTTTAGAGTCTCAATCTTCAGTGCTGTCCAAGTCGACAATTTGGGTGGTAATAGGCGGGGCCCTATTGGTGCTACTTCTCTTTTTAATCCTCGTAGTTTACCTTGTCAACATCAACACTGAAGGCGAATCAGCCAGCATGAATCCAGCTAGAAACGTGTTCGAGTACTGGCGCAATCGCCAGAGTTTTCAGAACCAAGAAATAGACCACGAACCCATAGAGACAGCATACTCGGCTTACTCGATTTGCGACGAAAACTCGACGTCCGATTCAGTGTCTATGCAGTTCGTGACTAATTACAGCGACAACTTGAGACGAACAGCCTCAACGGGGGCGTCGATAGTTGGCGGAGGGTCGCACGGGTACCCCCCAACCGACTATTCCAGTCCTCCCAGTCAAGCTTCGTCAACGAATAATGTTACAGGGGAGCCCCCACCCATGTATGATGAGTTTTACAGACGTGCACAACAGAGGATAAACTCAACTAACTCAAGTACGGTTTCATAAACTTTGTAAATGAAACAAGTTATTAAGTGTTGATGAAAGTAGTGAAGACACTTATAGAGGTGGAAATTTTTCAGGTATAACTTTTAAATGTTTTTCACGCCAAATTCGATTTTTCGCGGTTCGACTTTTGATTTGTTTCTAAGTTCAATTCAATTTCATTTGCCAACTGAAAGCAAAATAACGCTTTCGAATTACGAAACTGAAAATGGCGCGGAAAAAAAAACGTGACTGACTTCTAGATTCGAAGGTGGATTTGAATTTCTAAATTTCACAGAGGAATGACAATTTCACCTGTTGATCTGATATCTCAATCTAAATTAGCAGAAAAGTTTCAAGCAGAAATTATTCTTGAAATATAAAGAACTTTTACATGATGTATTTTTTAAATTGAACAATATTCAAAAATATTCAATCCGTTTTTCCGGTACCCTTGATTTCGTTTTCACTTTGCAACTTTCTGTTACTTTTCCAGCTTTCTGTTTCAACTTAACTTTTGTTCTTATTTTACTACTAAAACGTTGATTTGGTTTGTTTGTAGTTAACTCAGCTGGCGAAATGGCGCCTGCTTATACCAGTAGACCAGTGTCAGCCGCCTCCAGCTTCCTCAGTCTAAAGATGGGTGGTGGGGGGCTGAGTGGACCACACAGTGCGGGGGGATCCCAGTTCGCAAGTATATCTGATATGAACAATCAACTGCATCAACAGGACTCGACGTGCCAGATATTACCAGCCAGAGGAAGAAACCTGAGCGGAAAGAAAGTCAAGTTCCAGGTGAGAAACGCTTTCATGAAATTAGTTCTAGAATGGGCAGGGCGAGTATGACCTATTATCAATAAAAAGTGGCATCAACATTTTCCAATCGTTGCTTAATCAAATCGAAAATCTTGAGTAATAGATCTTGATGCCGTTTTAGGCTCATCCCAATCCGCCTTATTCGGGGCCCAAATTAAGGCATGCATCCGATATGGACCCTAGAACTGCACGTAGGGTGCAAGGAGCAGGATTACCAAATCTTTCTAGTTCTGCGGGAGGTTCTATGATGAAAAACACACTTGCCACCCACCAGAATCAGCCCAGTAGTTCTAAGTCACCGGGGCACTCTTCGAAAGAGTTGAAACCAGCGCTGAGGGTACGTCATCGGTCTGCGGAGCAGAGTAGAACTATGGGTCAATTTGGTCCAACGATAGCACCCGGAACGGTTGGTGGAGCTTTGCCTGCTATCCAGCCGCCTCCGCAACATCCGGGATCCCGGCTCCTGAGGAACTCCAGCAACGGAAGTGGTGGAAACTTGTTGACAGGAAGCAGCACAAATAGTATTCTAGATGAAATATCTGGCGGTGCTAGTACTCACAAAGACGAAAGCTTGTCCAAACGAAATTTAGCGAACGATGAGCGAAAATCAGCGCCTCGTTTGGCCATTGATACATCTGTGAGACAGCGTCATGTCTCGGCCGATCAGCCTGCATTGGGACGCAATCGCAAAGATAGTGATATGATAGGTCTTCTTGATGACCAGAGTCCGATGATTTTGACCCCTGGAAGCGATGGTAATAGCAAAAATATCACAGTCAACCCTTTCTTATTTACGAAAGACCGAAAATCAGCATCAGATTTCAATTCTGATAGACAAAATGGGCAATCGGCTGAAGGAACCTTAAATGTAAGCAATGTTTCATCTTCCACGAATGCTTTAACTGTTCGCAGTCCATCTGAGCTGAACCCGCCGATGTTTCAATCAGCATCCAAACATCAGCGTTTCTCAGATCAAGACCTGACCGAAAATAATCCCAGTTTGACAAATTCTGCAATACGTCCAAGGTCTAAAAGCGTGACTGACCAAAACCGCCAGCTAAATACTCCCTCTTCGTCGAGTGTGAATGGAAATTTGGAAAAAGCTGATTCAGGGTCGGGAGTAGTAGGGTACAAAGTGGGAAATGTTATAGGAAGCGCTTCCGGTAGCAAAACTAGTGTTGCCTCTATAGAAAAAGGCGCACCCCATTTGCCCAAACAAGGCTCCATAAATGCTTCCTATGAAGACGAATCAATATGCTAGCCATCAAACTTGTTCTGGAAAGGTGTTATTTATGTAAAATTATTTTTGATAAATTTGAATCATTTCACCAAAAAAAAAACTTTTGTAAGATATTATCCTATATCGAAAATGTGATTCTGTTGATTTAACTTCAAATTACGGCAGTTTGTCTTGGACTTATGGGTGTTTTTGAGGAAAATTGCCTAATGGAAACATTTCCGACAAGAAAATCAAAGCAGAATTAGAACGAGTAAGAGTATTTAATTCTAATGCATCGTCTGAGTTTTTTTTGGAGTGTTCGGTTTCCTTTTTGGTACTATTTTACTTGTTTGGTCCCGTGAGAAAACTAGTTTAGATGATTGGTCCAGCCGATTCTTAAAAACAAAATAAAGCGAGAGATTCGAACCTACGCCTTGGGGTTGGTAACCGAATTCGTACCGACTAAACTGAATATTCCAGCTCTGTTGACAACATAGAGAATTAAAATGCTCAGTGGGAGATTTAATCCAAATACTGTACCTCTGTTGCTATTAGGGACCACGGCATTTTTGCGTAACCAAACAAATAAACCAGTACTTCATTTTTTTCAATATAGGGAATTTTTTTAGGAGCACCCGATTAATTTCAATCGACCTAAATGATGTGGTAGTTTCAAAGTAATTCATTTATGGATATACGCGTTACCTGGCTTGTTGTCCAACGTCTGTTCCTTTTGTTAATTAGTTAAATAAAAGTTAATCAATCAAATTTTTTTGCAATCAAGTCACTTCTCAAGGATAGGAAATTATTGCGGAGTAAGCAGTTTTTCAATGCGTTTGTGAAATCGGCAACTAGACTTTTACTATCAAGCAATTTTTCCTACAAGTTTTCTATAAAGTGTTCTTTAAATACAGGAAGTTTTTAGTCTCTGGAGGTCTTGATGTCTTCAATTTAGTCTCAAATTTGTTTGAATTCTTTTTTCAGTTTTGAAGTGATTGTAAGCTATAATGTTGTTTGACGTTTGTCTTCTTGTTGTAATTCAATTGATTTCTTTTATCGAAAGAAAAGCAAGTTCAATTGTCGAAAAGCGGAAGTGTAATGGTTACAAAAATTTCAATGGCTTCTAGTTTCAAAAAGGACTTAAATGTTGCCAACTCTCAGCGGAATAAAAAAAGTAGACATTGAATCCAGTTTTCTTTAAATAGGATTATTTTAACAAAAATTGTCTATCATACACAATTCCTGAACTTCAAAGAGCTTTAATGTGATGAAGAGATTCTCTTAGAAATTCTAAAGTTAGTTTTTTCAGTTTCCATTTTTAGTTACATTTGTCCAACTACTTGTTGGCTATCTGTTCTTTTGAATAAAAAAAGGCCATTTACCTTTCATAAAGACTATCAATGTTTGTTTCATAGGAGCCTAAAATTTGGGTTTTATTACTCAATTTAAAAATTGTTTCAGTGTATTCCGGCTATGGGCAAGTAATTGAGCTCCAATTTTTTTTTTTGCTATTTTTTGATTTTTTTTGTGCTGATCATTAAAAAGTTTTGAAAATTGTTTGCTTTGTAAATTCAAGTTTGTAAAGTTTCTAATGATGCAGGTAATTTTGTTCCAGGACTTTTTTGTGCACCTTGCAATTGTTTGAACTTTTTGAAGGTCTTTTTTTCAATTTTTGATTTATCTTTTCATTTGCTGGTAATCATAGTTATTTTTGTTGTATCGCAGGTGATGCGGAGCTCCGCCTCGCCTGTGTATAATAATGCAACTAATATTTGTTCTTATTTTCGCAGCTCTTGACCTAGCTCAATCGCTACTTACTAAAAAGAGGAATAGAAATTATGGCGAAAAAGTACAGAAATAGCATTTTTGTTCGTCGTTTCCCTGTAATAATGCTTCCCTAACTAGTTGCTCCCTATTATTTTATTAACAAATCTGAGAGGAAGGTTTAATTCAAAAGAAAAAATTATGGGGATCACCCTTTCTCAAACGGTTCATCCCAAAATTTGGTTTAAAAAAGTTATGGCGCCAAGCAAGTCATTTCGGTTAATTTTTAACATTGTGGTTAATTTAAAAAAAACTTTTTGATTTTTCGCAAAAACTACCCTGTCAAATAGGAGGTTAAGGGTTTAACTAAAGAAATAAATTATGCTAATTTTACCCGCGGAAGCGGCTATGCCCTGCAATTTGAAAAAATAATGCCCTGCGTAGTCTGTTTTACCCTGTATCTTTGTAGTAAAGATGATATGGACTGCGTAAAAATTCTTTATTTAAAAGTTTACCGTTTTCTTAGAATTTTCGTCGCCATTCACGAAAACTTGTAGCTAAATCTGATATTAAGGGTTCAAAAATCAAGGCGTGAAAAGCAGAGGCTATTCCTACGCATTAGTAGAGAAAAAATTATGGATTTAGGAAAAGTCGAGTTTTCGATTTTGCTCATTTTTTAAAAATCTTTTTCACTTTTTCCGAAAACAACCGATCCGAATCTGTCAGGAAGATTTCAATTTAAAGAGCAGCAAATAGTAGTTTTCTCCTTAAAAGAGGCGGTTAATGGACTACTTAAGCAGAGAAACACTAGGATTCAGCGTAAAGTCCTTTTTTTGAAATTTTGAACAATACGCATTTCCGTATCAGTACAATATATGATAAAAATATTAGAACAGGTAGATAGCCACTGGCCTACTTCCAAGCGAAAGTGGCACAAATGCGAGGGCGTGAGAGGCCTAATTAACAGATCGGATATTCAAATTCGGAACATTGAAGTAGTTATGTTTTTTTGGTCGAATTTTTGCCACATAACATTGGCAATTTGATAAACTGTTGCTGCTTTATTGGCGACCAGTGTTAGTAAAACGGCAAGCGTTCACGGAGCAGATGTGAGAATCTGATGCTTTTATACTCATTGTTTTTTTAATGTGTAATTTTAATCTATTCCTTATTTCACTTTATTTTGCCTGCTTAGCGCTCCTTTTCGCATTTTCCTCGCTTGTGTTTGCGAAGCGCTGCTTCGCCGCTCTGCGTTAAATATACATAATGTAATTAATTTCAAAAGTTAGGCACTTGTATACTCAGTTTTGTTCATTAAAAATCATTCAAATCGTTTGTTTCCGAACTATACTGAATTTTGTTTTGTTGTATGTTTCATCATTGTTCTGCGAATACTCCATACATAGTGATAATATCTTAAGAGGATACTGAAACTTTATGTTATACTTTTCTTGATTCTCTGCTGAAACTACCTAAATCTAAGCATCAAATTAAATTGGCTTGCATAAGTCTGATACTTCAGAACAATTCATATTCCAGCTTGAAAAATGCGACTATCGCATGCAAAAATGCTAAACTTATGCCCTATTTTTGATCACAGTTACTGTTAAAAGAGAGAAGAAAAGGAGAACGTATTATTCATATTTAATACGACTTAAGGATACTGATGTTACAGCAACCATTTTGGCCGACCAATTCAATTTTTCGAAAGGAGTCTGGGGAACCAATGCATACTAACGCTGAAAGAATTTTTTAATCGAAACCTTTTAACGGAACACAAAGCGACCTTTTTATCGCTCCAGCAAAAATTCATTTGCAGCGCAAAAATGCATTTTTTTGCAGTAGTCGAAAACTTTTATCGAAGCTCTCGAATTTCAAAAGGAAACTGCGAACAATTCTACAAAAAAAACATGCCCAAAAACAATAGCCGAAACAGATTATTCATCAACCTAAATCGATTGATATGGTGGGGTTGGCGCGGTAGTTGGCGCAAACCAAAAACTTACTTGTCTGTTGGGTATATTTCCTGGGGCAGGTCTAATATGTGTCAAAGTGTACTGCTGTTTAGCTATGACTATTCTCTATCATTCGGTTTGTAAAATCAATAATCTCTTTAACTTCAATTTTTTTCAAACCAATGATTAAGTACAAAGTGTATGATTTTTCTTCGCGCAAATAAATAGCGGAATTTTTGATGGAATCGCATATGATCTCTCAATACAGCCCTTTCTATCATGATTAGAAATGCAATTTTTGGGTCGAAAAAAGTGGCTAAATAGATACGAATAATTTTTAATTGAATTTATTACAGGCTTATCAGATTTTTTTTAAACTTAAATAGCATTTGTAATGATCAGGGTTGCATGATTAAAGTCAACCTGATTTAAATCGTTGATTTAAGTCCGATGTTAATCGAAGAATAAAAATTAACTGCGCTGTTTATTGCGTCATCCTGCCGAGTGCCGAGGTAAACACAGCCCAGCACTTTCGGATTTGTCCACTTCAGTCTCAGAAACCGATTGGGAATAGAAAAATGCGGAAAATTTGTGTTCTGCTTTCGGGTGCTGACTCAGTAATTTCACGTGAATTAATTGATTTTGAAACAAAATAGTTTCAACAGAAATAAAAAAATCCAAGTAAAATAATAAAAAATGTATTTAAAGCAATCGAGAATTACATCAGTTTTTTATGCAACCCTGGTAATGAGTGATAAACTGGACTGAGATACTTTCTGGTGAGTTCAGAAACTGGAACTGATAACTGATTATATTTTCAAGTCTAACCTAATGGCTTTAAAGCAGATATGAAAAGAGAACAGCTAGAAGTTTTCATTTTACCTCAATGAAGCGATTGGTCCGACAAATGGGGAGGAATTTTATATTCGGGTGTTTTTTTTCATTTTGTCTTTCACGCAAAATCAGCTATCACAATCATCAGAGAGAGTTAACTGGTATATCATATTAAAGCCCTTACAGTCGCGATATGAGTGGCATTGGAAATATCAAACATATTTTTTTTCGAGAAGAAACGGTTTGGAGTTTTCGGTTTTTCGTCTTAATTTGTGCGAATAAAGCGAGCCAGCAGGCTTATAATAGCTCATTTTAATGGCTTAAAGACGTACATTAGCTAAATTTAAAGCGTAAAAACTTTATTTTACTCGAGCTTGGTTAGTTTTTTGAGTAATTTGAATCAAAATTCAACTGCAAAAATTAAATGAGTTTTTTTCGTTTTTGTAAGTTTTTTTTTCATTTTTCTTATTTTATCTGTCGAATATGCCTAATCTCTATTTTTGGTTCAATTCTTTTTATCTCACCTCGTCGAAACAACTAAACTAATTTGAAAAAAAAAAACTTTTTGTTGTGTTTTTTAAGACTGTAGTCGGAACATTCTGTGCTACTTGCACAGTTATTGGCTATCCTTGTTTTTGTTGTGTAGTTTATGATGGGTGCCAATTTGATCGGTATGATCGGTGCCAATTTCTGTTTTAAATCTACGTTTTGAATTTTTATGTACTGTACGGTTGCAGTATCTGTTGGGCAGTATCTATTTCATTGCTGCTCGGATGTTATTATTAATTTGGATGTTATATTGGATGTTATCAAATTGGAATTGAGACTTTTTTGGGCTAACAGCTAGCTTAGCAAAAGACTGAATCATTTTTGCATTTTTACTGGGTACAAAAACTACTAGACCGCTAAGGGACTACGCTCGAATCCCCTGTTTTTTTATAAACCTAGAAATGATCGTCGCATGGGTTGTCTGCTTATGGTTCATCGGCTTAGTCGCCACATTTGTTTTACATTTTTTGTGTTTGTATGGTTTTTGAATTCTAATTGAAAGTGTTTTTTGATTCTTTGTTGTAATTTGTAATTCTTACAGTTGGAGAGCAAGTGTCTTGTAATCGGGAACTAGACTGTTTTTCCCGTAAGAAATTTATGTTACACGTTTAATTTAAATGGAAGTTGCTTAATTATCAAACCATAGCAATTTCAGACCACTTGGTCCTTTGAAGTCTAATGTCGGAGGCTCGAGTCCCGGTCGGACCTTGTTTTTTTTCAGTTTCTGAAATTGAAATTTTTTCCGGGAAAATTTGATTAGTCGGATTATAGTTTGCCAGCTTACTTGCCATCCCTATTTTTTTTTACTCTTATCAGTTTTCTTTGTAGTCTCAAGTGTCTTTGATTAACTCCTGTAGCTTTTTAAAATAACTATACCTGGCTGGTATATTTCCGTTTTTTGGGTTTTTTCGCTTAGAAATTTTATTCGGCATAAATTATTTCGGCTCTTTGTTTAGTGAACTTATTTTGCATCGATGTAAGGATAAAAATGGTTTATCATGTTTTTGATAAATCAGGGCGGCTGGTATTATGAAAGTTAAAAGTTCGAACTTTTTAATCTTTCAAAGTTTTTCTTATGACAACAGTTTCCTTTGACAATTTTTGTTTTCGGTTTAATTGGCGGCTATCCACGTGTTGTCGCCCTAAGAAACACTTGAAAAACACTGAAAGCTTGTTTTATGCTGTGTTTCTCGTCTGTCTTTCAGAGACTGCGTTTTGCGTATTTAAAAACTAAAATGTTGATTTTCTTATGACAACCATTTCCTTTGAAATTTTCGTGTTCGGATCAATTGGCGTCTAACCACGTGTTGCTGGCTTATTGGACTCTCGGAAAATATTAAATCTTGTCAAATGGTAGTGGTTGTTTTTCTCGTCTGTTCTCTGTGATTGAATTTTTTGTATTTCCAGTTTTTTCAAGTTTTGTTTTCACTTAGTTATGTCCATCTCACTGACGATTTAGTATCTGGTACTGGTACACTTTCGTTGTATCACAAGTAATAAGAAGCTTCGCCTCTGTGCTCAAATTTGAATGAACGATCGGATGAGCCTGTATTTATGTTGGAAAATTTCTGTCAAAGAAGTGGTTTTGATCCCACCGGTGTTCCCGGTTCTTTTTTAACTATTTTTTTTTCGTTTATTTAATAAAGATCGCTTCCGGTAATGAATAATTGATTTTCTAAAATTTTCACATCTTGTATCACATTAGATCTTGACGCTTCTTTTCATTCCAGACCTGCCTTTTGAGATGCTTGATTCAAAATCCTCGATTTTGATGCCATATGTGTCGTTTGATTCATTCAGTTAAGTCTCGTTAATTTCTTTTGATTTTGACGGTGACGCAAGCTACTTGTGGGCGCTCAAGACTATTATAATGGAACGCCGGCCGCGTAGAGATTTAAATATGCAGTATATGTTGTCGCTATTCTTGTGTTAAAAGAGAATTGATCCTTCTCGTGACCGTGGAGAATCATACTTAGCATCTTTCCTAATGAGGTTCAGAAATTTGACTCGAGGAGCCGTGAGAACTTCAAACTTTTTTAAAAATGTTTTTCTTTGTAGATTGCATGAGTAATCTTTTGTTCTGTAGCATGCTCATTTTTTCCCACTGAAAAATGAACAATCTTGGGGTTGATTTTTTCTCGTGTGCAGTATATTCGGAATAGTTATATCCGGTTGTAACTTTGGCTTCAGAATCGGCAGCTAATTGAATCACTTTGGCAATACTTCCTTCTCTTCAAACGCAATCCATTTAAGTCTTTTACCTGATCTGCCATACTTCCTAATTTTATGACATTTCTGGGCTGTTTTTATGCTGGTGTGTTATTATGCTTCTGGAACAAACTTGCGGTTTTTATGCTGCATTTAATTTATGCTTCTGAAACTATTTGATTTTAAAGTTGATCTCAATAACAAAGCTAATTGCAACCTTCCAAAAATCTTTTTGTAACCCAAAACTGATTGCTTCTTGACTTGATCTTATATTTAGTTCTAACTATCTAAATGCCGCAATGTGTGTTAAGTGTCGCGATTGTCATCGGACTATAAATTTTTGTGATAGTTGAAAGAAGTTGTAACTTTGCAATTCAACAGGAGGGTCGTTGATTTGAATCCCACTTCGGTCCCAGGCGGAGGGATCCTAATGTCATCCGCCTGCAGTTGGTATGGCCGGGGCAAATGGATTAAAAAAGAATGGAACAGTTGAAGAATCACAGTAAAATGAAAAGACGCGAATGTCTGCGAGTACCCAATACACATTGCGGTTTTGCAAAAACTTGAAGTTTCTGATAAAAACCGCACTCCTACACTATGCCCAATTTATACTATCATATAAAGGACCGCCTTCGAGAGGTTTGTGCTTTTTTGCAGAAAAAAACTCGCTTACACCAACTCTTGCAAAGAGCCTCACTAAAGCTGAACATCAGCACGGTTTTTGTCCCCTCCAATACTGTGGAATTATCAACTGAACTTTTTTATTAATCCACCTGAAAGTACTATGCTGGCCATCTTAGATTTATTCAAAGCCTTCGACATGGTATGCTATCGTACATAACTTAAACTTTTATGGCATCTGTATGAGATGGATAGTTTAAGTAATTAACTGGCAAATTAGCTGAGAGACAGGCGCCTTGTTTTCATCCAAGATTGGAGATGCAGGCGTTTCTCAGGGTTCTGTCTTTTCTTCCATTATTTTGATTTTTTTCCAACACGATTCGCCAAACAAGTCACGATGTGTGAAACCTTGCTTTGGGTCACAAGCTTCCTGAAATTATTGGTTTGTTTTTCGATCCTTGCCTCAATTTTTTCAAGCAGTGCAAGCGGTCAGCGAGCAAAGCCGTTCGTAGGATATCGTTCCTGAAGGCGCCGTCGGATTCAAACGGGGTCAGTTGAAAGAGATTTTACGGAGCAGTAATAGAACCAATCAGGCACTACGCTTGTGCAGCTAGGTCTCGCGCGGTGATTGATACTTCTATAAATAAGCTGCAACTAGTGCAAGTTGCAGCTTTGCGCGGAGTGACCGATGTACTAAGATGTATACCATTGACTAACTACTTAGTGCAAATTACTTTTACAAGTCGAGGTAGCAATTTGTAAAAGGAATGTTTCCCAAAGTTGAGTCCATGACTCTCTGAAACTCGTTTGGCATATCGCCGAGTCCGTAAAAACCCGTTAAAAATTGATAAGTGCCTGTTATATCTCCGCCGACTAGACTAAAATTGCATTGGCTGCTAGTAAAATTGTCCAGCGCGAGTTGACTATATGCGTTCTTTAGGTCTAGGTTTGTAAACCATACTTCTCCGACGGAATTGTTTGAAATTTGAGCCGCTACGTTATCAACTAATTCGTGTATATTAGGCATCTGATATTTGTTCTTGTAGATTTGTTTGTTGATAAATTTTGAATATAGGGCTAGCTTTATCGATTTGTCTTTTTTACAAGTAATAACTATCGGACTAATAAATCTCTCCTCGTCACAGTTTTCTAATTTTTTGATGTGTCCTTCGGATTTAAGCCTGTATAATTCTGTTTTTACTGAATCCAGTAAGTGTAAAGGGACCCTCCTGCCTTTTAGTTGAATTGGCTTTAATGGTTCATGAAAGTGTGTTATTTTTGTTTGATTTTTTATTTTTCCAATCCGAAGGAATAGTTGTTTGAAGGTTTTTCCAATCATTTCTATTTCATTATCTATGTCAAGTGAGGTAACTGAATTGATAGACTTACAGGTTCTCTTGTTTGTGAATGTTGCGTATTGTTTTTGTGAAACTTCGATTCCGACTTTTGGTAAATTGTCATTTCCCAAGATATTTCTTTCATGACCTTGAGTTAGGAAGAAGTGACATTCCTTGTGGGACCATCCATTTGAGAAAATTGGGACAATTACTTTTCCAGTGATATTTATTGCATTGTTCGTAAATCCACAATAGAGTTCCTTGGTAGCCTTATCCACTGGATATATTTTCACGTAGGGGTCTCGTAGTTTCAACTCGTGTAACACATTCTGTTTAAGGAAGCTTACAGGGCTTGCTGAATCCACCTGTATGTTGAGAATTACTTGGTTTTCATTTCCTAAGCCGATATTTAGTAGTTTCTTCAGTTCCTTTCCTTGATCGTCGTATATAGTTGTAACGTTTAATACAGAGTAATCATCGTTATCGCTTTGTCCAGACTCTGACCATGCGTTGATTACTCCACAGCATTCTCTATTAGCGTGGTCAATATGTACATCTGGTTGTTCCGAAGGATAATGATGATCTGTATTATTTACAATTTGACTATCCACAATATTTACATTTTTACGGCGTGATTTACAGAGTCTAGTAAAATGTCCTACATATTTACAAGTCGTATCATATTCACATGTTGTATCTTTAGCAGGGCAAACCGCTAGATGTCCTTTTGTAAAATTTCCGCCGCATTTCATACATGTGTTATTTCTTTCGATGTTTAGGGTGAGTTCTCTTTTTACAATAAAATGATTAAAAGATTTGTTGGAAGAATATCCGCTGGATTTAAAAGTACTCGTCATCTTGATGTGGTTTGTAATTCCTTTTTTGTCAATCAGTGCTACGTTTAAGGCTTCTAGTGGTGGTAAGGTTTCCGCGAGGAGTTTCCGTTGGATATCTGAATTCTTCATATTATTAATAAAAATATCTCTAATCCATTCATCTTCTCCTGTGGGAATGTTACATCGTTTTGCCATTTCTGCCAGTGCCCGCCAGAATTGTTCTAATGATTCTCTGTCCCTCTGTTTTCTGTTTAGGAGTTTGTGTCTTTCGAAGGTTATGTTTGTTTTTCTCACAAAAGCTGTGGACAAATTTTCCCAAAATTCTTTGAAAGAAATTTGTAGAACTTTGACTCTCGTGAACTTTTGGCCGAATATTTTCTTTCCTTCGTTTCCGAGGGCTAGATAAAGTATGGATCTTAGTTTTTTGTCCGCCTCTTCCAGTCTCATGCCGTTGAATTTCTTGGTTTCTGACTTTATTGAGGCCATTTCTTCATCATCGAATCTCTTTTGTTCTTGAATATTCCTCTCGATGCGTGATGTTTTTTGAGCGTCGGATTCGTTTTCCGGCCGATTTTCCAATGTTGGGAGAGGTGGGTGATATCGTTCCGTTGGATTCAAAAGATTTTCGATGTCGATACTCTCTTTCGCGATTATTGCTAGCTGGAATAGATCGCTCCACTCTTCCCAAGGAATTGGTGGGTCCACTGTGTGGTTTTGCCAAAATGAAGGTATACCTCTCACGTTTGATTCGTTGCTGTTTGACTGCGCCATGATAAAATGTTCCTTTGTTACGGTAAATTCTACTTAGTTACAAATAAGATATGTTTAAAAAGTGAATTAATCTCTAAGTTAAAACATTAAAGAGTGAACGGTCATTCTCTCCGTCGGAGAGAATGAAGATAGCAAGGTCAAATGAGATTAACCAGTTAAGATACTTTAAAGTAATTAGTGAAATAAAACGAATGGTAAGAATCACAACAGCTTCCCAGTTTGCCCACAAGACCTACTTGCCAATAAACACCTTACTTTTACCATTTTGACCTTCGCCGCCCCGCTAGCTTCGTGCGAATATCTCAGATTTTAAAAAAAAGGATTTTGACCTGGAAGCAAACGTGCCTCACAATAGTATCGAGTTAATAATTTTATCGATCTAGTGTGTCCAGAAACAATAGTTTTTCGCACCAAGAGATGATAGACGAAGCTCCCCTCCCAAAGTTCTCTCCATAAGTTGAAAAAAAAAAACATCTTGACTGGGCGCTCTATCGCCCAAATATGACCAAATACAGTCCCTTCCTTAATATTTAAATCAGTAGGATAGGCCGCAATGTCTCCATAAACTCCCCTATGCCTTGGTCCCAACGCAGCGCTCACTTTTTAAAGTGTCCTCAAAATAAGACGAACTTGACCTCAATATACTTGTGGCTTCGGCGGATGGAGGAGTCGCAACGTTTCGTGGAATCTGCAAGAGCATGCTGGACTTGGCCCAAACAGCGGGCCAATAACAAATACAAATAATTTTGGAGCAAAGAAACGATGAAAAATAAATAAATACTACGTAGTGAATGGTGAATGGGTGAGGCGTATGTCTAATTGAAAAAATGTTAATTTTCTGTCTGCTTTTTGTTTTTTTTTGCTCAAAACCTGTTTTTTTTTTTGCAATCGGGCAGTATGAGCAGTAGATAATAATCTTATTAGTAAATTTGAGTTCAGGTGTATTGTTTGTTCCTCAATTTCTAACGAAGTGTCTGTTCGATTAATCGACAACTTTATATCCTGTTGACTATTTAGGATATTGAATCTATTCGCAGATTTTCCACTGTATTCTTCTTTAACATTGTGCTCTTAATTTACCAGGTTATATTCAATTTTTTTCCTTGGTAAGATGAGTTTCAGTCAAACAAAAGAAGGAAAAAATATTTAAACTCAAAATGAGTGCTGAAACTGACCATTCGCTTTTAAGCTTCTTTGTCTTGCAGATATATGGTCTATGGATTGATACTTTCACCAGCATGTTTGCGTAACAGATCTAACTCTCTTTCTGTGATCTTTTGCAGATAAAGTCATGTTAGATTCTTATCAACGTTGGCTTCGATCTTCAATTCAGAGCTCCTGTTGACAATCAGAAAAGTGTGCTACTTGAATCTATGAGCACTGGTGTGTCACCGGGAGGTGATTTGAGGTCGCGTGGTACAGCTGCAGGCAGTGGGGGTAATAAAAAGATGCTGGCTTCAAATATTCTAGGCTCTGGATCTAGTAGGGCAGAGTATTACAGAGTTAGAAATGAACAAAGACCGGTTCCTGTCTATTCGTCAATGCAGGTAATCAAAATCACTTTCCTTATTTTGGTTTAAACATAATTTTCTACTGTGCAGCTAAAGTTCGTTGAAGGCATTTTTATCGGTGAGTTATGCTAATCAATTTAAAATTTAGTTACTCAAAAGAGCTGGTATCACGAGTGTAAAATGTTAAGAATTTTTTTTATCATGATAATGGTAAATGCATTAAAATCAGTAATGAGTGTAGTCCAGTAATTCTGGTTCCAATTTTTTCCCAAAGGGTTATCACGTATATTAGTACTATTTCAGACAATCCAATTTTCAGATTTGAATTCACAATAATCCTACCCCCTAAGTGACATGCCAAGGTTGACCACAATTTTTTAAAAGGCTATCCTGAAAAAGAGAACATTAAAAAAATTTTGAGGCATTAGCTCTGTAAATATATAGTTAATCTTGGTTAATTAGAAATTGATCAATGGCTTCAGAATAACTAGTTGGTTTCAGTATAAATCAGCCCCGTCCAAGGTGCCTTGGAAATCTGGAGGCGTTAGCTCTGTAAATATATAGTTAATCTTGGTTAATTAGAAATTGATCAATGGCTTCAGAATAACTAGTTGGTTTCAGTATAAATCAGCCCCGTCCAAGGTGCCTTGGAAATCTGGAGGCATTAGCTCTGTAAATATATAGTTAATCTTGGTTAATTAGAAATTGATCAATGGCTTCAGAATAACTAGTTGGTTTCAGTATAAATCAGCCCCGTCCAAGGTGCCTTGGAAATTTGGAGGCATTAGCTCTGTAAATATATAGTTAATCTTGGTTAATTAGAAATTGATCAATGGCTTCAGAATAACTAGTTGGTTTCAGTATAAATCAGCCCCGTCCAAGGTGCCTTGGAAATCTGGAGGCGTTAGCTCTGTAAATATATAGTTAATCTTGGTTAATTAGAAATTGATCAATGGCTTCAGAATAACTAGTTGGTTTCAGTATAAATCAGCCCCGTCCAAGGTGCCTTGGAAATTTGGAGGCATTAGCTCTGTAAATATATAGTTAATCTTGGTTAATTAGAAATTGATCAATGGCTTCAGAATAACTAGTTGGTTTCAGTATAAATCAGCCCCGTCCAAGGTGCCTTGGAAATTTGGAGGCATTAGCTCTGTAAATTTATAGTTAATCTTGGTTAATTAGAAATTGATCGATGGCTTCAGAATAACTAGTTGGTTTCAGTATAAATCAGCCCCGTCCAAGGTGCCTTGGAAATTTGGAGGCATTAGCTCTGTAAATATATAGTTAATCTTGGTTAATTAGAAATTGATCAATGGCTTCAGAATAACTAGTTGGTTTCAGTATAAATCAGCCCCGTCCAAGGTGCCTTGGAAATCTGGAGGCATTAGCTCTGTAAATATATAGTTAATCTTGGTTAATTAGAAATTGATCAATGGCTTCAGAATAACTAGTTGGTTTCAGTATAAATCAGCCCCGTCCAAGGTGCCTTGGAAATTTGGAGGCATTAGCTCTGTAAATTTATAGTTAATCTTGGTTAATTAGAAATTGATCAATGGCTTCAGAATAACTAGTTGGTTTCAGTATAAATCAGCCCCGTCCAAGGTGCCTTGGAAATTTGGAGGCATTAGCTCTGTAAATTTATAGTTAATCTTGGTTAATTAGAAATTGATCAATGGCTTCAGAATAACTAGTTGGTTTCAGTATAAATCAGCCCCGTCCAAGGTGCCTTGGAAATCTGGAGGCGTTAGCTCTGTAAATATATAGTTAATCTTGGTTAATTAGAAATTGATCAATGGCTTCAGAATAACTAGTTGGTTTCAGTATAAATCAGCCCCGTCCAAGGTGCCTTGGAAATCTGGAGGCATTAGCTCTGTAAATATATAGTTAATCTTGGTTAATTAGAAATTGATCAATGGCTTCAGAATAACTAGTTGGTTTCAGTATAAATCAGCCCCGTCCAAGGTGCCTTGGAAATTTGGAGGCATTAGCTCTGTAAATATATAGTTAATCTTGGTTAATTAGAAATTGATCAATGGCTTCAGAATAACTAGTTGGTTTCAGTATAAATCAGCCCCGTCCAAGGTGCCTTGGAAATCTGGAGGCATTAGCTCTGTAAATATATAGTTAATCTTGGTTAATTAGAAATTGATCAATGGCTTCAGAATAACTAGTTGGTTTCAGTATAAATCAGCCCCGTCCAAGGTGCCTTGGAAATTTGGAGGCATTAGCTCTGTAAATATATAGTTAATCTTGGTTAATTAGAAATTGATCAATGGCTTCAGAATAACTAGTTGGTTTCAGTATAAATCAGCCCCGTCCAAGGTGCCTTGGAAATCTGGAGGCATTAGCTCTATAAATATATAAGTAATCTTGGTTAATTAGAAATTGATCAATGGCTTCAGAATAACTAGTTGGTTTCAGTATAAATCAGCCCCGTCCAAGGTGCCTTGGAAATCTGGAGGCATTAGCTCTATAAATATATAAGTAATCTTGGTTAATTAGAAATTGATCAATGGCTTCAGAATAACTAGTTGGTTTCAGTATAAATCAGCCCCGTCCAAGGTGCCTTGGAAATTTGGAGGCATTAGCTCTGTAAATATATAGTTAATCTTGGTTAATTAGAAATTGATCAATGGCTTCAGAATAACTAGTTGGTTTCAGTATAAATCAGCCCCGTCCAAGGTGCCTTGGAAATCTGGAGGCATTAGCTCTGTAAATATATAGTTAATCTTGGTTAATTAGAAATTGATCAATGGCTTCAGAATAACTAGTTGGTTTCAGTATAAATCAGCCCCGTCCAAGGTGCCTTGGAAATCTGGAGGCATTAGCTCTGTAAATATATAGTTAATCTTGGTTAATTAGAAATTGATCAATGGCTTCAGAATAACTAGTTGGTTTCAGTATAAATCAGCCCCGTCCAAGGTGCCTTGGAAATCTGGAGGCATTAGCTCTATAAATATATAAGTAATCTTGGTTAATTAGAAATTGATCAATGGCTTCAGAATAACTAGTTGGTTTCAGTATAAATCAGCCCCGTCCAAGGTGCCTTGGAAATCTGGAGGCATTAGCTCTATAAATATATAAGTAATCTTGGTTAATTAGAAATTGATCAATGGCTTCAGAATAACTAGTTGGTTTCAGTATAAATCAGCCCCGTCCAAGGTGCCTTGGAAATCTGGAGGCATTAGCTCTATAAATATATAAGTAATCTTGGTTAATTAGAAATTGATCAATGGCTTCAGAATAACTAGTTGGTTTCAGTATAAATCAGCCCCGTCCAAGGTGCCTTGGAAATCTGGAGGCATTAGCTCTGTAAATATATAGTTAATCTTGGTTAATTAGAAATTGATCAATGGCTTCAGAATAACTAGTTGGTTTCAGTATAAATCAGCCCCGTCCAAGGTGCCTTGGAAATCTGGAGGCATTAGCTCTGTAAATATATAGTTAATCTTGGTTAATTAGAAATTGATCAATGGCTTCAGAATAACTAGTTGGTTTCAGTATAAATCAGCCCCGTCCAAGGTGCCTTGGAAATTTGGAGGCATTAGCTCTGTAAATATATAGTTAATCTTGGTTAATTAGAAATTGATCAATGGCTTCAGAATAACTAGTTGGTTTCAGTATAAATCAGCCCCGTCCAAGGTGCCTTGGAAATCTGGAGGCATTAGCTCTGTAAATATATAGTTAATCTTGGTTAATTAGAAATTGATCAATGGCTTCAGAATAACTAGTTGGTTTCAGTATAAATCAGCCCCGTCCAAGGTGCCTTGGAAATCTGGAGGCATTAGCTCTGTAAATATATAGTTAATCTTGGTTAATTAGAAATTGATCAATGGCTTCAGAATAACTAGTTGGTTTCAGTATAAATCAGCCCCGTCCAAGGTGCCTTGGAAATCTGGAGGCATTAGCTCTGTAAATATATAGTTAATCTTGGTTAATTAGAAATTGATCAATGGCTTCAGAATAACTAGTTGGTTTCAGTATAAATCAGCCCCGTCCAAGGTGCCTTGGAAATCTGGAGGCATTAGCTCTATAAATATATAAGTAATCTTGGTTAATTAGAAATTGATCAATGGCTTCAGAATAACTAGTTGGTTTCAGTATAAATCAGCCCCGTCCAAGGTGCCTTGGAAATTTGGAGGCATTAGCTCTGTAAATATATAGTTAATCTTGGTTAATTAGAAATTGATCAATGGCTTCAGAATAACTAGTTGGTTTCAGTATAAATCAGCCCCGTCCAAGGTGCCTTGGAAATCTGGAGGCATTAGCTCTGTAAATATATAGTTAATCTTGGTTAATTAGAAATTGATCAATGGCTTCAGAATAACTAGTTGGTTTCAGTATAAATCAGCCCCGTCCAAGGTGCCTTGGAAATCTGGAGGCATTAGCTCTGTAAATATATAGTTAATCTTGGTTAATTAGAAATAGATCAATGGCTTCAGAATAACTAGTTGGTTTCAGTATAAATCAGCCCCGTCCAAGGTGCCTTGGAAATCTGGAGGCATTAGCTCTGTAAATATATAGTTAATCTTGGTTAATTAGAAATAGATCAATGGCTTCAGAATAACTAGTTGGTTTCAGTATAAATCAGCCCCGTCCAAGGTGCCTTGGAAATCTGGAGGCATTAGCTCTGTAAATATATAGTTAATCTTGGTTAATTAGAAATAGATCAATGGCTTCAGAATAACTAGTTGGTTTCAGTATAAATCAGCCCCGTCCAAGGTGCCTTGGAAATCTGGAGGCATTAGCTCTGTAAATATATAGTTAATCTTGGTTAATTAGAAATAGATCAATGGCTTCAGAATAACTAGTTGGTTTCAGTATAAATCAGCCCCGTCCAAGGTGCCTTGGAAATCTGGAGGCATTAGCTCTGTAAATATATAGTTAATCTTGGTTAATTAGAAATAGATCAATGGCTTCAGAATAACTAGTTGGTTTCAGTATAAATCAGCCCCGTCCAAGGTGCCTTGGAAATCTGGAGGCATTAGCTCTGTAAATATATAGTTAATCTTGGTTAATTAGAAATAGATCAATGGCTTCAGAATAACTAGTTGGTTTCAGTATAAATCAGCCCCGTCCAAGGTGCCTTGGAAATCTGGAGGCATTAGCTCTGTAAATATATAGTTAATCTTGGTTAATTAGAAATAGATCAATGGCTTCAGAATAACTAGTTGGTTTCAGTATAAATCAGCCCCGTCCAAGGTGCCTTGGAAATCTGGAGGCGTTAGCTCTATAAATATATAAGTAATCTTGGTTAATTAGAAATAGATCAATGGCTTCAGAATAACTAGTTTGTTTTAGTATAAATCAGCCCCGTCCAAGGTGCCTTGGAAATCTGGAGGCGTTAGCTCTGTAAATTTATAGTTAATCTTGGTTAATTAGAAATTGATCAATGGCTTCAGAATAAGCTTTAAAAGAATAACTAGTTGGTTTCAGTATAAATCAGCCCCGTCCAAGGTGCCTTGGAAATCTGGAGGCGTTAGCTCTGTAAATTTATAGTTAATCTTGGTTAATTAGAAATTGATCAATGGCTTCAGAATAAGCTTTAAAAGAATAACTAGTTTGTTTCAGTATAAATCAGCCCCGTCCAAGGTGCCTTGGAAATCTGGAGGCGTTAGCTCTATAAATATATAAGTAATCTTGGTTAATTAGAAATAGATCAATGGCTTCAGAATAACTAGTTTGTTTTAGTATAAATCAGCCCCGTCCAAGGTGCCTTGGAAATCTGGAGGCGTTAGCTCTGTAAATTTATAGTTAATCTTGGTTAATTAGAAATTGATCAATGGCTTCAGAATAAGCTTTAAAAGAATAACTAGTTGGTTTCAGTATAAATCAGCCCCGTCCAAGGTGCCTTGGAAATCTGGAGGCGTTAGCTCTGTAAATTTATAGTTAATCTTGGTTAATTAGAAATTGATCAATGGCTTCAGAATAAGCTTTAAAAGAATAACTAGTTTGTTTCAGTATAAATCAGCCCCGTCCAAGGTGCCTTGGAAATCTGGAGGCGTTAGCTCTATAAATATATAAGTAATCTTGGTTAATTAGAAATAGATCAATGGCTTCAGAATAACTAGTTTGTTTTAGTATAAATCAGCCCCGTCCAAGGTGCCTTGGAAATCTGGAGGCGTTAGCTCTGTAAATTTATAGTTAATCTTGGTTAATTAGAAATTGATCAATGGCTTCAGAATAAGCTTTAAAAGAATAACTAGTTGGTTTCAGTATAAATCAGCCCCGTCCAAGGTGCCTTGGAAATCTGGAGGCGTTAGCTCTGTAAATTTATAGTTAATCTTGGTTAATTAGAAATTGATCAATGGCTTCAGAATAAGCTTTAAAAGAATAACTAGTTGGTTTCAGTATAAATCAGCCCCGTCCAAGGTGCCTTGGAAATCTGGAGGCGTTAGCTCTGTAAATTTATAGTTAATCTTGGTTAATTAGAAATTGATCAATGGCTTCAGAATAAGCTTTAAAAGAATAACTAGTTTGTTTCAGTATAAATCAGCCCCGTCCAAGGTGCCTTGGAAATCTGGAGGCGTTAGCTCTATAAATATATAAGTAATCTTGGTTAATTAGAAATAGATCAATGGCTTCAGAATAACTAGTTTGTTTTAGTATAAATCAGCCCCGTCCAAGGTGCCTTGGAAATCTGGAGGCGTTAGCTCTGTAAATTTATAGTTAATCTTGGTTAATTAGAAATTGATCAATGGCTTCAGAATAAGCTTTAAAAGAATAACTAGTTTGTTTCAGTATAAATCAGCCCCGTCCAAGGTGCCTTGGAAATCTGGAGGCGTTAGCTCTATAAATATATAAGTAATCTTGGTTAATTAGAAATTGATCAATGGCTTCAGAATAAGCTTTAAAAGAATAACTAGTTGGTTTCAGTATAAATCAGCCCCGTCCAAGGTGCCTTGGAAATCTGGAGGCGTTAGCTCTGTAAATTTATAGTTAATCTTGGTTAATTAGAAATTGATCAATGGCTTCAGAATAAGCTTTAAAAGAATAACTAGTTGGTTTCAGTATAAATCAGCCCCGTCCAAGGTGCCTTGGAAATCTGGAGGCGTTAGCTCTGTAAATTTATAGTTAATCTTGGTTAATTAGAAATTGATCAATGGCTTCAGAATAAGCTTTAAAAGAATAACTAGTTTGTTTCAGTATAAATCAGCCCCGTCCAAGGTGCCTTGGAAATCTGGAGGCGTTAGCTCTATAAATATATAAGTAATCTTGGTTAATTAGAAATAGATCAATGGCTTCAGAATAACTAGTTTGTTTTAGTATAAATCAGCCCCGTCCAAGGTGCCTTGGAAATCTGGAGGCGTTAGCTCTGTAAATTTATAGTTAATCTTGGTTAATTAGAAATTGATCAATGGCTTCAGAATAAGCTTTAAAAGAATAACTAGTTTGTTTTAGTATAAATCAGCCCCGTCCAAGGTGCCTTGGAAATCTGGAGGCGTTAGCTCTGTAAATTTATAGTTAATCTTGGTTAATTAGAAATTGATCAATGGCTTCAGAATAAGCTTTAAAAGAATAACTAGTTTGTTTTAGTATAAATCAGCCCCGTCCAAGGTGCCTTGGAAATCTGGAGGCGTTAGCTCTGTAAATTTATAGTTAATCTTGGTTAATTAGAAATTGATCAATGGCTTCAGAATAAGCTTTAAAAGAATAACTAGTTGGTTTCAGTATAAATCAGCCCCGTCCAAGGTGCCTTGGAAATCTGGAGGCGTTAGCTCTGTAAATTTATAGTTAATCTTGGTTAATTAGAAATTGATCAATGGCTTCAGAATAAGCTTTAAAAGAATAACTAGTTTGTTTCAGTATAAATCAGCCCCGTCCAAGGTGCCTTGGAAATCTGGAGGCGTTAGCTCTATAAATATATAAGTAATCTTGGTTAATTAGAAATAGATCAATGGCTTCAGAATAACTAGTTTGTTTTAGTATAAATCAGCCCCGTCCAAGGTGCCTTGGAAATCTGGAGGCGTTAGCTCTGTAAATTTATAGTTAATCTTGGTTAATTAGAAATAGATCAATGGCTTCAGAATAACTAGTTTGTTTCAGTATAAATCAGCCCCGTCCAAGGTGCCTTGGAAATCTGGAGGCATTAGCTCTGTAAATATATAGTTAATCTTGGTTAATTAGAAATTGATCAATGGCTTCAGAATAACTAGTTTGTTTCAGTATAAATCAGCCCCGTCCAAGGTGCCTTGGAAATCTGGAGGCATTAGCTCTGTAAATATATAGTTAATCCTGGTTAATTAGAAATAGATCAATGGCTTCAGAATAACTAGTTTGTTTCAGTATAAATCAGCCCCGTCCAAGGTGCCTTGGAAATCTGGAGGCATTAGCTCTGTAAATATATAGTTAATCTTGGTTAATTAGAAATTGATCAATGGCTTCAGAATAACTAGTTGGTTTCAGTATAAATCAGCCCCGTCCAAGGTGCCTTGGAAATCTGGAGGCATTAGCTCTATAAATATATAAGTAATCTTGGTTAATTAGAAATTGATCAATGGCTTCAGAATAACTAGTTGGTTTCAGTATAAATCAGCCCCGTCCAAGGTGCCTTGGAAATCTGGAGGCATTAGCTCTATAAATATATAAGTAATCTTGGTTAATTAGAAATTGATCAATGGCTTCAGAATAACTAGTTTGTTTCAGTATAAATCAGCCCCGTCCAAGGTGCCTTGGAAATCTGGAGGCGTTAGCTCTGTAAATTTATAGTTAATCTTGGTTAATTAGAAATTGATCAATGGCTTCAGAATAACTAGTTTGTTTCAGTATAAATCAGCCCCGTCCAAGGTGCCTTGGAAATCTGGAGGCGTTAGCTCTGTAAATTTATAGTTAATCTTGGTTAATTAGAAATAGATCAATGGCTTCAGAATAACTAGTTTGTTTCAGTATAAATCAGCCCCGTCCAAGGTGCCTTGGAAATCTGGAGGCATTAGCTCTATAAATATATAAGTAATCTTGGTTAATTAGAAATTGATCAATGGCTTCAGAATAACTAGTTGGTTTCAGTATAAATCAGCCCCGTCCAAGGTGCCTTGGAAATCTGGAGGCATTAGCTCTATAAATATATAAGTAATCTTGGTTAATTAGAAATTGATCAATGGCTTCAGAATAACTAGTTGGTTTCAGTATAAATCAGCCCCGTCCAAGGTGCCTTGGAAATCTGGAGGCATTAGCTCTATAAATATATAAGTAATCTTGGTTAATTAGAAATTGATCAATGGCTTCAGAATAACTAGTTGGTTTCAGTATAAATCAGCCCCGTCCAAGGTGCCTTGGAAATCTGGAGGCATTAGCTCTATAAATATATAAGTAATCTTGGTTAATTAGAAATTGATCAATGGCTTCAGAATAACTAGTTGGTTTCAGTATAAATCAGCCCCGTCCAAGGTGCCTTGGAAATTTGGAGGCATTAGCTCTATAAATATATAAGTAATCTTGGTTAATTAGAAATTGATCAATGGCTTCAGAATAACTAGTTTGTTTTAGTATAAATCAGCCCCGTCCAAGGTGCCTTGGAAATCTGGAGGCATTAGCTCTATAAATATATAAGTAATCTTGGTTAATTAGAAATTGATCAATGGCTTCAGAATAACTAGTTGGTTTCAGTATAAATCAGCCCCGTCCAAGGTGCCTTGGAAATCTGGAGGCATTAGCTCTATAAATATATAAGTAATCTTGTTTAATTAGAAATTGATCAATGGCTTCAGAATAACTAGTTTGTTTTAGTATAAATCAGCCCCGTCCAAGGTGCCTTGGAAATCTGGAGGCATTAGCTCTATAAATATATAAGTAATCTTGGTTAATTAGAAATTGATCAATGGCTTCAGAATAACTAGTTTGTTTTAGTATAAATCAGCCCCGTCCAAGGTGCCTTGGAAATCTGGAGGCATTAGCTCTATAAATATATAAGTAATCTTGGTTAATTAGAAATTGATCAATGGCTTCAGAATAACTAGTTGGTTTCAGTATAAATCAGCCCCGTCCAAGGTGCCTTGGAAATCTGGAGGCATTAGCTCTATAAATATATAAGTAATCTTGGTTAATTAGAAATTGATCAATGGCTTCAGAATAACTAGTTGGTTTCAGTATAAATCAGCCCCGTCCAAGGTGCCTTGGAAATCTGGAGGCATTAGCTCTATAAATATATAAGTAATCTTGGTTAATTAGAAATTGATCAATGGCTTCAGAATAACTAGTTGGTTTCAGTATAAATCAGCCCCGTCCAAGGTGCCTTGGAAATTTGGAGGCATTAGCTCTATAAATATATAGTTAATCTTGGTTAATTAGAAATTGATCAATGGCTTCAGAATAACTAGTTGGTTTCAGTATAAATCAGCCCCGTCCAAGGTGCCTTGGAAATCTGGAGGCATTAGCTCTATAAATATATAAGTAATCTTGGTTAATTAGAAATTGATCAATGGCTTCAGAATAACTAGTTGGTTTCAGTATAAATCAGCCCCGTCCAAGGTGCCTTGGAAATTTGGAGGCATTAGCTCTATAAATATATAAGTAATCTTGGTTAATTAGAAATTGATCAATGGCTTCAGAATAACTAGTTTGTTTCAGTATAAATCAGCCCCGTCCAAGGTGCCTTGGAAATTTGGAGGCATTAGCTCTGTAAATTTATAGTTAATCTTGGTTAATTAGAAATTGATCAATGGCTTCAGAATAACTAGTTTGTTTCAGTATAAATCAGCCCCGTCCAAGGTGCCTTGGAAATCTGGAGGCATTAGCTCTATAAATATATAAGTAATCTTGGTTAATTAGAAATTGATCAATGGCTTCAGAATAACTAGTTGGTTTCAGTATAAATCAGCCCCGTCCAAGGTGCCTTGGAAATTTGGAGGCATTAGCTCTATAAATATATAAGTAATCTTGGTTAATTAGAAATTGATCAATGGCTTCAGAATAACTAGTTGGTTTCAGTATAAATCAGCCCCGTCCAAGGTGCCTTGGAAATTTGGAGGCATTAGCTCTATAAATATATAGTTAATCTTGGTTAATTAGAAATTGATCAATGGCTTCAGAATAACTAGTTGGTTTCAGTATAAATCAGCCCCGTCCAAGGTGCCTTGGAAATCTGGAGGCATTAGCTCTATAAATATATAAGTAATCTTGGTTAATTAGAAATTGATCAATGGCTTCAGAATAACTAGTTGGTTTCAGTATAAATCAGCCCCGTCCAAGGTGCCTTGGAAATTTGGAGGCATTAGCTCTATAAATATATAGTTAATCTTGGTTAATTAGAAATTGATCAATGGCTTCAGAATAACTAGTTGGTTTCAGTATAAATCAGCCCCGTCCAAGGTGCCTTGGAAATTTGGAGGCGTTAGCTCTATAAATATATAAGTAATCTTGGTTAATTAGAAATTGATCAATGGCTTCAGAATAACTAGTTGGTTTCAGTATAAATCAGCCCCGTCCAAGGTGCCTTGGAAATTTGGAGGCGTTAGCTCTATAAATATATAAGTAATCTTGGTTAATTAGAAATTGATCAATGGCTTCAGAATAACTAGTTGGTTTCAGTATAAATCAGCCCCGTCCAAGGTGCCTTGGAAATCTGGAGGCATTAGCTCTATAAATATATAAGTAATCTTGGTTAATTAGAAATTGATCAATGGCTTCAGAATAACTAGTTGGTTTCAGTATAAATCAGCCCCGTCCAAGGTGCCTTGGAAATTTGGAGGCGTTAGCTCTATAAATATATAAGTAATCTTGGTTAATTAGAAATTGATCAATGGCTTCAGAATAACTAGTTGGTTTCAGTATAAATCAGCCCCGTCCAAGGTGCCTTGGAAATTTGGAGGCATTAGCTCTATAAATATATAGTTAATCTTGGTTAATTAGAAATTGATCAATGGCTTCAGAATAACTAGTTGGTTTCAGTATAAATCAGCCCCGTCCAAGGTGCCTTGGAAATCTGGAGGCATTAGCTCTATAAATATATAAGTAATCTTGGTTAATTAGAAATTGATCAATGGCTTCAGAATAACTAGTTGGTTTCAGTATAAATCAGCCCCGTCCAAGGTGCCTTGGAAATTTGGAGGCATTAGCTCTATAAATATATAGTTAATCTTGGTTAATTAGAAATTGATCAATGGCTTCAGAATAACTAGTTGGTTTCAGTATAAATCAGCCCCGTCCAAGGTGCCTTGGAAATTTGGAGGCGTTAGCTCTATAAATATATAAGTAATCTTGGTTAATTAGAAATTGATCAATGGCTTCAGAATAACTAGTTGGTTTCAGTATAAATCAGCCCCGTCCAAGGTGCCTTGGAAATCTGGAGGCGTTAGCTCTATAAATATATAAGTAATCTTGGTTAATTAGAAATTGATCAATGGCTTCAGAATAACTAGTTGGTTTCAGTATAAATCAGCCCCGTCCAAGGTGCCTTGGAAATTTGGAGGCATTAGCTCTATAAATATATAGTTAATCTTGGTTAATTAGAAATTGATCAATGGCTTCAGAATAACTAGTTGGTTTCAGTATAAATCAGCCCCGTCCAAGGTGCCTTGGAAATTTGGAGGCGTTAGCTCTATAAATATATAAGTAATCTTGGTTAATTAGAAATTGATCAATGGCTTCAGAATAACTAGTTGGTTTCAGTATAAATCAGCCCCGTCCAAGGTGCCTTGGAAATTTGGAGGCGTTAGCTCTATAAATATATAAGTAATCTTGGTTAATTAGAAATTGATCAATGGCTTCAGAATAACTAGTTGGTTTCAGTATAAATCAGCCCCGTCCAAGGTGCCTTGGAAATCTATCTTGCTAGCTATCTTCCTCAGTGTGGTAGGGACAACCCTTCTGACTACTGGCTGTCTCATGCTCTCTGGACACGTAGACGTCAAGCACTTCCCTCCAAACAGAACCTGGCCCATGATAGTCTTAGGTATCATTTGTTTTTTTTTGTCAAATGTTACTTGTGGTTCACATTAGCCGTACATGAAACCATTTGTTATATAACCTAACTCCGTTTTTACAGTCGATTTTTGGACCTATATAATTTATTGCAATAATAATTATTTTTTTGCTTCCTTATTGAGCGAATCTTTAGAAAAAATTTTAAGGTCGATCAGTCAAAATTGTATGTTGTAATTTGGTATCAAAATTGACACTTTGGACGATGAATGTGCTGAGTTTTTAAAAAAGGGACGGGGTTGATACGGCTGTCAAATCCCCTCCCGCCTTCTCTAAATCCGCCCATGATTTCATGTATTATTTACCTGATAACTGTAACTTACTAATAGTAACTAACAGCTACATAGTCAATTTTGTACTTTTTGTTACAGTTGAATTCGGGAAATAAAGAATTGTTCTCAATCGAATTTGTTTTTTGTTGTTGTTGTCCAGGTGCGATCATGTTCATCCCTGGAGTGTATCACGTGAGGGTGGCCCTCATGGCCTGGTGGGGATACGAGGGATACTCCTTCGACGACATCCCCGACTACGACTGACTCACTCACTGAGTGGCTGACTCGCAGCAACACGAGACACGACAAGAGAACTTACCATATTTGGAAAGACTTAAATCGAGGAGTGCAATGCTGCAATGGGCCGAATTTGAATGATGATTGCAGCTTTTTGTCAGTTATGTAATAGTAGTCTTTAGGACGCGGACGAAAGTGAAGGAAGTTCAAAGATGATGCAATTTAATGGTCACAAAATGTTACATATTGTCAGCTTAGAATAAAGGTTTTGAAGGTTAAAGTAAAATTTGGATGTTCCGTGCTGCAGTAGAATTAATTCATGTCATTGTTTCCTATTTGGATAACGATTGTTTCGTTATTTCAAAAGTCATATCATGTCATACTTGTTTGTATTGTGTTTATGTATAAATAACTATTTTCTCATTAGTATTTAATTTTTTTTGGGTATTTAATTTGACTTCTTTTTTGCAGTAGGTTATGAATGCAAAGCTAATGAATGGTCACAATTGAATTTTTTAGTTCTAGTTTTTTGATTTATTAACTTGAATGTTTTTTTTTCACCTATTTTGAGATGTACCACTGTAAATGTTGAACAGAATCCTAATTGGGGTTCAAGATTTGCCGCATATTACTCTCTTCTTAAATTTAATTGAAAATCAATAAAAAAACTGAAATTTTCCAGGGTGAAATGGACACAGGGTGAACTTGATTGCACATGAAATCTAATACGACCACATAATACCCTTGACCCTTATATTTGTCATCGACCTTTGATCACGTGGTCTCACCATGGGCAGTGATGGTGACATGGAGATAAGTCACGTGATATTCGACATGGATGGACTGTTGTTAGACACAGAGAACATCTATTCGGCTGCCACTCAGAAACTATGCGACAGGTGAGCAGTATTTTCAAGCTCAAGTTATCTCAGCTTGCCTGTTATAATTCATTTATGGGCTGTTAATTGATAGTAAAACGTACGTTAAAACATTTGGTGGCATATAAACCAGCCGAAAAATAAACTAGCCGAAAATACGTAAGTGGAATATATACTAGTTATGCAACAATTGCGTAACAGTTATTGAAGTTTCATCAATAAGATGTAACTTTTCGGCTGATGTATATACTTTGCACATTTTCGGTTGGATTATACTTCGGCTGATTTATTTACCTCCAAAACATTTGATGCTGTTTTTTTAAACACATTTCTGATCAATAGATGTATATTAATATTTCTTAAACAAGTTTTGATTTTATCATGTTTATAACCTTACTTTTCCCATGAGCCCAGGTTGCCTTGGCAACCACAAAACTTCTGACGCTTATTTCAAATGACAATCATAATCTGATTTTAGAAAACAGTTAAATAATTTGGTCGCCTCGTCAACTTATATAAATACATAACGCGATGGGAAACGATGATGCGGAAATAAGCTTTGAAGAGAGAAATGACCTTGATATAGGTGCTAGTTAACATGGTTGCTCGTTCAATAACACTAGTTTATTTGATTGGCCTCTTGTATATTTGATTCGCTAAGATGTGTAGCGTGGCAATCAAAGTACCTAAAGAGTCGTTTTTTTTATTTTTTCCTTATAAATTCGGTTGACCAATGTTTCAGTTTTTGTAAGAGAGAGCAGTAAGTAGTAGATGTTGAGGCTAAGGGGGGGGGGGGGGGGGGTGCGTGGACCCTATGTTTTAAGGTACGTCATAGATTTCGGGTCAGAAGTGATTTACATATTTTCTTTGTAATTTAATTTTTTTCTCTCAAAAAACTCAATTTTTTGAAGTTTCAGTAGGTTTCAGCATAGTTTCAAAAAGTAAGATTATCTAATAAACTTACCATTGACTTACCATGAACCAAAAAACATAATTAATACCTTTATTTCACAACCTACGCATAATTAACCATTGATATTTACCAATTAGATAACGCGCGCCGAAATTTTTGCGAAAAACTAGACATTTCTACTCAAAATCCAAAAAAATACCGTTTTTCTTACCATTCTCTTACCATCACACAAACCATGAAACCTTACCAATTATATTCACTATCTTAATACATTGTAGACTCTATACCCAATGTTAATACATAGCGAGGCTGACCCGAAATCTATAACGTATATAGATTTAGCCCCAATATCTACTACTGCAATATTTTTAAGGTGCTAAATAGTTAAACTAGTACCTTGATATCTGGTTTGTTTTTTTTTCAAAAGGTGTTGAATACATATAGCATTGATAGTGAAAAACTACAGTTTAGGTTCGGCAAGATATATTCGTTTGACATCAAGAGACAGATTATGGGTATGCGTGGGAATGAAGCCTCACAGGCCATAATAGACAAACTGCAGTTGGACATCTCGCTGGCTGACTTCATGGCAGAAATAGAAGCAGTGAGTGAAATGTCGGTCCGGTTTTATCGCCTGATTTAACTATCTTTTTTTACCAATCTCAGTCGAGAATATTGTTGCGACGCAAATATTGTTGCGATAAAATGTATTCATTTTAAAAGTGTTCCTTTAATCAATAACCAGCTATTAAGTACAGCCAAAGCTAAAGATTTTAATACAGACTATTTTTGTTCCGACTTTCCTAACGAAAGTAACGGAATATTTGTGCTCGGGGTGGCTTTTTTTTCTTCAGACACAATTTGACTTTTTAACTAGCCATTTTTGACGGAAATTTTAAAAAATCATTCGAAAGCTATTGTTGTTCTGAACTGAAATTTGAAAAAATATTCTACCTGTGATCATTTTTCGTAAAGTTATGGGGGTTTAGATATTGCCATTTTGGCCAATTTGGGACAATTAACGAGCGATATATTTCGCGCTATTAACGCGTAAGCGAGATTTGATCCGTCATAGAAATCATTCCAAATTGGTTGAAGGAAGCTTATTTGCCATAATTGATTTGTTACTAGGAGCGAAATTTATCACTTTGTACTTGATATGGCGTGAGGGGGATGATTTTCACAAAAAAAATCTCAAATTGAAAAAAAATTGCTTTATATTTTTATTGCATTTAATTTTTTCATGTTATTACAGCTCCATAGACTGCTCTATAAATAGAGGCACGTTAGTTGGTTTTTTTTTTTCAATTAGACTGGTACTGCTAATGCGTCATAATTGGCGTTCGTCACTTAAGAAATTTTGCAGACTCAAAGTTTAACTCATTTAGTTTTTCCCAGTAGTGTTATCGGTCATTTTTTTGCTTTTGTATGCGGAGTGCAACTTCGCCTCTGTGTAAAGCGCTATTTATTACCCTTGCGATAAGCAAAGGTATTGCAACCGAGTACTAGACTTTTTTCTCCCGCAAATAACTTTGCTCACAGAATTGTTTTTTCGAATAAGTTTTTTGAAAATTCATAATATTTTTTGGATAAGTGATTTTCGGCCTTCAGACGGTTCATTTTCCGTTTTTAATATAACATTTATGTTATTTGGTTCTAATTTGTATCGGCCTTCTTTGTAAAGCAGAAATTTTGTATTGATTTTGTTTTTTTTCAAATATAATTGAAAATTAATGTACTATAATTATTATTTTGTACTATAATCAAAAATCTTCTTTTTTTTATAATTTTTATAAGTTCTGTAATTTGTCATTTACCAAGTCTGATTTTGAATATTTTTTCATGTTTTTTTTTCGACTAATGGGTTCAGCTTTTATTGTATCCGGCTCGGTTATTCAGCGCCTCTTTTGTGCAGTTTCGACGGCCAAAAAATTCTTGTTCGACAAAATGAGATATTATCAAATAAATCGGATTGAGTTTTTTTACTTTTTGAGATGCTGTCGAATTTGTTTTTCACTTCAACAAAAATTTTAGTGCAGTAGAAAACTACTCTACTGAATTCCAGTAAAAGGCGTATCAATGGAACTACCTTCTCTCGGGAATGGAAATCCCATGTGTGCATGCATAATATTTGACCCATTTTTCCAGATTTTTTATTTTCTTAAAAACTGCCCTCCTTGATCTGAGATTTTGGGTTCAATGGATAGAACGAGTTATGGGAAACTTCTCTGCATAAGCGGCTGCGCAAAATTGTTTCTGCACAAAGTTATGCCCCTGGGAATAGTCAAATATTTGATTTTTTGACCGTTTATTGATTGTTTTTGACTTTTTTGGAAACTATCCGCGCAAATTCGAGATTTCGCACTGAATCCAAAGAAAGGTTTGTGGGAAGGTTTTCTGCTTGTGGGGCTACGCCAAATTCTTTACATCAAAAGTTATGGCCCTCGGAAAAGTCAATTTATTACCGTTTTCTGAATTTTTTTGACGTTTCTCGAAAGGATTGTTAGAAGCTCCTCATAATCGACTATACCCATTTGTTCTTACATAAAAGTTAAGGCCCTCGGAAAAATCCATAAATGATTTTGTAAAATTTTCTTAAACTATTTGAAATTTCTCGAAAACTAACCTTCTTATTGTAGAAAAAAATTAACAAAATTAGCAAAATTAATCAAAGCAAGAAAATTATTCAAACAAAGGAAAAATATTTAGACTTAGAAATATTTTGCAGCAGCCTGAGAAATTTTTGTTCAGCCTGTTTTGCAGTACCCTGGCGTCTTTAGTGTGAGTTTTGGGCTCTAAATTACTGAGTTTTTCTTTTGTGCTAAAGGTAAACAAACTGGTACTGTTGCTCACGTGAAAACATTACAAGTTTTTCTCCAACTTAGGTTATCTAACTGACATCTATACACCTATAATAAGGTTAGTATTTCAGACTTTGCCAGAGATGTTCAAAGTTGCCAGTAGTATGCCTGGAGCTGAAAAACTAGTGAGACATCTACACGCACACAACATCCCAATAGCAGTATGCACAGGGTCGAACCAGGTCAACCTGGGCCTGAAGACAACAAAACACAAGGACATGTTCACACTGTTTCATCATGTGGTCACGTGTTCTGATGATCCACAAGTACAGTTTGGCAAGCCACACCCACAGCCCTTTCAAGTCACTCTGTCCAGGTTGGAAGCAATCAATTCTGAGCGTGAATAGTTTTTTTCTACAGGTAGAATTTTCATGTGATATCAAGATTTCTGCTGCACTAGTGGTACAACATGAAAGATCTAGACTGAAAAACAGCCTTGAATTGCAAAAAAAGACATTGGCTCAGCAACTTTTTTCAGTCTGGAATGTGAGAATATATTGTTAGAAACGAACTGTCCTTCGGCAGGCTTAACAGCCTTTGATAGCTCCTCTGATTTTTTCATATAGTCCTGAATCCTTTTCAGGCATTTTTTTTTTGATAATTGAAACTTTGAGGCAATTCGTGTTCTTTTACATTTTCCCTGTGAAGACCAGATTGACCTATCTGATAACGAAGGTGCTAAAATTTTAAAAAGAATGATTTGGGAATTGTAATCATGTGTGGTTATTTTCTTAAAAATAAATCATGTGTGGTAAAAAAAAATCACTTGTTCTTGGCAATCTTTTCAAGTTTCATTGAAAACTTTTTTTGCTCAAAAACAGGGCGATCAGTGGACAAAATTGACATCCAGTTATTACCAGCTGGGACCCTTGTATGACAAAGGGATCATTTTGATATTGAAAACCAGCGTATTGTCATCGCTTTTTCAAATCGCCGCTTTTTTAACTATCGCTTTTTATCAAACTGCACCGCTTGCTCGCTTTATACTTTTCTAATCTTTTTTCCATAAAAGGTTTTTCACAATGGGAAATTTTTAAATTCTGAATACTTGAGGTTTTTGGTTCAAAATCTTGAAGTACTCAGTATTTGTAATTAAAACTTGGATCTACTTAACAATCTCCCCCCTATTGTACCTACTATTGAAAGGGGGGGGGGGGAGGAATTGTTAATTAGGTCCTAAAACTTCATTGCTAATGGTTTCAGGTTTGACGCCGCAGACACAATCAAACCGCACAAGGTGCTCGTATTTGAAGACTCTCCCAATGGAGTCCTGTCTGCAAAGGCCGCCGGAATGAGGACAGTGATGGTTCCAGATCCCAGACTAGAACAAGAGTTTCGCCAGGATGCTGACTTGGTACTAGAAACACTTCTGGACTTCACTCCTGAACGGTGGTCTTTGCCTCCTTACGAGAAATAAATACTGCTTCAATAAGCAGTAAAAGAGAAAGTAAACTTAATGCAGTTTCAAATCGAACTGTTATATCTATGAAAAACCATAAGCTGTCCTCCCTTGCTACGGGTGTTATCCAAGAGGTCTAAAAGTTTTTTTTGTGGGCCAATGAAAGAGTGAACTTTAGTTCACGTGGTCTTTAATTTATCTTGTTAGGATCATTTTGCTATTTGGGTGGTTTGTTCGTTTCTGTCGAAGTTTATTTTTAAAATATAGGTTCGAAGAGTATAAAGTTATGGTTGTTTTATGTGACAAAAGACACAGTCCTTATTCGTTTTGTATAACGAGGTAGTTTTCCGACCAACGAGGTCCGTGTTTAGAGGTAGTCTCGGTATGGTCTACTGATTTCGTGGACTAATTTCAAATCCGATTAAGAACTTAATCGTGTTTTCATCTAATTGTCCATTTTTGTCCACCATTCTGTTTCCTTAATTGAAGTAATTTAGAGGGCAGGGTGCCGCTCTTTGACCTTTGCACCCGCTTAGAAAAAAGTTTTTATACCGTTGCTGAGTATTAAATCGCCTGCGAACACAATCGGCTTGCAGGCGCTACTAAATAGAGCGACCGCATGGGTCCTTTGTTTATTTGGAGAAAAAGCATCCAAGAAAACAGTCATTAGACGGTGTGTAGGGAAAACGGTTCAACGTTTGCAGATTTTTTTCCCGGATGTTACAGTCAATTATCTATAGCCAGCAAGTGAAGAGCTTTTTGTCATTTTATGGCATTTATTATGAGGGGAATGATCCGAAAATAAGAATGTGTAATTAGGGGTCCGACAAATCGGCTCAGATATAAGACCTTATTATAGAACTTTTACTTGAATAGTATAAACTTTCGATCCTCATGCTAGCTATCTAACAAATGCACATATGAACGCCCTCAGTTATTTGTGCACTTTTTGAATGCATTCCAAGTTAATTTGCTATATCCGCGTCTATTTCATAGCTCTGCACCACAATGACTGGTATCGCTCATCGCAGGGTATCCAATTTAAGCTGGACTTTAGTGGAGCCCAAAACATCAACGTCTCTGACATATTCTTCTGATGTCTCTAGTAGCGTTCCACCAAAAGGGAGAATCGGCGGACGCGGTTGCAGCATCTCGAAGGCATCGAATCGCAGAAGGTTGCAGACCAGTTCGTCATCTAACTCTGTTTTCATGTAAAACCCGTTTGCGAAAGTATTCACAAACTTTCTACGAGGTACCTCCGAGCCTGTAGTTCTATGTACGTCTTCCACATTCTCTTCTAAGGCTTCCACTTTACCCTCGTTGGGCGTGGAAACGAAGACTCGGGTTATTCATTGATGGTACACCCTCTTACGCTGCCCGTCAGTCCCTGCTCCGAAAAGTCACACTCAACAGCATCCCTAATGGTGCCCACCACTGTCCGCTGAGTCGTCCATAGGTGTCTCTCTCCGCCTTTATGCTCGAAATTTGGGGCCTTTAGTTCACTGCTCTCGCCCCAAACAACATCAAAACTGTGTTGCATCGGTTCTTCGGTGGTCACCTCAACCGTCCCATCACTTCAGTCCTCAGCACCCCTTTTGGACGTTCGAAGAGCATCCCATGTCGTTCTTCTAAATGTTTGAGGCTCAAGACCATGTCGACTTCTATTTCAGAGGCCGCCACAACATCCAGTCGGTCCGTTAATGTCCCAATCAGTATATCAACTACTGTCTGACCCAAAAGAACTACATCACTAATCTGGTCGTCCCATATCTTGAGTTTGCCGTTGAACGCTCCAAGTGGAGAACTTCCAGAGTTATGAAAGCGGAAATGTTCATCAAGTGAACCCCATCTGTCTCATCCAGTTCCATACGGACTAGAAGGTTGTCCACAAACCCATCGATGAAATGCTGCTCCGGACACACCTCGCACGAACCCAATTGTAGCAGCCCACAATTGCCCGTTCGATCTTCATCTTCTTCACGACTCCTATCACTGGCCATCGACAGCTCGGGTTGGACTGTTGTGGACCGCTCGTCGACCATACTTGTGTATAGCGTCTTCGATTCATTACCGTTCTTCCCCTCTTGCAACGTTGTTTTCAATTTCGTGCCAACTATCCCTTCATCCAGTGCTATTGTCACCATATTCGGTAGCCTATCGAACGTTAATGGGACTGACTGCATAGCATCACTCTCGTGGCAGATCATTGATTTCCTCTGGTTCACATTAGGCCATAGCGCTCTTTGAGTTCCTGAGCACGGATGACCACATCGTCGTCAAGCTCGCTGTTGCACATTTCCTTGAAGCTTCCAATCTCGACCATCGCCCTGAGGTGTCCAATTGCATTTACCTTTCTTTCTTTTCCGAAAAGTAAACCCACTGGGACACATCAGGTTCCCTTTAAATTGCAATCGGTCGTATTGGCAATCTCGATATCCGCTACTTCGTCGCAAACTTTGCCCCATACGTCAGCTAGCCGCTTTTCCGCCCGATCGGATCTGGGTTTAATTTTTTTCCTTTCGGCTTTCTGCGATCCTCGGAGTGGGCCATACTCTGCCACATCTTGCTTTCGTCCAAAGGAGGGCCAATCTCTTTCAGTACTAACACTGAGCTACCATCCGCATAAATACAACGCCGTTGACAGTCCAGTCTGATTTTCGATTTTCTTCTCAGCGTGCTGAGACTAATCAACATTGGTCTGAATAAGTTCTACTTTCTCAGTTATAGCAGCTATCTCCAGCTTCATGAAAGTTCAGCCATGAATGACAGCACCGTCTTGTCTTGTCTGGGACCGCCGTAGTTCCACAATTCTTTTCTCGGATGTATCATTCTGAACTCAACGTAGTTGATCCAGTTGAGTTGCCCTCACTTCCCTGTTCGGCTCCCAATAGAACACTTCGTCTGCTGCTAAGCAGTCCCGGTCCAGTTTTTGGCTTGTTTCAATCAATTCCGTCTTTAATGCTCGTCGTTGCTCAACCCATAGATCGTTAGTCACTCGGTAATGAAAGCCCACCTAGGAGTGCCAATGTAGATTTTGTGGGAGAGTCGTCTCCTTCAAGCACGTTCTCATTCTGATTAACGGCCGCAGAGTTCCTCCCCTTCATACCGTGTAAAAGCGCGGGACTTTAAGACACGATATTATCCACAATCCCCAAAGGGTTATGTTGGTAGTCAGACTAAAATGGCCAATCAGAGGATTACGCAACTTTCTCCTTAGTTTATGCTCTTTTCGGCTCTCCTCTTGCGTTTCTAGCTAATTCAGCAAATCGTGGGCACAATAAAAAAGATCTCGATTACGAAGAATATAAAAGCAATTTACAATACCCCTAATGAGCCATTTACTATTTAACAACTTCTATAACGAAGCCCGCCTTTCGTTCCATTCAATCGCTTTGTTAACTCGCTTGACGCAGTTGTAAACTCGTCTTCTCCAGCAGCGCAACTCGCTCACACAAATAGTTCAACCCGGTACTTAACTCGGGTTCAAATCAGCTAAACTAATTAGCTAACAATTAAGAGAAATAACTAGCCTCGCTTCGAGCAATATCGTCTTGCACGGACCAACTGTTCTTCTCTGCTTGATCAATCTTTGTCTCTCTAACTGAGAACCAACCATTCGCTCTTATAGCATAAGTGTTTTCTTACTCCGAGAAGCAGCGATTCGACTCCCTGTCAATAATTGTTCTAGTCACTGGCCTTCCAGTACCCATCAGTTCCTTATCTTTTATCAATCTTTTCACGCTTGTTTGATATCCGGTATACGGTAGGTGCAACTTTTTGACCTAGCAAACAAATGTCATAATGATCCTAATCAAACAATTCTTGACTTCCTTGAACTTTAGCCCTCAAGTTCAACTCAACCTCCAAACCATGCTATGTTTTCTTAATGACCCTCTCAACGAAATTATTTTATCCCGTTAACATTCTGACGTCCGTTAACATTCTGACCGAGGATATGGGAGACCCTTTTATGGGTAGCTGCTTCGTTTCAATATATCCTTTTTAGCTTATACCTCCTTTCTCAGTAGATAAGTTTTCTCCCAAAAATTAATAAGGTGACCAATTCTCAGTCCCAAGGAATTGTGCCGGGGAAAAACGTCCTTTTCCGGTGTTGATCTCAGGTTTTTTTTATACAACTTTGGGGTCACACATTCTAAACGTCAACTGTAGGTCACCCGGGTTCAAACTTCCATATTTGGTTTTAAAACCCCATGGGGTTCCTAACTACCAAAATTCATACATATCCCATTAATACTATCCGAGTTATCCCATTGCTAAGGTCCATTATCACTTCCCGGAAAAGGGCTATTAACTCCGGAAGGAGCCGCCGGAGGGGTTTTACTCACTAGGGTTCTTTTTCCGATGGTCGTATCTTATGTCTACTGCCGCAATAAAATCAATATGCCCTCCCCATTATTTTGCGTAAATTGCCTATTCCCGGTCTAGGGGAGGGTTTTTTCAAGGGCTAATAGCTTCTGATCGAACCGTTGGAAACGGTTCAAATTGTAACACAAGATGTATTGCCACTACCTATCATCCCTCCAAGTTTCATCTCCTGGCGTTCGTTGGGGGCTGAGAAACCATTTTCGGAAGTTAGGGGTGGGTCTGATCATTTAGGACATAACACCGGAAGTGGGGATCTTTGGATTCTGGGGTTGTAATATTAAATTTCCCCCAACTAGGCCTACAACATACTAAAAATTGATCCCAAAACTGCCGCTAGTTGCCGAGTTCTGATAGGGCAATTATCACTTGCCCACCATTGGACTGAGGGGTCCCGTATGCACGCGTTTTTCGTATGCACGCGTCAAATCATTTCTAGGACCTCTCCTCTGAGTTTCATAACGCTAGCTTTCATAGTTCCCATTTGGGGGGAGGTTTGCCGATTTTTTAAAATTTTTGTCTGGCCTATGAGTGACGAATTTTTCGAAACTTGAACTTCTCTGTGCTCGACCATTTGTTTGCTGTACTACTTAACTTAATGACTTATCAATCTTACGGCCAGGTTACTATGGAATGTACTACAGTAGAATCACCAATTCTACAGACATGAACGATCATCGTCACCTGAGAGAAACAACAGCTTGAGACAATTTTAGCTATAAAGTAGAAAACGGAAGTTAGCTTAAAGAAAATCTATTCAAGTTAAATTCAGAGGATTTATTAGAAACAGCTTTAAACAGAAAAACAATTAGTGTAATGCATAGATTCAACTAAATATCAGATATGTTCAAAAAAACTGGCAATCTCTTTGAGGCACTCTTCTTGTCTAGTCAAAGTGTATTTCAGCATAATCTCAGCAACACGGAAAAAATATTTACCAGCTCTTGCTTAGGATTAGGGTCCTGTGGTTTTTGTGAACCAAGCCCGCTCGATAACCACCATGCGACAAGGAGAGCATGTTCACAAAAACCACTCTCAAAAACCGTTATGTTCACAAAAACCACCATCAAAAACCATAATTCCAATGAACTCAAAACCCACCAAAAGTTGAGCCTAAGCCCCAAAACTTCGGAAAACATCAAAAAAACAAAAAGTGAAAAAAAAACACTAAAAAACAATTTTAAGACAAATGTAGCGAAAACAACAATGGAACAAAGAGGCAAATCTAGAATTGAGTGATAAACATCGTTTATATTTTTAATTTCATTTTCGACCAAAATTCTTTCGATAAAACACAAAAAAAATTGAAAACTTATAAAAAAATGTGTGGTATAAAGGTATCTATGGTGTATAAAAGAATTTGTTTTGTAATAATTAAAGACAAAACACAAAATTGACAACTCATCTTAACGAAAAGGCCGCTCGGCTAACCCAAGTTGACCCTGAAAAACGGTTGTTTTTGATTTTCATTTATGGCTTTTTTATGATTTGCTCTTGTTTTTTATGGGTTAATCAGGCGTACTGCGTTGAAATAATGTGTTATCAGGCCTTACAACGATACCAAAATTATTTGACAACTCGAAAAATAACTTGGTCAAAAAATTTTTATGTTTGCCCTAAGCTGGTTTTTAAATTTTTTTTGGTTTTTCTGAGCTCACATCTACTCTGAGTGAAATATCACTGTTATTCGAGTCAAAATGTTTGCTATGTATGTGGTGGATACCTGCAATCGTAGTCCGAGAGAACCAGCTAGATTGATCAACCCTTTCGCTCTTTTCATTAGTTCAAATTTTTTGTGAAATTTGAACTCAAATGTGGTTTTTCAAATTAATGTCAGTTTTTGTTTTTATAATTAAATTGATGTTTTCCCACTATTTGTGATGTTATTTTTTTGTTGTTTGACGCCAAGAAAAAAAATAAACAAAACATATCTCAAATAACTATACAAAATATTTTTTGAGATTTTCTTTTCACTGGAAACATTTTTATAACGTATTTCAGATTAGCAAATCTCTTTTTTTTTCATGAAAGCTCATTTTTTTGTCTGCAACCAAGCAAATCAACATGTTAAAGAACCTAGAGGAATGGCAATTGTAAAATAGTGCCTCTTTAGGTGCTTAGATAACCAGGAAATGAAAGATGAAATTTTTTTATCTGGAAGTGCTATTTTTTTTTTAAATTTAAATGAGCCTAGCAAAAGTTTTCCTTGTTAGAAGATTGTTAGTATTGTCTACAATCAAGGCCAATATTGATATCAGAAGAAAATTTATGACAAATCAACACCTCTTTGGAAGCTTAGGTAAAAATTGAATTTGAAATATATAACTTAAACATATTTATTTTATTAAACATTTTTAACATATATAACTTATACATATTTAAATGAATTACTCGAGTTGGATTACTTATTGGTGCCTCGCAGTTCGCCCTGTTTTTGTACAGGACTATCCAGGACTGCCGTCCGGGAGGCGGGCATCATCGGTCCCAAAAAGCTTTTTTTTCTTTTTTGCGAGAAAGCTTTCTCTTTTTTGGAACTTGAAGTTCTCATTTTTTTTTCATTGCCAAGGCTCTCTCCTTTTTTAACTGTTAAATGTTAAACAAGAATTAATTGCAAAAGATGAATTGTCGACAACTAAGCCCCTCCTAGCACAACTAAGAATTTTGGAGGCGCAAAGTCAAAAACAACCCACACAATCACTCAACTAAGCCCCTCCTAGCACAACTAAGGTTTTGGAGGCACAACGTCAATTGATCAAAATCAATATACTGCAAGAAAATGAAAGACTGCATATGATGAGCTTCTCAATTAAGCCCCTCCTAGCACAACTAAGGTTTTGGAGGCACAAAGTCAAGTAATCAAAATCAATATACCGCAAGAAAATAAATTACTGCATATGATGAGCTTTTCAAGTATATCCCTCCTAGCACAACTAAGTCTTTTGGAGGCACAAAGTTAAGTGATCAAAATCAAATATACCGCAAGAAATTGAATTGCCGGTATAACAACGGTTTAAAAATGGTTTAACAAATGGTTTAACCAGTAGACAGGGTTTTAACAGAGTTTTTAATGAACAGAGTTTTTTAAGGAACGAGAGTTTGTGTTCAATATGTTCGAGCTCCTGCCTTTATCCACTCATTGATTTGCTAGAAAATCACACTGACCTGATCTAGTTTCAAATTGAGTCCAGGTACTTCACTTCTTGTTCAGGCTAAACTTCTCTTCAAACAAGTTTTTCAAATAAACTTGCGCGAGATAGTTTCTTCCCTCGTCGTCTAGTGTGTATTTCTGTGTTGTTCTCTGTTTCCTGTTCTTGATAAACAGAAAAATTTCTTCTTCCTTGTGGAGTTCTATCTGTCTGTCTTCAGTCATTGATTTGCTAAAAAAAATCACCCTGACCTGGTCTAGTTTCAAATTGAATACAGGTACTTCACTTCTTGTTCAGGCTAAACTTCTCTTCAAACAAGTTTTTTTTTTCAAATAAACTTGCGCGAGATAGTTTCTTGCCTCGTCGTCTAGTGTGTATTTATGCGTTGTTCTCTGTTTTCTGTTCTTGATAAACAGCGAATTTTCTTCTTCCTTGTGGAGTTCTATCTGTCTGTCTTCAGTCGATGAGTCGCTATCATCGATCTTTTCCGCCTCATCGTTGACTTCGTACTAGCTGACTTCGACCTCATCGTCTCGGTTTTCTGAAGTTTCAAGCTCCAATTGTTCCCTCGGCTTTTTGCCAACTGAACGTGTTAGATCTCTGTCCAACAAAGTTAACGTTAATGCACTGTTGCGCTTTTTATTCTGCGCAACTTATTATGTTGCACAGCAACTGCGCGTGAATGACCCATCTGTTGGTCAAGTGCCCGGATAGCTGTCGGGTCATCTACTGTTTCCGCCCAGTGCGAGTCGAGTGCCTTGCGGAATCTGTTGGCGTCGAAGTTAGCAACGTCATATTGCACTCGCACTGTACGATAGTAGCTCTTCATTCTTGATACTACTGCTTCTTTGGGTATTTCCCTTAAGCTAGAATCCAGTGGTACAACAAGCCAGTCGGAAGAATCAAGTCGTCAGGTACTTCAGGCTATGGTTGATCATTTGATTTTTAGATTTTTTAAATTTTGTATATTCGCCATGCAAATAAATTGCTTCCGAAGAAATTCAATTTTTTTATTTAAGCAGAAACTCAAATGTTGGGAGCGGAATGGAAAAGAGCTTGCTTTTCAGCTTATTACTTTTGGTCCATACAATCAACCTAAGTTTTGATTCCAATTTTTTGCACGGGTGGATTTGTTGAAGCTGGAAACAATCGAATTTCTTCGGTTTCTGTGCGAAAAAAAGTTTTTTTTTAAGCGTCAATAACCAGTCTTTTTGCCATGATAAGTGACTTGAAAATGTTGGTAGTAGTATTCGTTGACAGTAGATAATGGAATTTACTTGTCTTTATGAGTTAGCAACATCTAATATAGTTCTTCTGCTTTCAGACCGATGTTGTTGTTGGCCTTGTGTGGAGTTATTGAGTTGTTTCTGACATCATGCCATATTACTACATCCTTCTTTCGGTTGAGCTTTCCATGCGTGTTTTGAAAAGATAGTTTACATTTTTAAGTTTATCTTTGTGGTTAAAAGACAAACCAGGCGCCGCAAAGAAGGATTCATTGAAATTTTTTTTTGTTCTGTAACTCAACGTATTATAAGCAGAGAGTAGTGAACTAGCTCCTAGGAGGAAAACCATTGTCAGTAATGTTGTTTGATAAGAGTAAATGATTTTTGTTGGTACACAGTAATCCAGTTGCAGTATTCCTGTAACCAAAAACTTATTATTATTCTAATTATTACTTTTCGCAAATTGGATGGCTAATAACGAGCTTTTTTAAAATTAAAACTTTCTTCATACTTGCTTACACATTGGATCTTGACTATAACAAAATATCAAAAAATTATTAAACTAAACACAACAAAAACTACACAAGTCAATAAAGTAATCAATGAAACGAATCCTAGAACACAACAAACAAAAAGGAACAAATGTAAGCAATCAATATATAACAAAAACTAAGAAGAATCATGCCATCATCAAGCGAAAAAAAAACAATATTTTTTGAACAAGTCCAGAAGAACAAAACAAACAAAAAACTATCAAAAGACTAAGCAAAGTGATAACATTAAGCAAAATTCAATCAATGGGATGAATCCTAGAAGAACAAAACGCAAGGCAAACAATATGGACCATCAAGTAAAACAAACAATTGTTGATTGAACAAGTCCTAGACGATCAAAACAAACAAGAAAACTATGAAAACAATGGAAAAATTTACAGCATTAAGCAAAGATGAAACGATGGGATGGATCCTATAAAAACAAAATCAAAGAAACAGAAAATTGACTGTCAAATTATGTCAACAAACGAAGAAAAACTGTTCCTAATATATGAGTTTTGTTCAAACTATTTCAAAGTTAACATTTGAGTATGTATATCCTTTGAATAAAAAAATTAGATTTAATAAATAAAACTTGAGTTAGATGTCATCAAAAACCTATTTTTTTTGCAAGTTGGAGGACCATTAACGAGCTTTTCCAAAACTAAAGTTTCTTCTGACTTGCTTAAACATTGGATCTTGGCTATGGTATCATAGTATCAAAAAATCATTAAACTAAACACAACAAAAACTTAACAAGTCAATAAAGTAATCAATGAAACGAATCCTAGAACACAACAAACAAAAAGGAACAAATGTCAGCAATCAATGTATAACAAAAACTAAGAAGAATCATGCCATCATCTAGCGAAAAAACAATATTTTTTTTGAACTAGTCCAGAAGAACAGAACAAAACAAACAAAAAAACTATCTAAAGACTAAGCAAAGTGATAACATTAAGCAAAATCCAATCAATGGGATGAATCCTAGAAGAACAAAACGCAAGGCAAACAATATGGACCATCAAGTAAATTAAACAATTGTTGATTGAACAAGTCCTAGACGATCAAAACAAACAAGAAAACTATGAAAACAATGGAAAAATTTACAGCATTAAGCAAAGATGAAACGATGGGATGGATCCTAGAAGAACAAAACCAAAGAAACAGAAAATTGACCATCAAATTATGTCAACAAACGAAGAAAAACTGTTCCTAATATATGAGTTTTGTTCAAAGTATTTCAAAGTTAACATTTGAGTATGTGTTTCCTTTGAATAAAAAAAAATTAGTTTAATGAATAAAACTTGAATTAGATGTCATCTAAAATCTATTTTTTTTTGCAAGTTGGAATACCAATAACGAGCTTTTTCAAAACAAAATTTTCTTCTTGCTTGCTTAAACATTGGATCTTGACATTGGTAACAAAATATCAAAAAAATTTAAAATATTTCAAGTACTTTTGGAGTTATGGGTCCTATAAATGTGAAAAAAAATGACAGACAAACAAACCAGCTACAGACAAACAAACCAGAAGCAAAGATTAAATGATGGGACAATTCTTAGAAAAAAAAACAAGAAAAGTAAGAAGAAACGGAATTGGAAAAAAAACACATTTTGTTTGACTTCTCAGCAGAAAGTTGATTGCATCGAAGATGTTAGTTTTAATTTGAAATAATTGAAGAAAATTCTAACTTTTTTGCTATTTAGTGTTATGTTTGTTTCGACTTAAGATTTCTTTGAAAGTCATTTTTTTCATCATAGCTGCCAAACATAAACAAAGAACAGAAGTAAAAAAAATGAGTTTCCCTCGGCGTAGTTGTATAGATGTTTCCTTCCTTTTGCAGTAGGTTTCTGTGATCTCTAATCTCTTGTAACAATATGTCGAACTCAACAACTTGTTGATTGCGGCCGTATTTAACAAATAGAAACTCTGCAAATTTCTGCAGATCAGTCATGAGATTTTGTTCAGCCTTAGCAGTTTTGATTGGTCTTGCTTTGTCTTTGCACGAGTGCACCCAAACTGCTAGTTAGCTTATAACTTTAATTCTTTCACTCAGTACGAGGCATTCCCGGATTCGCTGCAATTTTGTTATTGTTATGTTCTCTGGAGTAAAAATTGAGCCTTCATTCTCTTTGAACTCATGCAGTTCTGGCCTTTTAACTCTCGCAGGCTACTGTCGAAATTGATGGGCCCTCTGACCATGTCTTCTTTTTCTATTTCTTTCAGTTGTACACAGAGTGGATTCAATTTCTAAAGTATCACGGATACATCCGCCAAGGTTCTTAGTATTGTCCGGTTTTGTCTATGTTCGTGGAGACAGTCTGGTAATGAGCAAACGTATCGTTTTTCATTCGTTAAGTTCACAGCGTTCCTAATCTGTAGTAACGTTTTTTTCTGAATAACGTTCAGTTCTAGTCGACGGAACTGGTGCTCCTGCATGGTGACGGCGCAAATGGTCTCGGCTGAAATTGCGTTGATGGCATATCTGGTAGGAGTATAGTTCCTTTTTGCCCCTCAAAACTTGAAATACCTTCAGTGACGGCTACAACATATTCTTTTTGATCCTTCTGGCGGAGTTGGTTTGTAGATTTTTCCCGTGGCTTTGTTCTCGGGGGTACTCTAATGGGCACCAATCCTCACTACTCATCCCACCTTTCTCCTCCATAATGTGTTCTTCAATGCCGGGAATTGGGATTTACAGCAAATGGCGTAACATGCCATGCAAATTAAATACTGGATTTTTCCAGTCATCTCGAAAGAGAATTCGTTCTGCGGAAAGTCTCTTTTTGCATGTTCACAGGAAAACCTATGAGGCTTTATCTCCTCGGGGCACGACAATGGAAGTTCACAAGAATGGCAGTGCCATTCTTTGCTTTTCGTGTAAAGTGAATTGTTTTGATGTTTTTGGAATTATTTCCTACTGTTTTTGGCTCTTTAGTGGTATCTGATCGACAGTCTTGAATTTTTTCGTCAGGTAGAGGGGCTTTCCCTCGGCTTCTTCCTCTTCTATTTTGTTTTCTTCCTCTTCTAGCTCTTCATCAGTACTTTCTTCTGCTTCATTCGTAAACCCGAAGCTGGTTGCGAGGCTCAGCTCAGTGTTGGTTTTTTTAGTCAAGGGTGGCGGTAATCTTGCTTCATCTCCTTCCGATACCATTTCTTGCTCATTTGACTCGTCTCCGAAACCAGGCTTTCTAAACTTTGGGATGCGCTGGCATGTTTCCTTTCTTCTGTGCATTTTTCCTGCTGAGCGCTAAAGCTTTTAGCGTTAATGGAGATTCTTCTTCGCTCTCGCTGTCACCGTTTCCTCGAGTCTTTGTACAAGTCTTACTGTTTCTCCAGGGAGCCATCTCGTCGCCATAATTATACTCCAGTTCTTCGTTCTCTTCATTTTGCCTACACGCCTTGAAAACTACGTGGCTTCTAGCATTGTGGAAAAGCCACCTCACGGTAAGATTTGTATCTGAATGGTTGTCATTCATGAATCTTGCCAATCCACTGTTGTCAGGGTTTCTTCTGTCAATCAAAACTACTTTTCTGTCCGTGAAACAGTAGTCGTTTTCGCTGCTTCTTTCAGCTTGTTATACTCTTTTCTGGCTACAAACTTCCCCCATTACGTGCAAACAAACTCTCCCTCCTTAATTCTCCTACGTGCAAAAAGACCCATCCCCTTGTGTCCGGCATCTCCCACGTAAATTTTTGTTAAGTCATCTTTGTAGATAGACTTCCGCGCCGTTATTTCAAGTGTGGCTCTTTAAGTTTCTGTCTGAGATTTTTGACATCAATTTTTGTTTGATTCATGTTTCGGTTCAATTCGAAATTTCAATTCTCTCTAGAAAAACAAAAAACTTTTCGGCCAACTGAATTGATTATTTTTGTAGTGATCTATGCTGAACTTCTTTGGTTGAAGTTTTGTTTTTTTGGGGATAATTTTTGCAAAGTTATGAGCCTTCAAAATGGTCAAAAAATGCGGTATTAAAAATGCAGGTATTAGAAAGGCAGCTCAGAATTGTGATTAGACATCAAACAGCGTGTCTTTTCTTTCTTTCCCTTTCTTTTTTCGATGGCTTGTTTTTTTTGACGACTTTTTTTCCTTGACTTTTTTCCTTTCCTTGATTGAGGGTTTATTCTTTATGGGCTTGACTAGACCTGAAAGCTCTTTTGCTTTATCCCCAACAAACCATGTTTCACTTTTTTAGTTAAGAGTTTTATGCACGTAAAATTTGCAGAATTTTTCAGGCTATGGTTGATCATTTGATTTTTAGACTTTTTAAATTTTGTATATTCGCCATGAAAATAAATTGCTTCCGAAAAAATTCAATTTTTTTCTTTCAAGCAGAAACTCGAATGTTGGGAGTGGAATGGAAAGTAGCTTGCTTTTCACGTTAATACTTTTGATCCATACAATCAACATAAGTTTTGATTGCAATTTCTTGCACGGGTGGATTTGTTGAAATTGGAAACAAACGAATTTTTGTTGTTTCTGCGCGAAAAAAAAATTTTTTTTCAGCGTCAATAAACAGTATTTTTGCTTTGAGAAGTGACTTGAAAATGTTGGAAGTAGATATTCGTTGACAGTAGATAATGGAATTTACTTTGTCTTTATGAGTTAGCAACATCTGATTTAGTTCTTCTGTTGTTAGACCGATGTTGTTGTTGCTCTTGTGTGGAGTTATTGAGTTGTTTCTGACATCATGCCATAATACTACATCCTTCGTTCGGATAAGTTTTCCATGATTGTTTTGAAGCAGATAGTTTACGTTTTTAAGTTTATCTTTGTGGTTAAAAGACAAACTAGGCGCCGCAAAGAAAGGTCCATTGAATTTTTTTTTCTGTAACTCAACATATTATGAGCAGAAAGTAATGAACTAGCTCCTAAAATTGTCAGTAATGTTGTTTGATAAGAGTAAATGATTTTTGTTGATACACAGTAATCCAGTAGCAGTACTCCTGTAATAAAAAACTGTTTTTTATTCTTATTATTACTTTTTACAAATTGGAGGACTTATAACGAGCTTTTTTAAAGTTGAAACTTTCTTCATACTTGCTGAAACATTGGATCTTGGCTATGGTAACAAAATATCAAAAAATTATTAAAATATTTCAAGTGCTTTTGGAGTTATAAATTTGAAAAGGGCGTTTTTTGAAAACTGTCTACTTTGCTACAATTTTGGAGACCTCTAAAGTTGTTCCTAATATATGAGTTTTGTTCAAACTATTTCAAAGTAAACATTTGAGTATGTTTCCTTTGAATTAAAAAAAAAAATTAGTTTAATGAATAAAAGTTGAGTTAGATGTCATCAAAAACCTATTTTTTTGCAAGTTGGAAGACCAATAACGAGCTTTTTCAAAACAAATTTTTCTTCTTGCTTGCTTAAAAATTGGATCTTGACTAGGGTAACAAAATATCAAAAAAAAATTACAATATTTCAAGTACTTTTGGAGTTATGGGTCCTATAAATATGAAAAAAAATCGACAGACAAACAAACCAGCACCTAAAAAAGCAAAGATTAAATGATGGACAATTCTTAGAAAAAAAACAAGAAAAGTAAGAAGAAACGGAAATGGAAAAAAACACATTTTGTTTGACTTCTCAACATTATGAAAGTTGATTGCATTGAAGATGCTAGTTTAAGTTTGAGATAATTGGAGAAAATTATATATATTTTTTGCTATTTAGTGTTATGTTTATTTCGACTTAAGATTTCTTTGAAAGTCATTTTTTTCATCATAGCTGCCAAACATAAACAAAGAACAAAATTAATATAAAAAATGAGACATAAAGAAAAAAAAATGGTGATCCACTCGTCTTTCTCTTCCTTCTGGGAGCCCTAAAAAACACTGAAATTAGTTTCGAAAACTATAGACATACAACCACCTGTAGCAATACAGGTTCTTCTGCCATCTTTAATGCTTTTGTTGTTTATTCTTTTTTCGAAGCTTGTCTTTTCTTTCATTCCCTTTCTTTTTTCGATGGCTTGATTTTTTGACGACTTTCTTTCCTTGATTTTTTTTTCCTTTCCTTCATTAAGGGTTTATTCTGTCTGGGCTTGAAGACTAGGCCTGAAAGCTTTTTTGCTTTATCCCCAACAAACCATGTTTCTTTGTTTTAGTTTAGAGTTTTATGCACGTAAAATTTGCAGAATTTTTCAGGCTATGGTTGATCATTTGATTTTTAGATTTTTTAAATTCTGTATATTCGCCATGAAAATAAATTGCTTCCGAAAAAATTCAGTTTTTTTTTCTTTCAAGCAGAAACTTCAATGTTGGGAGTGGAATGGAAAGGAGCTTGCTTTTCACGTTTTTACTTTTGGTCCATACTATTACTTTTGGTCCATACAATAACCAGTATTTTTGCTTTGATAAGTGACTTGAAAATGTTGGTAGTAGATATTCGTTGACAGTAGATAATGGAATTTATTTTGTCTTTATTAGTTAGCAACATCTGATTTAGTTCTTCTGTTGTCAGACCGATGTTGTTGTTGCTCTTATGTGGAGTTATTGAGTTGTTTCTGACATCATGCCATAATACTACATCCTTCGTTCGGTTGAGCTTTCAATGCTTGTTTTGAAGCAGATAGTTTACATTTTTAAGTTTATCTTTGTGGTTAAAAGACAAAGCAGGTGCCGCAAAGAAAGATCCATTGATTTTTTTTTTTCTGTAACTCAACATATTATGAGCAGAGAGTAATGAACTAGCTCCTAGGAGGAAAACCATTGTCAGTAAGGTTGTTTGATAAGAGTAAATGATTTTTGTTGATACACAGTAATCCAGTAGCAGTATTCCTGTAACAAAAAACTGTTTTTTATTCTTATTATTACTTTTTACAAATTGGAGGACTTATAACGAGCTTTTTTAAAGTTGAAACTTTCTTCATACTTGCTGAAACATTGGATCTTGGCTATGGTAACAAAATATCAAAAAATTATTAAAATATTTCAAGTACTTTTGGAGTTATAAATTTGATAAAAGGCGTTTTTTGAAAACTGTCTACTTTGCTACAATTTTGGAGACCTCTAAAGTTGTTCCTAATATATGAGTTTTGTTCAAACTATTTCAAAGTAAACATTTGAGTATGTTTCCTTTGAATTAAAAAAAAATAGTTTAATGATTAAAACTTGAGTTAGATGTCATCAAAAACCTATTTTTTTGCAAGTTGGAAGACCAATAACGAGCTTTTTCAAAACAAATTTTTCTTCTTGATTGCTTAAAAATTGGATCTTGACTAGGGTAACAAAATATCAAAAAAAATTTAAAATATTTCAAGTACTTTTGAAGTTATGGGTCCTATAAATATGAGAAAAAAAATTGACAGACAAACAAACCAGCAACTAAAGAAGCAAAGATTAAATGATGGGACAATTCTTAAAAAAAAAAACAAGAAAAGTAAAAAAAACGGAATTGGAAAAAAACACATTTTGTTTGACTTCTCAACATTATGAAAGTTGATTGCATTGAAGATGTTAGTTTTAGTTTGAGATAATTGAAGAAAATTATATATATTTTTTGCTATTTAGTGTTATGTTTATTTCGACTTGAGATTTCTTTGAAAGATTTTTTTTTTCATCATAGCTGCCAAACATAAACAAAGAACAAAATTAATATAAAAAATGAGACATAAAGAAAAAAAATGGTGATCCACTCGTCTTTCTCTTTCTTCTGGGAGCCCTAAAAAACACTGAAATTAGTTTCGAAAACTATAGACACACAACCACCTGTAGCAATACAGGTTCTTCTGCCATCTTTAATGCTTTTGTTGTTTATTCTTTTTTCGAAGCTTGTCTTTTCTTTCATTCCCTTTCTTTTTTCGATGGCTTGATTTTTTGACGACTTTCTTTTCTTGATTTTTTTCCTTTCCTTCATTAAGGGTTTATTCTGTCTGGGCTTGAAGACTAGGCCTGAAAGCTTTTTTGCTTTATCCCCAACAAACCATGTTTCTTTGTTTTAGTTTAGAGTTTTATGCACGTAAAATTTGCAGAATTTCTCAGGCTATGGTTGATCATTTGATTTTTAGATTTTTTAAATTCTGTATATTCGCCATGAAAATAAATTGCTTCCGAAAAAATTCAGTTTTTTTTTCTTTCAAGCAGAAACTTCAATGTTGGGAGTGGAATGGAAAGGAGCTTGCTTTTCACGTTTTTACTTTTGGTCCATACAATAACCAATATTTTTGCTTTGATAAGTGACTTGAAAATGTTGGTAGTAGATATTCGTTGACAGTAGATAATGGAATTTATTTTGTCTTTATTAGTTAGCAACATCTGATTTAGTTCTTCTGTTGTCAGACCGATGTTGTTGTTGCTCTTGTGTGGCGTTATTGAGTTGTTTCTGACATCATGCCATAATACTACATCCTTCGTTCGGTTGAGCTTTCAATGCTTGTTTTGAAGCAGATAGTTTACATTTTTAAGTTTATCTTTGTGGTTAAAAGACAAAGCAGGTGCCGCAAAGAAAGATCCATTGATTTTTTTTGTTCTGTAACTCAACATATTATAAGCAGAGACTATTGAACTAGCTTCTAGGAGGAAAACCATTGTCAGTAATGTTGTTTGATAAGAGTAAATGATTTTTGTTGGTACACAGTAATCCAGTATGAGTAAAAGAAGCAGTAGTAAAAATTTGAGTATGTTTATCCTTTGAATAAAAAAAAATAGATTTTAATAAATAAAACTTGAGTTAGATGTCATCAAAAACCTATTTTTTTGCATCCTTTGAATAAAAAATCCTTTGAATAAAAAAAACAGATTTAATAAATAAAACTTGAGTTAGATGTCATCTAAAAACCTATTAAGTTGGAGGACCAATAACGAGCTTTTTCAAAACAAAAGTTTCTTTTTACTTGCTTAAACATTGGATCTTGGCTATGGTATCATAGTATCAAAAAATCATTGAAGTATTTCAAGTACTTTCGGAATTATAAGTCTTCTTAAAAGCAAAAAAGTTCGAAATTTTTTGAAAGTCGTCTACTTTGCTACAATTTTGAGGACATGTAACTTTTTTCCTAATTTTTGTATTTTGACGAAATTGTTTCATAGTAAATCAAAATAATTTGCTATCAAAATAGTTGAACTATCTCGAAGATTCATTGAATGATAGGTCTCCAAAAATGGCAAAAACGATCTGTAAAAAACTATATTGATTTGTTTTGCAAGTTTGAAGACTTTCAACTTCACTTCTAATTTATAAATCTTGCAAAAACTCTGTCAAATTGTAGAACAATTGTTAGGTAACGTTTGACAGAAATATTTTTAGGATTTGTTTCATTTATAATTTAGTAAGAGGTCCTCATAAATTGCCAGAAAATCCAACTTTTGAGATTTTTGAGCAATTTTGAAGGCTTGTAACTTTTTTTCTTAAATACGAATCTTGTTGAAATTGGGTCACTTTAAAGAGCAGTTTCTGGGTAAAGCATTACAAAAAATCTGATGGATGTCTTTTAGATTTTTATTTGGCAAGATGTCCTCAAATTTGGCCAAAAATTCCAAATTTTGAGATTTTTTTTAACTTTTGAGGGCCTTCAACTTCCCTTCTAATTTTTGAATCTTGCTGAAACTCTGTCAAATCATAAACGATATGTTAAGTAACGTTTGAACGTAATTTTATTGGGATTTGTTTTATTTATAACTTAGTCAGAGGTCCTCAAAAATTGCCAGAAAATCCAATTTTGAGATTTTTGGACATTTTGAAGGAACTTTTTTCTAGTTCATGAATTTTGTTGAAGTTGAGATACCTCTTAATTCAAGATCCGGGTAACACTTGACGAAAAAATTTTTTGGATATCTTTTCGATTTTCAATTTGTAAGAGGTCCTCAAAATAGGCCAAAAAACGCGTAATTAGAGAATTTTAGCATTTTTGGAGGCCCCAACTTTTTTGATCAGGACAATCGAAAAACCCGTGTAACCAGTTCTTATCTGCACTGTTTTGAATGGCTCCACAAGTTTTTGAGTCAGTTCACATTTTTTTGCCAATTCTTAGGCGATCAAAATTTGGACAAAGAAGCGAAAATTTCAGTTGAAAACCAATAACTTTTTTGCCGAGTGAATTGAGTTTTTCTTCAAAGATCTATGCTAGCCAGTCTTTAGGTTACCAGGAATTGTTTTTTTTTGGAAATTGAATATTGTTTTGCAAAGTTGAGAGCCTTAAAAAATGGCCCAAAAACGCGTTTTTTGAGATTTTGAGCACTTATGAAGGCCTCCAACTTCTTTTGAACAGGATAATCGCCATACCCATCTAACCAGTTCTTATCTGCACTTTGTTAAATACCTCAAGAAGTTTTTGAGTCAGTTCACGTTTTTTTTTGTCAAGTAATAGGCGAGCAAAATTTCCACAAAAAAGCACAAGTTTCAGTTGAAACCAAGTTTAAAGCCAATAACTTTTTTCGCTGACTGAATTGATTTTTTCTTCTTTGATCTATGCTTAAGACAATTTGAGTTACCTGGAATGCTGTTTTTTTTTTGGAAATTGAAGAAGTTTTAGCAAAATCATGAGCCTTCAAAACTGGCCAAAAAACGCTATTTTTGGTATTTTTGGACTTTTTGAAAGCCCATAACTTTTTTTGACTGAAAGCAGCATAAAGCTCAAAAAGCGCACTGAAGTTCCTATGAACTAACCACTGAAGTGTTTTTAATTTCTATACTACTTTTTTTCAAAGAGTTATGGAGTCTCAAAGTTGAATCAATAACCAGTTTTTTGATTTTTAGCATACTTTTCAAAATGCCTGAAAAATTTTGCAGCGATAGATAGCTCTGTGTGGTCTGTTGCATCATAAAGAGCAACAACTACACTACCACCCCACAATTTTTTGTAAGTTTTCAACAATTTTCAACCCTATTTTTACTATCCTTTAAATCTGAATTTTCAAATTAAGCAACTGAATTTTGAGTGAAATAAGAGACGAATGCAATTTTCCAACACGTACTTAACGTTTTACCCAACAAAGCTCAACCGGAACGAAAAAAAATTTTGACCAAAAAACCACCTTCCATTTTGAGCTTCAGAGAGTCACTAAATTCATTTTTCCGGCATGAAGACGAAATTTTTATGCAAAGACAATGCATACTTTGTAGAACGAAGTTTTAACGCGCCGAACCATGGAAAAAATTGCATGTGATAAAAACATTCTTATAAAAAGTTGTTCAGAAAGAAATGTACTATTTTTCCAGAAAAACGCAATTTTCGACCATAAATCGCGGCTGATATCTTTTTTTTTCGGAAGAAAATGGGCCGATAATTGTTTTTGAAAGTCAGTCCAGAGCTAAGTTAACCCAGATAAAAAAACTGATTTTCGAAATTTGTCGAAAAAATTAAGATTGATATCAAAAACTGGGATAAAAACTTACCAAAATTGTGTGCTCATTTTGAGCATCAGAAAACCACTAAAAGCCTTTGTTTCGAAATGAAGACGTTCTCGAAACAAAAAGTTTTTAAAGAATTAAGTTTTGCCGTGTCTGTGATAGAGCTTATAAAAAAATTCAACGTCGGGTTTCTGTTCAGTTGTTGAGATATGGCTCTGGAGCTACATTTTCTTTGGAAAAAACGCTGTTTCCTACTTCTTGTTTCCCTCTAACTTTTTTTCACTAGCTTTTTCCCCCATTGTTTTTTACGAAAACTGGTTTGATGCCATAAATAAAAAAAATATCACTTCGATATCTCAAACTGAGTGAAGAGTTAAGAAAAAACCCATATTCTAAAAAAAGGCCCACTTTTGATAATTTTGTTTTTGATAATTTTGAGAGAGCGAGAAAAATGATTTTTTCGATATATAGACAAAATTTTTCAGGAAAATTGAATAGAAGCCGACTTTACAACTTGTTGCGAAAGAGCTTCTAAAGAAAAATCCGACTTCATATTCCGTTTTGGTTGTTGAGATATGACATGAATGGGAACCTAGAAAAAACGCTAAGTTTCAAATTTTCTTTAAATATTACTTTTTTTTCACGTGATAAAGCTCCCAGTTTTTTGTTTACGAAAACCGGTTTGATGCCATAAATAAAAAAAATATCATTTCGATATCTCAAATTGAGTGAAGAGTTACGAAAAATCCCATATTCTAAAAAAAGGCCCACTTTTGATAATTTTGTTTTTGATAATTTTGAAAGAGCGAGAAAAATGATTTTTTTCGATATATAGACAAAATTTTTCAGGAAAATTGAATAGAAGCCGACTTTACAACTTGTTGCGAAAGAGCTTCTAAAGAAAAATCCGACTTCATATTCCGTTTTGGTTGTTGAGATATGACATGAATGGGAACGTAGAAAAAACGCTAAGTTTCAAATTTTCTTTAAATATTACTTTTTTTTCACGTGATAAAGCTCCCAGTTTCTTTCTTTCAAAACTGTGAAAGGATGTAATAAACTTAAATAAAGTTTTTTCAATGTCTTAAAAAATCTTAAAAAATTCTCGAAAATTAAAGAAGTTGATAAAAATCAATTTTTTTTTGGCGAGTTTGAGAACATCCAACGAACTTTTTAAAAATCAAAACATTCTTCATACTTAATTAAACAATGAGTATTTGCGATGATAACAAAATGTAATAATGTAATAAACTTAAATAAAGTTTTTTCAATGTCTTAAAAAATCTTAAAAAATTCTCGAAAATTAAAGAAGTTGATAAAAATCAATTTTTTTTTGGCGAGTTTGAGAACATCCAACGAACTTTTTAAAAATCAAAACATTCTTCATACTTAATTAAACAATGAGTATTTGCGATGATAACAAAATATCAAAAAATCATTAAGATATCTCAAGTACTTAAGGATTTATAGGTCCTCAAAATTTGCAAAAAACTCTAAAACAGTCGAAAAGTGTCCATTTTGCTACAATTTTGAGGACATGTAATTTTTTCCTAATTTTTGAGTTTTGACAAAACTGTTTCATAGTATAAACCTTGATATGAGTTTTGTGTGACATCAAAATAATTGAGCTATCGCGAAGATTCATTGAGTGAGAGGTCTCCAAAAATGGCAAAAAAAAACAATCCGTAAAAACACGAAACTGATTTTTTTGCAAGTTTGAAGACCTTTAACTTTACTTCTAAATTATGAATCTTGCTGAAACTCTGTCAAATTATAAAGCAGTTGTTAGGTAACGTTTCACAGTAAGTTTTTAGGATTTGTTCTACTTATAAATTAGTTAGAGGTCTTCAAAAATTGCCAGAAAATCCAATTTTTAGAAAACATAAAGAAAAATAATAGTTCCAGAGAATAACTTTTGATCTTAAACTTTATGGTTATCTAAGCTCTTAAGGAGGCAGTATTTTGTCCTTGTCATTCCTCTGAGATAATATCATGTAGTTAGCCTCGACTGCACACAATAATCACAACCTTTCTAGAGAAAAGTGTTTTTGCTAGGCTCAAAGAAATTTTAGATTTTCAATATTATGGTTATCTGAGCACCTAAAGAGGCAGTATGTTGTCCCTGCCGTTCCTCTAAGATCCTAATCATTTAAGATTGCTTGGTTGCAGACAAAAAAAACGAGCTTTCATGCAAAAAAGAAATTTGCTAATCTGAAATACGTAAAAATTTGTTTCTAAAAAGAAACCTTTAAGGTTATTTCGTATAGTTAAATCAGGTATGTTTTGTTCATTTTTGTTGTTTTTTTTCTTGAAGTCCAACAATGTGAAATAACATGACAATTAGTGGGAAATGAACATTTTAATTATAAAAGCAGAAGAAACTGACCTTAATCAGAAAAAAAAGCACTTCTGAGTTCAAATTTTACAAAAAAAGTTGGTCCAATGAAAAGAGCCATAGGGTTGCTATATCTTGCTGGTTCTTTCAGCTTACGACCGTAGATGTCTATCACATACATAGCGGTCATTTTGCATCGAATAATAGTCATATTTCACCTAAAGAGTGGATGTGAGCTCAGAAAAACGAAAAAAAAAACTTAAAAACCAGCTTAGAGCTAACTTAAATTTTTTTTTTGAAAATATATACTTCGTGTTTTCAAAAAAAATTGGTATCGTTGGAAAGCTTGATAACACAACAGTTCAATTCGATAGGCCTGAATCAAACAAAGTTTTAAGAACAAATACAAAAAAATGCCAAAAAAAACAAAAAAGTCACACTTTCAAACTTTACAAAAATGTCTGGTCTAGCGAAAAGAGCCATAGGGTTACTATATCTTGCTGGTTCTTTCAGGTTACGGTCTTAGATGTCTAGCACATACATAGCAGTCTCTTTTACTCGACTAACAATGATATTTCACTCAAAGAGTGGATATGAGCTCAGAAAAACGAAAAAAAAAAAATTAAAAACCAGCTTAGAGCTAAATAAAAAAAAGTTTTTGACTAAGTTATACTTCGAGTTTTTGTATATTATTGGCTTCGTTGGGAAGCTCAATAACACATCAATTCAATCAAATAAGCCCGAATAACCCAAGAAAACAGAACAAATAAAAAAAATCCCAAAAATATAAAAAAAAACCTCGTCTGAGTTCAAACTTTACAAAAGTATTTTGTCTAGTGAAAAGAGCTATAGGGTTAATATATCTGGCTGGTTCTTTCGGGTTACAGTTGTAGATGTCTAGCTCATACATAGCAGTCATTTTTACTCGAATAAGAATGATCTTTCATCAAAGAGTGGATATGAGCTCAGAAAAACGAAGAAAAATATTAAAAACCAGCTTAGGGCGAAGTTTAAAAAAATGTTGGACCAAGTTATATTTCGAGTTTTTAAACTTTATTGATTTCGTTGGAAAGCGTGATAACATATATTTTCAACCCGATAGGCCTGAATAACCCAAAAAAAACGAGAACAAATCAGAAAAACGCCAAAATTACGAAAAACCTCAAAAACCACCATTTCTCAAAAGCCCAAAATCCATCCAAAAAGTATGAAACTGCCAAAATAAGTATTTCATCGTTGTCCTCGTGTAAAACGAGCCTTCCAAACTTCATAATTTTTGGAACATAAGGTAAGATTTTGGTTTTTCAACCTAAGTAGATTATCGAGTTTACTTTTTGAACCTATGAGTTGGACTCGACCTTCTGGTCCAAGTGATTTTTCTAGGGTTAGCCTCATAAAGTTATATATACATGGCTGGAAAACTCTGACAAAATGTGATCGAATATTACCAGTTTCTTGATCTTAATCTGACTGGTTCAGGTGTTACAGCTAAATGAAAAAAAAGTTAGACCTAACTTTTTCAAAACTTTCAAATGAGGTTTCTGATAACTTTTAATGATCCAAAATACAAAAATGAGGTAGCTACGGACAAGAAATGAGCAGGGGATTACAACGGTGTAGTTGTTAGATGAAAAAACTTAATTTAAATGTCCTAAATAAGCTCCCCCAAAACACCACAAAAACCACCAAAATGCTTAGCCCTTATTTTAAAAATCTGTTTTTAATGACTAAAATTTTAAAACGAAGACATAGCTGGACGCTAAATGCTCTTGGAAGTCCATTCTCGATGTCAAATTGCCAATTTTCGGCCGTCTAGGTACATGCGACAGCATTTCAAAAAAAATCACTCAGGGAACGATGTTCACAAAAACTACCATTGCGCCGGATTAGTATACCAACTTAGAATACTGAGCCACTCTGTGCAGTGGTTCTGGATTGTTTTCGAATCGATGGTTTATAATGAGCTACAGTTTAGTCTCTGCCGCAACGCTGCTTGCACAGCAACAGACTTTTTTCTCATGTGTTTGACATTTAAGGGCTCCTGAGCACGGTCCTTTTTATCCTCCTTTTTTTCCTCATGTTTAGAAAAAAAATTTTGAACAATTTCGTTTAAATGTCGAGAAAAAAGTCACTTTCAAAAGTTGCCAGAAAGGTTTCCAACGTAGGAACTTATTTTTGACCCAATACAAAAGGTTCGTCCACTGTCCAAAAGTTTGTTTACGGGTTCTTGTTACAAACAAAGTTTTTATGAATAGGATTAACCACTTAATCAAATAGCTTATTGAAACCAAAACGAGCTCAAAAACATATTAGGGGAATCTAATTCAGTTGCTAGCGACCGGTGCAACGCTAGACCCAGGAACAATGAAAATTAAATAATATTTGCAATGCCTCTATTTTTTTGGTGTAAACGTGTTGAAAGAACTTTTTTTGTCTGGCCCTTTTTTTGTAAAAGATTGACTTTCTTGTGAACAAATTAACATCAAAAGCAATCAGGTTTCCATATGTTTCGAGTAAGTAAAGTATTTTCGATCTTACGCGGGGGCCCATATTGACGATAGTTTCTGAGATCACGAATTTAAATCTAACTAGTTTAGTTTCAGTAATCAAGTTTTATGGAACTCAATGCGCTGAACCTTGAAATAATAATTGGAAGGACGGCTTTTGTTATGATTTTCACTAATGTACTTGTATCTTGAAGGTTTTTGTATTTAGATTAGATATATGTATCTGTTATGTTTGTTTTGAATTGAATTTAAAGTACGCGTTTTTTATAGTGAAATGACGAATCTTTTGGTAACTATCTGATCGAATGCGCAACTATTTTACTGTGTTTTACAGGATTGTTTCTTGTTTTTGTAAAGCACACTTCAAATTCATTCGCTAAATGGAAACTATAATACGTTTTCCTATAAAAAAGGGCAAATAGTGCAAGAAAACTTTTGATTGTTTTCTAGTTTCAAAGGTGGATTTTAGTTTTAGGTTATATAGAGGAATAAACTCTATTCTATTATTCATCCGAAATTCTCTAATTGGTTGGTTTTAACGAAACAATTTATATTCATAAAGGCTTCAATTTTGGGAAATCGAAGACCTGAAACATGAAAAAAAAATTCAAAAAATCATTATTTCTTTTAGACATCTGGAGTTAATGGACGCAGGGGCGGATCTAGGATTTTCTCGAGGAGGGGGGGGGGGGAGGGAGGCCGTTGGATTTAAAAAAAAAATTCGAAAATTTTGATGACCTTTTTTTTCAGGTCGACCAAATAGATTTTTCGAGCTCTCCCAAAGCAATGATTGCCCTTGTTTTGGCTAAATTTTCTGCGCCGCAGGCAAATTTTTGAAAAAACAGTCAAAAAAGCCGTTTTTGGGCACTTTTTGAAAAATTTTGACAAAAGAATCGCATTTTTTTTTGGCGCGCGCTCCCCCTCAAAGTTAGTATATATTGGTGCCACAGGCGCCTTTAGAAAAATTTTAGGGTCGGTCGGCCAAAAATGGATTTCTGAAAAAGTATCAAAGGGGGAACCCTTTGGGTGGAATCCCTGAGGGGGGGCATCCGCCCCCCCCCCCCCCCCCCCTAAATCCGCCCCTGAATGGACGTTTTACTAAATGTCTGCTGGTTATTATTGTTTCTACTGCCACCAGCGGCATCAGGTGTAGTAGCATATAAATTGGTGGTAGGTCAGTAAACCGATGTATCAGCTACCCGAAAAGGGGAAGACCAGACCAATAAACCGATAATGAAGTTATCAGATCTGTAAATCGAAAATTTTGAAAAAGGTGTTCAGTAAACCGCAAATGTGTTTTTCAAAGTAATCGCATTTTTTCAATTACTTTACCCCTAAAATTCCTAGGAAATATGCGCAACATTGTTTTTAATAAGATAATACAGCAAAAGAAATCAATTTTTTTACACAATTAACAATTAGAGTGAACAGTCTGCCAATTTGATGCGCTGATTTTAAGCTCAGTTAATACTTTATAAGATGCAAACAGTCACGCAATTGTTTCATGATTCGATATACTGATATGATAATTTACTGATACATCGGTTAACCGCAAGCATAACTTATAAACCTTCTTCAAGTCATCATTGCGAACATCCAGTGATGAAAAAAAAACTGGTCACGCAGTGACGAAAAACTGATCTGAAGTGTTTACATGCTCAGACTAATTTACAGCTTAGTGATTAGGGAAAATTATTATTCAAACATTTTTTTATCATTTCAGCCAATTTTATTAAGAGTCGATGAACGTATTTCAGTCTCAATTAGGTCGCAATATTTTTTTCTGAATGTCTTCAAAAATTGTTCAGTCTCAAATTTTACTTTTTTGCGGTTTGGCTTTTGTTTTGAAATCAAAGGGCTGTAAGGGCATGTAGTAAAGCTTCGAAATTCCAGTTAAGATTTTCAAAAAACAAGTCAGCTTTTTTTATGTTTACTTGCGTTCATTCACTCTTTTCCATTCGTCTGTCGGTCATGTTTATCTCTAATTTCAGCCATTTTAGCTGACTTTTTCCAATATTTATATGTTTTTTGTGTAAATTTAGCTTTTTTTTTCTTAATTTTTTATAATATATTTTGGACTTAACATTCTTCAGTAGTCGTGCAGCTACCGGAAACCTTGTTCTCTTAAACCTCTTTTTCATTCGACCACTCGAAGAGTGGAAAAGAGCTACATGCTAGAGTTTCTTTTTTTTCTCGCAGTTTGAGGTGTCCTAAAGGAAGCGCGCATGTGATCAAGATTGGGTTATTAGTAAATGCATCTCAGTTAAGATTCAAAATCTAAAAGATAATTGCAACACGTTTTCTCCAAGAGTTTGAAGGTTTGATATCCGAAGTTACTGATTAGGCTTGAGAAACATGCCTTGTAGTAATACGGAAAGTAATATAGCAATGAATATTTATTAACAAAACATGCCGATCGTGTAAAAACGATAACGAAACTGCGCAGAGATGAGTAGTTAAATAAAATATAAAACACATCAAGTACCGAGACTGTCCCCAAGACAAGTTAAAAAGTTTAAATCTTCTCTAACTGAATTTCAAACAATTATACCCGGCTGCTCTGAATGGAGCATAGAATGTTCCGACCAAATTCGCAATAAAATCGAAGTTTCTGCAAATTTTTTGTCGTTTTTGCGCGTGCTAAGATCAATAAATTATACAACCGTGAAAAAACTTAGAGAATTAGGCAGATTTCTTCAAGTAAAAAATTTTAAGTAAGAGTTTTTGAAGTTAATTGCTCGAGATTTTTTTTATAATCAAGTTTTGGTAGCCTAAATGATCAACTTTTCTGTAACGAATGTTAATTGATAGCTTCAATTGCTCGAAATTTGACTAAAACTCAAAAACTTAACCCGTTTTTTCGGCACTGGGAAAATTCTTTGAAAAATTGTTGCATCGTTGGAGTCACGGCTAAAAAGGCTTTAACATTGATATTAATGATATATTGTTCGAGCCGTTCCGCTATGTAAACGTGGTACCTGCTTATGGGTGAAAAACAAAAAAAGAAGAAGCTAAAACACACCCGAAGACAAAATTTCTCGCCAATTTTAAGGGTCGCAACAATGTAGGACTTGCATAGCCTAGTTTGCAACTAGAGCAATTTTTTGTACTCATTTACAATTTTTCTTAGCTTATCTTTTTGTTTGGTCAAGTGAGACTCTGAAAATAGCATTTGTACAGTTAAAAAAGAGGCATTAGGTCTACAAAATTTGTTGTTCTTTTCTCCTTGGTAATTTTTTTTGAAAATTTAAACAGAACATTGAATAGAGTTCAATTTTTGTAGCCGAGCCATAATGACAATATTGTCTCTTAGGAAAATCAAAAAGACTGTATTCACATCGGGACCTTCAAATGGGGAAAACGTTTTTAATTCAAAATACTGGTTTTTCTGCGTGGTATGATTAAAAAATCTGAATAAAAACTAGAATTTAAGGAAAAATGGACGCCAAAATAAATAAGCAACATAAGCAACAGTTTTTCAAAAAAAAATGACTTGGAAAAGGTCATTAAAAAATACACGAAATATTTTTGAAAATTTAAGTTTACCTGAATAAAAGTAAGTTTATACGGCTTAAGCTAAGCGTAAATATGCTTCAGTAAGTATGCTTGCGCGCCTCACTTGCTCGAAAATTGAAGAAAAATCAAAAAATTCAAACCGGTTTTTATCACCACTGGGAAAAATTATAAAAATTTTTTCTTTGGTTCCAACCACAGCTGAAAGGGCTTCAATGTGAAATACCACTCAACCCAGCCCGATGAAAATTTATGGTTCCCAATTTTGCGTGGAAAACAAAAAAAAAACAATAAAATTTAAACGCACCTGAAAAAAAAGCTCCTGCCCATTTCAAGGGTCGGAACAAACACAATAGATGAACGTGAGTTTCTATCTAGGTCTCAAAGAAGAAGCTTAGGTTTCAAACACTCGCCTGGCAATATAAACATACGGCGTTGTCAGTTCAGGTTTTTTTATAATTAATGAATTTTTTATCTGGTTAACTACCCGGGATCATCATCAGAATAGAGTAATGAAAAAATTGTTTAAAGATATGAAAAATTTGTGAATTTCATTCCAAATAATATACGCTGTTTCAACAAATTAAAAATCAGTGCTGATTTGAATTATACTGACAAAATGAGAAACAAAACGTGTTCTTCTCAAGTGGGATTGATTTAGGACAAAAAAAATGCGGAGGCACAACTTGCTTGGAGTTTTAGCAGAATTATTATGCTGCAATTCAATTTACGAAATTCTGGCCCAGACCATTTTACAATTTTATTCAATCAAAAACTACTCCAGAGAAATCAAGCAAATTGTTGACAAAACTATATCAAAATAAGCCTCTTATGTGGCCCAACGAAGTTAAAGAAGGGTATTATTTTCAGATTTTTTTATATTTATAATTATTTTTGTTTCAAAACCAAAAATTGACACAATTTTACTATAGAACAACATTTTATATATGAAACGTTTAAAAAATGTTTTGCTAAAATATAGATATAGCTTTGTCAGCATTTAATCCTGATGTTATGGGGTAATTTTTGATTGACTAAAAAACCTAAACTGATTGGTTTTGGGGAAGCATTTTTTGTCTCCATCATTTTTTTGACTTCCTATGTATCAAATTGAAAAAAAAGTTATTTGAGAAAACTGCAATTTAATTTTTTGTGTTTTTTTTGTGTTTTTTAGGGAATAGTTTCAATCAACACTGTAGTCAGTCGTTAATTTTGTACCCGTACCGTGAAAATTCTTTTTTTCTGACCTGAATTACTTTATATCTACGCTAATTTCTTGCCAGAAGTTCTTTTTGAAATGTTTTAAGAAAGCAGGAATTTTCTCTAAATGATTTATTTCTGACTTTAGTTCGGATCAGAAATTAGCCAAAACTAGGCTGTTTCTAGCTAGAAAAAAGTCTCCTGGTGCAGCTCGAATCTCTAACCTTCAGATAAGTGGGCGTTTGTGCTAACCACTAGTCAACAGACCTTGATAGCGCTGGAAAGTTTTAGCGAAAATAACTTGTTAAAACAAAAGATAGTTTGCATTGTATTGCTACTGTTATTGTGTAAATTCGAAGCATTTTTATCTCGTTGCGGTTGAACAGTAAACTGATTTCTGGTTACTTCTTTCCAGAAACTGTTTACATCTAAGCTAGAAAAAAAATTGATCACTTCTGCTCAGAAAATACGAAAAAACTAGGCTAGTTAACCTATATAAAATTTCTATCTAGTTTGATATTTCTTTTTGTTTCTAGGCAAAGAATCCTCTAACAGACATGTGAAGTCAACGGGTTGTGAGACCCGTAGAAAAAAAATGACACAGCATGAAAAGAAAACTCTGTCAGAGTTTTCAAGGAGTCGCCGTCGCAATTTCGTCGGGCAAACTAAGAAGCGAAGTCGCATTTTTCAATCAATCACAAGTGCGTCAATCTAGCTACTTTTTGCTACTTCATTATTTTTATCAAGTCTAACCCGGGGTGATAATGACGATAAGGTTCATGTGCAAATAATCATTGCCTCTGCGTGACAAACTAGACCGCGGCTGGATGAATTAGTACAAAAGAGACGACTTTTCCATCAATTCTAATCCGAGCAAAAGAACAATGGTCTCAAAAAGACAGCCGAACTATCTCAAATTGACGCATCTGACCTGAAAGCCTGAAGTGTTTTTGTTTTCTTTTGCGCTGTTGGTTGTTCGTCAAGTCTGTCCGTGAACTATTGTTGAAAATTAATGAAATGATAAATTATTCAGACAGAAATTGGAAGTTTTCAGCACAGTGGATTTAAGTCGGAACCGTTGCTACAAGGGAAAAATATATGTTTTTAAAGTCTTAGAAGGAAATGGGCAGATTTTTTTCTAAAAAAAATAGATCGGAAGTTTTTCAGGATATTTTTCCATCTTTGCAACGTGAATTAACCAAATTTTTTCTAAGGTTTCTGGTTTGGTCGAATAATTGTATTGATCGCTGAATGAAAATGGCAAAAAGAAGCCCCTTAATTGACAACCACCAAATTTTTTTTTAAAAAAAATCAGCTTTTACATTGAGATCAAATGGAAAGGGAAGAAAAAGGAGAAGATCATCGTAACAAATCACATAAAACATTTCAAAAAAGCACAAACAACATGTTAACAGTAAATTAAAACTCAGACAGGACAGCTGACAAACTCATTGGGGCTACTGAGTCTTGCTTTGTTGAAAAGCGCATGAAGCAGAAACATAAGTAAAACTTAAAACGAAGGAAAAAGGACAAAAATAAAAATGCAAGACACCAAACATTCAACTACAACTTGTAAGTCAAAATATTCAAAGGTAGTGATCTTCTGACATTGCAGCTAGAGCCTTAACCCATCTTATGAACTATGAGTAGTTATTTGTTTTTCCAATTGGTAAAGTGTAACTGAAGCTCAGATAAAATTGTTTCTATAAAACGGTTTTCTGAAATTCTAAAAACTCGCTATAGTCGTAACAACCATTACAAGCCGGCTAAAATAACAAACTTGAAGTAGCTAAATTAGCATTAACTCCCTTTAGTAACTGTGTCCCATCCCTGAGAGCACTCAACATCAAAAGGAAAGACTGGGTGCTAGATAGTCAATAGACACTTAACTGAGCCCATGCAGCAGTAAACGTAAATAGTGAACGAGCCCAAGCAAGAATTTCTATTCGGATAAAGCGGCTAAAAATCAAAAGTACGAGAAGTAAAATGAGAAGCGTAATATGCGGATACTATCATACAATCTATAAATTGCAATTAACTAAATCGTAAAAACAAAATTATTTTGAAATTTTTTACTTTCATTACAAGTCTCGTAATCAAAACAAGGGTTCTGAGCATCCAAAAATGTTTTATCACTATTTGCGTTTACTAAATTGTTTTGTCGAATTAAATTAAATAGCTTAATTTCCTGTAGGTGATTGATGCTGTTGGTATCTTGCTTTTGAAATTTTATGTTTTCGAAAGTCTAAAACACTATGAAAGTTGACCTTTCATAGATTATAAGTATTTTTGTGCTTTATTCAGGTCTTCGCTCAAAATCAAAAACCTCTTGTCCACAAACTCTGAATGAACTATCAATTCATTTTTCATCGCGAAAGAAAAATCAAGTGCACACACCACTCATGGAGGGGAGAGAATGTAAAGATCCAGTAATTTTAACTATGTCAGTTTATTCAGAATTCATAATAGTTTTTTTGTGGATATGAAATAAATAGTTTGCATTTGATAGCTTTCAAAATGAGGATATGGAAAGGAAAATAATTATAATACCTAATCATAATTTCACGACTTGTTGCCCTAATTTCCTATAATATAAGTTTAATTATGACATGAAAACTAATGCATTAATAATGAAACATTGAAACCCAACACTGTGAGTTGACATTCCAAAAAAGTTCCAATTTATCTTGTGTTAAATTGAATCAATTTGACTGCAGCTCAGAATGCTGTGCAAGTAAACGAAACTCTTGGATTACAGCAAAATTTGTTTTAAAAGTTTAAAACGATTCTTTGTTATTATTTGAGTGTTGTTCTTTAAGCAGGTGGGTAAAAGTCTTAAAATTGTGTTGAATAAGAGATGGCTTTAGTTGTTTAGTGTTATCTTTACACATAAAAATAAAAAAACATACCCAACAATTTTAGCTTATGTGTAAAGATAACACTAAACAACTAAAGCCATCTCTTATTCAACACAATTTTAAGACTTTTACCCACCTGCTTAAAGAACAACACTCAATAATAACAAAGAATCGTTTTAAACTTTTAAAACAATATTTGCTGTAATCCAAGAGTTTCGTTTACTTGCACAGCATTCTGAGCTGCAGTCAAAGTGATTCAATGAAGCAATAAAAGTTCTTATGTGAAAGCTACTTCTTGAAAATTTAGTTAAAGACTTCTTGGCTAAAAATTAAATTTCAAAATTAAACCTTAAAAAACTGAAAAAGTTTTGGATAAAATAAAAAAACATACCCAACAATTTTAGCTTATCAAAAAATTTTTCAGTTTTGTAACGTTTAATTTTGAAATTCAATTTTTAGCCAAGAAATCTCTAACTAAATTTTCAAGAAGTAGCTTTCACATAAGAACTTTTATTTTTTGATTTTAGTAACAGTGTTTTTTGGTTCTTTTGGCTATTGCTTCATTGTTTCTACTCATTTTTTAATGGACCAAGAAGCAGAATTTTTACACGGATTTTTCAATCAGAAATGGTTGGCTCAAATTATGACGCAACAGGTTTTAATATGATATAACACTCAATTCCATCTAAAGTTTCCGACCAATTGAATCATGCTGAGGAATTTTGTATTCGGGTGTGTTTTATTTTTTAAATTTTTTTATTTGTTTTTCACGCAAAATCAGATGCCACAAGCAATAATCGAGATATGTAAAATTATATATCGCCTTAAAGCCCTTTTGATCGTGATTCAATTTAATTAAGAATTTTGGAAACTTTTTCTCAGTGTCGAGAAAAACCGGTGCGAAATTTTTCGTTTTTTGGTCCAATTTCGAGCTAACAATCAGCGTGCAGGCTTACAATAGCTTATTAAAGCCATGAAAACAAATCTTTGATTGAGAAAATTTTTTTTGAGCTTTTTAGCGCCATTTTCTGAATCAAATTTTTCAAGACTAAAAAAAATTGCAAATAAATATTTTAAAAAATTATTGGATTTTTAATGCCTTTTTTTACGATTTGTTACTGCTAATGCGTAACAATTGGCTTGCGTCACTTAGCAGTTATGTAGACTCATAATTGGCGTGCTTCGCTTAAGAAAGTTTGTAGACTCAAAGTTTTACTCATTCAGTTTTTCCCAGTAGCGTTACCGGTCATATTTTTGTGTAAGCGAAATTCAACTTCGCTTCTGTGTGAATTTTTTTAATGATTTTTTTTGTCGAAAAAAACTAATTTAGTAAATATCGAACCTTTTCTGGTTTTTTCACAACAATTTTGTTTCAAAAAATAAATGAAAGCGAAAGAATGCTCTTTAAGCAAAAATAATTTTTATTTGAGGGTCTTTCAGATATCCCAGATAACAAAAACAATTGTGCCACAGACTTCAGTTTTATTGAACTTAAACAAAAAAAATTATGCCACAGACTTCATTTTTTTGAACTTTGGTTTAAAATGCAAAAAAATCTTGATGAGAGAGATGGCTTGTTTTTCATAGTCACGGTCTGCTAGCGTGTTTTGCAACCAAAATTATATTAGAACATTGTTATTGAAGAGCGTACTTTTGCTTTTTAGAATCAATTTTTGTCTTGTTGTAACTTGATGATATAATTTTACTCTAATATACTTAAATGGTTGCGAAATTAGTTGCAATTATTCAAAATCGAGCTTTAATTTGACAAAATTGTTTTTTTTTACCATACATAGTACTAAACTTCTAAAAATTGTACGTTTACTTTTTTCAAAACTAGGTATAATTCTTAAAAATGCCAGGCCTGATAATTTCAACATTTTGCATGCGAACTCAAAATGACAAAATAATGGTATTTCATAATCGTCATTTTAGGTAGTTTCAATTTTAAGACACATTTAAGGCACAATTTTAGGACACATCACTTTCTGCATTTTTACTAGACGGCGAAAGTAGTGTTTTTTTTTGAATTTTCCCAAAATGGGGTGAAACTAGCGAACAATTTAATAGAGTGCGTTTCGGGCGACAGAATAGTTCAACATCTATTTTTTTCTTAGAGATAACCTTTTTATCTTTGTGAACTCAAATTTTCTTAGTTGAAAAATTTCTAAGTGAAAGACAAGAGTGTGATTGTAAGTTTGAGCTAACCTTAGTCGTTTTAGTGAGGGTTTTTTTAAACATCGGAAGTAAACAGCAGTTTTTGTTAAATCCGAAAATTTTAGCCTATTTCATCAATTTCAATTTTAAGTTAACACCTTACAAAAAAATCTTCGTTTTACAAAGCCGGATTTGGATGTCATTTTTATTATTATGTCCATTAAGAAGTGCAGTCAGGTGCTGTTTTTTTCTGACTTAGTTCAATGTGTTCCAATGTCTCTGTGCTGATGAAAATTAAATAGTTCACCTTGCTACAGATACAAGTATAGTTTCTTGCTGTACAGAAAAGTATCAGATTTGATACCAGAAACAGGCAATTTGTATCATGTGTAAAAATAGTAAGCTATACAACCTCAAATTTGATTTTGAAAAAAAATTACTTGTGATTGTAGTAATATACCTCATTTGTTTTGGATGATCCCTGGAATCTTTGTCTCTTGGGTGTCTCCTCCCACTAATTTTAGAACTGAGTCAACTTACATGAGATTACAAAAGTAGGTTTCAGTGAAGATCATCAGTCTAATTACGTTATGGACAGAACCAGTTAATTGTGGACAATATTTGTTTGCTTCGGGGTTTGTTGAGTACGCGCATCATATTTTGAAGTCAAGAAAAGACAAAATAGATTCAAAAAGCAGTTCGCAAAATTGTTCTATCAATGGGGTGAGACAAAGTAGCTCTCCATTGATCATTGACACCCGTTAAAAAAAAGAGAAAAAACTTGAAAAAACCTTCTTTGAGCATCAAAGCATCAGTTTCAAAGCATCAGTTGGGTGGTAGGTGACGCTAAGGCACCTATGGGTGTATGTTGAATCCCCCTCCCCCAATTTGTGTTTTCATCTTCTCTCGATCACAAATGTATGTCGTAAAACAGTCCGATAAACAGTACCAAACGTCGTAAAAAAGCACCCCCCTCTGAATCCCTACCTTAAATTCACCCCTGTGCCGTCACACATGTTTTAAAATTACCCAATTTTGCGAGTTACAGAGCATGATTGAATCCAAAGGTTCAGTTGGACTCTACAAATCAGAAATTTAACATTTTTATGGCTATGGGGGGAAGCAGAACCAGGGTCGAAAGAAATTTTGCGATATTCAAGATAAAATCCAAAGCGTTTCCAGTATTTTAACAAAGACCATGTTGTTGATTATTTACTTGCACTTGCTCATATAACTCTTCCGTAAATTTTAAAGTGTCATAATTTCATCCATTTTGTTCGGCATTTTGTTGCATTTTCAAACAATTTTTCAAAAAATCATCGTTTTTTAATTTATAGCCACCATGGAGAACCCATATTTTGGGAAGTGATAGAAGTCCTTACTGCCATAATTTTGCTCTTTCCCTCACGCCGCCTCAATACTGGGGTAACCATCATGATGGGTTTTTGGGGGGCGGGGGGGGGGGGCAGTACCTGCACTTTTCGTTTCATGATTTCAAAATATATTTTTTTGGCTTCTGCTAGTTTTGAACTCTGGATTTTTTGACTAAGAGTGATGTGCACTAAATCTATGCCAAGTGAGCTTACAAAATCAGCAATCAATATTTTGATATGTTTAACTCAAAATGAAAATATTGTTGCAATTTTGCAGCTTTCAATTTGTTCATGCAAGCTTTGTACCCAATTTGATTCCGCACATGTTTTAAAGAATCCGTATTTTGTTTCAAGCTGAACTGTTTAGGAAACTTATCTTTCATTTTATTGGCGACACTATGTTTTAGGAGATATCAAGAAACCTGGGGCAACTTTTAATTATTTTTTCTTTGGGACGAGATGACATAGGACAACTTGTCTTGTGGGGAAACTTGGTGTAACAAACAGTCAAGAACCAGGGCGAGTTGGTATAGAAAAAAGATCCGGTCAAGTTGGAAAGGACAAATTGACTTGATACATATAACCACAACAAAGGTATCACGAGTCTTTGGATTAATTCATGCTCTGTACCTCGCAAAATTGAGTAGCCTTAAAACATGTGAGACGGTGCAGGGGTCAATTTCAGGGTGAGATTTAGAGGGGGATCTTACGACGTTTGGTACTGTTTATTGGACAGCTTTAAGACATACATCAAGAGAAGGTGAAAATAAAACCAATTTTTAAGGGCGGTTCCAACGTTACATGTCGTTTTGACCAACTCAACTTGTCCTATCTCATCTTGTCTCAGATAATAAATGATTCAAATCTGCCGCAGATTCTTTGATATCTTCTAAAACATAGTGTCGGCAATAAAATGAAAGATACTTTTCCTGAAAATTTCAGCTTGAAATAAATTGCGGATTCTTTTAAACATGTGCGGAATCCAATTGGGTACAAAAATTGAACGCTGCAAAAATGCAACGCAACTTTCATGTTGAGTTGAACAAATCAAAAGATTGCTTGCTGATTTTGTAAGCTCACTTGGCATAGATGTTAGTGCAACTCACTCTAAATAAACAAATCCAGTGTTCAAAGCGCGAAGAAGACAAAACTTTTAATTTGAAATCGGGAAAACGAAAAGTCGTAGGTACTGCCCCCCCCCCAAAAAAAATCCCTACACTGGGTAGCCCAGTATGGCAGCGGGTTAAGGGAAAGAGCAAATTTATTGGATTCTATCACCTCCCAAAATGTGGGTTCTCCACGGTGGCTATAAATTACAAACCGATGATTTCAACAAAATTTATCTAAAAATGCAACAAAATGCCGACAAAATGGATGAAATTATGACACTTTTAAATTTAGGAAAGAGTTAAATGAGCCAATGCATATTAAAAATCAACATCATGGTGTAGTTACAGTTTTTGGAAAGGTTTTGAATTTCAGCATGAAAATTGCCATTTTTATATTGACCCTGGTTCTGCAGCCCCCTATAGCCTTCAAAATGTTAAACTCCTGGTTAATGGAGTCCAATTGAAATTTTTAAAGAAAAATGTAGTGGTTTGAATTCCTCTCATGAAAAAACGCGGTCACTCCGAGATGACAGCCTTCAACGGCCGTTATCGTTCTGATCAAACTTTCCGCTGCTCCTTGCGAATGGTTCCAGAGACTCAGAGGAAACAAGAGCTGCCTACTGTTTTCTCCTATTGTTTCTTCTTTAATGTAATTTCTCTGGGAAGTTCATGCAAGTTTGTTGATTTTATCTTCCGCACATTGATCGAGATCTAAGCGGTCAACCACATGCTCGATTTCCTCAAAAACACTCGCAAATGATTGTTCGACTACATCAGTTGGAATAAAATTTAAGGCAACTTTTAAACGGAAAGCCAGGCTTAGTTCACAATTGTTTTCATAATTTTTTTTTCAATTGGAGCTCACTTTTGTTGCGTAAAAATTTTTAGACAATTTGTAGAAAAGATTTGGACAATGAAAATTAAACTCTTGCGTTTATATGACAAAAAATGGCTCGGACTATTTTGTAGGCTCAAATTAAAAGATTTTAAGTTAATTTCCGTTCTTATCTCAAAAAAAAGTTCAGTTTACCATGAGCACTTCCTGTTCCTTAACAATACTCGATTTGAACATCAAATATTTAATTAGAAGTATTAATTGTGGGACAAAACTGCATAGGAGAAGTTGACATAAGGGGCAAATTGGCACAGCACAAGTTTTAATGTCGGGAATTTTAGTATAGGACAAGTTGGCATAGGGCTAAGTCTCATGGGGCAATCAGTCCTGACACCGTTTGTTGTATGTTGAGTGTAGTTCGTGTTTGTTTCATAGAAATTTTAATCATTTATTGTGCTACGTGCACATGTTTTGGGCAAAAATAACTGAGGCCGAAGATTGAAATAATTTAATAATTGTCTTGTGCTTGTACTGTAAAATATTTTGTATCTTGGTTTTTTCTAGAATGTTAACTGAAAATCTTATGAGAAAATTTAAACGCTAACTCTGTAGCAAAAGTTTTTTCTTGAACTTTTGCAAGTGAGAAAAAAACCTTTTTCTTGCAACATTTTTAGAGCCGAATTGTGGGAAGAGATGAATGATCTTTTCAAGAAAACTTCAAAACAGATTTTTAGTCAACTCAGGTACATTATTTAGCAAAACATCATATTCATTTGTGTACACGAGAGCTTCCTGATGGTTGTTTTTTTTTATTTTAAATAAACCACCTCAACCATCTTCATTTGCCGAACTTTTCTGAAACAACCATTTATAATATCTCATTGGGCGATTTTTGGAACGCCACGGCAAATATCTTCAGCACAACTCAAACTCTTGAAAAAATCTGGAAACAAGGCCTTTCTCACGCCCTTAAATAGGTTCCTTGTTGATCGGATGTTGTAACTCAATAAAACTTTTCAAAATTTCAAGTTTTTTTGCAGAACCTTTTGAAAAAAAAATTTTGTTTAGCTCCAGAGGCGGACTTAGGGGTGGGGGACGCCCCTTTTTCCTCAGGGATTCAACCCACTGCCAACCAAAATGGTCCTCCATTTGATACTATTTTAAGTCATCCATATTTCGCTCATTGACCCTAAAAACTTTCTGATGGCGTCTCTGGTGCCATGATATACTAAGTTTGAAGGGGAGCGCGTGCCAGAAATTGTCCAAATTTTCCAAAAAAGTCTTAAAACGCTTTTTTGGCCTTTTTATTTTCAAAAACTTGCCTGCGGCTCTGTAAATTTGGTAAAAGTAGGGTCTTTATAGTGATTTGGGAGATGTCAAAAATTCGTTTGGTCGACCTAAAAAACGGCCGACATGAGCTTTGAAACACTGCCCGGCCATTCGAGAAAACCCTAAATCCCCCCCGCCCCCCCCCCCCCCCCCCGCTTAGCTCATAACTATTTTTAGCACATCAGCAAGAGCTTTAGCAAATTATCGAAAATTTTATTGAAATACTGTAATTTATTTAGAAGTATTCATTGCCGTTGCATCATGATTATTCAGTCGAATAGCTTTTTTAATATACACGAGTTTCCAATGAATAGTATCACAGAAGAATTCAACCTTCAACGTCCAAATGTTCATACCATTAAAATTTGGTGATTACTTTTCTACTATGAACAAATGAACTCTACTATTATTTCAATGGCGAATTTGTTGTCACCCTGAAGGTAAACTGACCTTACTAATTTGCATGCTAATTGGCAAGAGACGCCGCCGCGCTCTCAATCAGGCGTGTAATATACCATCAGTCCACTTCACCCATTTTTAGCCCCTGGGTTGTTCACGCCTTGGGATTTGAGAGGTGAAAAAGAAAGGAAAATTATTAAATTTAATAAGTGTATCTCCTAACGCCAACCCTTAAGCTATAAATTGAATCATTCCAGCCGCATTAAACCCGACATTTTGCTAATTCATTCTCCTAATTTGAAATTTGTACCCCACCATATTTTGCGATGTCATCGATCTGATTCAAAGAAAGCAAAGTGTAAATTGATAGCCTAAACATTAAAGCCAGCACCATTGCTTAATTTTTAAGAATTCAGATATATAATTGTATTACATAGTTATTTTCTCAACTTAATGGAGTTCGCTGTTGACAAAAAAAGCGTATCATTCAATTTCATACAAAGATTTAAAAAATTTTGTTAGAAAAATTCATAGAAAAAACTGAATAAGAATAAACGATAAGCATTTTTTCTACACAACAAAACCTTCTGCAAGCATTGTACCAGCTCTTAAATTAATGAACAAGCTTTTGCCCAACTTTTATAACAAAAAAAGTGTGAAAAAACATAAGCTTTTTTTAATGAAACGAAATAGCATGACAAGCATTTTTAAATAATAATTTCCAATGTGAATTCTGTTTTAAAAAATTGTTGAGAAAATCAGATGAAAATAATGGCATGCAGTTTGCATAATCAAAAAAATATACACCTCTAACTGCCAACCTTTTTAATACCATATAGCATCAGTCTAGCCTCATTATTTTGTTTTTTAGTCTGAAGATGAATAACAGATATCCGTTTTAGATGTTGTACATTTCGAGATTTGGTACGTATATAAATTTTTTCAAACTGGTTAATTGAATTCCTATGTTTCTTTCAACCAAATTGTCTGCTCAAGCTTGCAGACGTTTTGTGCAATTTTTATCGTTTTTCTTGAAAAGTAAGAATTTCGTAGGCTTCGTTGGTTTGCAGAGGAAATTTTTCAGATACTACTGATGCGAAAAATCGAAACCGAACTAACTCGCTCATGAAACGTTTCCTCCCAAAAAGGATAATATGCATTTTTTACATAAAATACCTTCTACAAGCATTTTTAGAGCTCTTGAATTAGATAACAAGCTTATTGCCTAAATTTTTATAACAAAACTGTCTGAAAAAGCATGACACGAGAAGCATTTTGTTATACTAATTTCTGTTTTGAAAACTTAGTGAGAAAATGAGATAAACTGATTTTGGTGATTTCCCATGTAAAATAAGGTTTTGTCTTTACGCAGATTTTTGTACCAAAAAAAGCAATTTTTTGTAAATAGCAAAAGATTCTAGTTTAAAAAGTTCAGCGGTTGAGAAAAGCTTTTTTACAGAATTACGTTTAACTGAAAAGAAAAAAAAACACATATTTCTTGGGATTTTCTGGTTTTTTGTGTGAATTCTGGGTCTGGACATCCATTTAGACATAAAATATCAAATTTTGTTAAGAAAAAAATTCATTAAACTTCTTTCGCAAATTCCGTGGGAGGTTTTCAATTTCCAAAGCTCAAATATGGTCGATCGAAATTGTTAACAATTTCCAATGAGACTTATGATGGATGCAAAATCATTTTGAAGCTTTTCGTTTTCAATTTTAACTAAATCGCAGATATTTGTCGTAACTAATTGAAATGTTAAACTTTTTTTTGTTCTAAAACGTCGACAAAAATTTTTTTTCTTGTTAGTAAAATTGAAAAAAAGTAATTGGTTCGTTTGTACTATTAAGTCTAAAGCTGTGTAAAAATATGTCTTATACGTTTTGCAATAAAAGCTGGTTCTTGAATATTCTGTTGTTATAATTTAATGTTCAGTTGTTATGATTATATTTTTTTGGTTTATAATTTCTAAGTATCAAAAATTTTCATGGTCAACTAAATGTCGACAAATATATATTTTTTCAATATTTGCAAAGTCAGTTTGCGGCACGTTAAACAGGTTGGATGGCTTTCAGTATCCTCTCAAGCTGGTGCTCTTCCTATGTTAAACCATACTTTTTATACCAATTTATAGCGCGCATTGCTTGAAAATAAAACTTTAGTTTTTAAGGCCAAATTTTGAAGAAAGTGAGAAGTAAAGATCTTTTTTGGCTTGTTTTTCAGTATTCAGACCATTTTTGTGAAACAAATGACAGCCTGCGGAACGATCCCGGAATATTCGGGAGGCTAAGCATCGAGCAAAATTCCTTGAAAAACTTAATTTTACCACTCATTTAATACCTAATAGTTTTAATACTTTTATTATTAATGCAAGACAAAAAATTCTGCACTCAAAATCTCTTCATTTGAATTGAAACAAATTAATAGGTCATAATAATTTGACATACAAAACAATATGAACATCAAAATTTTCACAGCTTTTTTGATCATGAAATCACATTTTTCCACATTTTCGCTGTTACCACATAGATAAACTGCCTTTAACCATTTTAATCCCCATAAATGTTTTTTTTTGTGTTAGAGAAATTTTCAGAAAATTGCAGAAAATGTTTAAAAATTCAAACAATTTTCCCCTTATTTCGAAAAATTCTAACAGTTTTTCTTGACGCTGGAGTTACAATTTGAACATTTTTTTTGACTTCATGGATTAACGACTCGAAAATTACATGTATAGAGATATTTCGCGGTTAGGGTTACAGAAGGTAAATATTTGAAGATAACATAAAAATTGATTTTTATTTTTCCGTCTACAAAAATGGGCGTCCTTATGTTTTCAAGGGTAAAGCGCCACCCTCCAGGTTAAGTGAACTTACCAATTTTCGCGCTATAATTTTTTTTATTCGTCTCATTTTTGCTTGAGCTTGTTAGTTGTTCACGCTTCTACGTCTGCGAAGTGAAAATAAAGGAATGCGATATGGAACAATGAAAAATATACCTCTAACTGGCAGCCTTTTTACTACCAAATAGCATCAGTCTAGCCTCATTATTGTTTTTTAGTCTGAAGATGAATTACATATATCCAATTTGAAATTTCTACATTTCAAGATATGGTACGTATATTTTTTTCAAAATGGTTAATTGAATGCCTATGTTTCTAGTGCTTGAATACCCAAGTTATGAATCCCCAAATTCTGAATCCCCAAAATTGTCTGCTCGAGCTTGCATGACGTTTTCTGCAATTTTTATCATTTTTTTACTTCCTCAAAGAATTAAAACTTTCGTAAGCTTCGTTGGATTGCAGAGGAAACTTTTCAAGTTATTATAGATGTGAAAACTCGAAACCAAACCAATTCGCTCATGAAATGTTTCCTCACAACAACAGATCGCGAAATTGATTTTAAAAAAAAAACAAATCAATAATCGATCGATCTCAGAACGTGTCAGTTCCAGGAAACATGCCAAGGCTAATTATTCTCTCACTCATGCATGAATGCTCTTTTAATGCGGCATTCTTGTAATGGATTGCTTTCCGGTTAAAATTAAACACATGAAAATTCTTGATATTAACTTCAAGAAACATCCAAAAAACGTCAATGTTTACTTTTTCGGCTCAAAATCTGTCCTTATTTTCTCAATTTTTACTCAATTTTTTTTCTAAATGTTTACTCAAATCAAAATCTATGTCAAATCAATTTTTTTCTTAATGTTCTCGAATCAATTATTAATTCCTCCAAGTTCAATATTTGACCTTTTCAAATTGATGTCTACGCTTTAGCAAAAGTCTAGTAGCTGCATGAAGATTTTCTTTCATTATGCTGATTTTTTTAATCGATTTTTTTATCTTCTCAGCGACCTCTTATATTCTGCTGCAGATGAAAATTTAATCTTTTTGGCCCCTTTGTTGAGTAAAAATCTGGTCTGTTTGAACTATCTGCTCTGAAAACAAACAAAACACTCACCATTGCATAAACACAATCATCGATGGCAGAAGAATTGATTAAAAAAAAGTTGGAAAAACGTTGCAAATTTGTCAAAAAGGAAAATGACGAATTGTTGATTAGAAATTGCTATCGGGCTTGCCAAAAAAGACTAGTTTTGATAGCAGAGAAGTTGTCTATGATCATTTCAAATTTGGCTCGAAAAATGCTTACACAAACCTCATAATAACCAAACAAGATTTTTCGTATATCAGGGCAAAGCCTTGAATGTTCTGTCTGTCCCTAATCCATATCGAATAGTTTTTTGGGAAAAGAAAATACTGAAAAACTATAAATTATGGTCAACATCAGAGATCAAGAGTAAAAGTTTGAGTTGTACGAAACTTTTACGACCAATTAGCTAGCGTCAATTCAACTTAGAACGATTTTGTTGTGCGGGATAATTCGCTACCTATAAATAACTCTCGTTACGTTTTCAGCATCATGAAAAAATCTTCAAAGTGCGCTTAAATTAGTCCAGAGCATGACCAAAATGGCAATTTTCAAAAAACCACACCAAGCATAAATATTCCGTTTGCTTCAAAAAACGGAAACAATTAATAATTTGGAGTAATTTAATTGGGATATTTACTAATAGTATTGTTACTAATCAAAAATTATCCCAACAATGTTACTCCATATTCCCCGTTTTAAAGTAGATAAATAGAAACTTTTGTCAAAATTATTTCTTTCAACCCGAAAATCATTGATGCTTTAAAATACAAACAAGACTGCTCGTATATCAGGACAAAGCCCTGAATGTTCCGACTGCACTTCAGGCCAATTGAAATATTTTTTTTTGTTCAAAAATTGACAAAATAATTGAGAAAAAAAAGGACATTTTTTCTATTTTCCTTCATTTTAGTTCCCCACATGCTACGTAAAATACTAAAGGTGTGTTTAGCGTCTCATATTGCGATAACAGGATTAATTTGTTGGGCTCAATTCAGTTTGGAAAGCAATAATTTGCTTCTTACGCGTGTTATGAGTACGCAATACATCGCACTTTAATATCCGAAAATTGACAAATTTGCATTTTTTAAACGCTTGCAACTTTACGAAAAAAGATCACAGGTGAATCATTTTTTTAATTTGAGCTTATGATAACAATACCTCTCAGCTGAGTTTTTATGTCAAAAGTTGACCGAATAAAAAAACCACGCCAAGCATAAATATTCCGCACTTCATAAATAGTCAGAAAAAATAAAACCAATTTTAAAATGTAATACTTTTAACCATAAAGTTATAGAGGTTCTATATTTGTCAGTTTGGCCTTTTTCAAATAGCTAAAACGTGCTAATTTAGAAGGTATGGTCAATGGCTATCTACATAACTGTCATCAACAAGATTCCTGCACAATTGATGACAAAAGTAAGAAGCTTCTATATATTTTCAAAACTTTGCAAAAGAAAATAAATTATGTTCACTGAAAAACTCAAATGTAAGAAACAAGCTAGCTCATAAATACATCCGGCCTGCTAGCTGGATGAACACCACTGATCTTTGTGAAAATCTGAACTGAATTTTTATACAGTTATGGCTGTTGACGTGTTAATTCTCAATTGCATGAAATAGCAACTAAAGGCTCTTTTCGAGTTTTTCAATCCCCTCGTAAAACTACAAAACAACAAAATCATTAAAAGTTGTCCATGCCGCAATTTGCATGTTAAAATTATTGTAAAAATTTCTATACCTGTTTACGCTTAAAGGTTTTTTGCAGAAAAAAGGGTGGGGCTGCTCAAAAGATCGGCCAAATTTTGAAATCGCTTATTTAAAAAAAACAAGGCTGCTAGTACATCAGATCGAAGCTCTTTGAATGTTCCGACTGCACTTTAAGGCCAATTAAAAAATTTCGATTGATTAATTGACAAAAAAATGGATTTTTTTTTTCTTCATTTTTTCTATATTTTGTTCCTCACACACTAATAAAAACATAGCTAAAGGGTGTATTTAGCGTCTGATTTTGTTCATTTACGAATAAATTGCTAGTCTTAACTCAATTTGGAACGCCCTAATTTGCCGCAAACTAGTTTTTATAACAACGCAACATATCCCGCGTCATTTATCACAAATCGGCCGAATTAGCCCTCTTCAAACTCCGTAACTTCACAAAAGTAGATCACAGATGAAATTTTTTTGTTTCAGCTTAAGGCAACAAAATTTTTCAGATGGTATAAATAATTTGTCAAAACAGTTTAGTGACATATCGAAAATTGATTGGACAAAAAACACCATAAGCGTAACTATTCTGCACTAACTTCGAAAATCGGAAGAAAAAGTTCGCTTCAACTGATCCTCTAGGGTATTCATTACAATTATCTACCCTAAAAGCAGGAATTGTGTTTTTGGTATTGTAATTGTAGTTTATTTGCCAAAAGTTTAACAGTTTGTGCAAGAAACAAGGGTTCCCCAAAATTTAGAGAAACAAAAGGGACCCTTGCAGTTCTTATTTGAAAAAGTAGTTAAAAACTAATTTTATTATTTCTTCGTTTGAATAAAAAGACTGCTTCAACACCAGTTCGAGAAAAATTTGGCTGAGGAGATTTTGATCAACTGTAATTTTCAGACTATAAATATAAAAGCTTTTAAGGGTAACAATTGGCAGTATTTTTTACCGACCCAAAATTGAGAGAGAAAAAATAACAAACTCATTTTAGATACAGCTTTGATTTTTAATCTAGCGAAAAATATAAATGTATATTTTTGTTGCTGACAAAATTGCTTTTCTCTGCAGAGGGTATAATTTTAGTTTGAAATCGTTTCATAAATTGAAAAACAATGATATTTTTTTTTGCCAACCAAACCCTCTCTGCTACTGAGCTTATAATGAATTGACTTTTGAAACTTTAGTTTCTGTCCCTTGTAACCACAATGAGTTAGGACCGATGGGTATAACTCATAGAGTAATTTTGGATAGGGTACACCGTCTGCTCGTCACGCTATCTTATTTTCGGCCGGATAGGTTCGTGCAACTTCTTAGTCTAATACCGATCCTAATCTTACTCTTATACTGTCTAGTCTCAGGTTGTTTAACTAGTCTCTGCTAGGCTCAATAGATCTAGGGTATACTGGTTTATTGCGGCTGCTGAAGTACTCGGGAGAGTTCAACTAATTTCTAAGTTAAATTCAAATCTCTCTGGTGCTGAAATTACAAGTAATTTCAGCACTTACAAATAAGTGGATTGTTAGTTAGATGGATCATGATTGGTTAATATTAAATACTTTACATTGGTAAAATATCTAATTTATCCAATCATAAAATGTAGTTTAGATCAGGTTCCACCCATCCGGGTTTTACAGAGTATTTTAGAATAGTCTTTCTGTAATTCAAAGGATGGATGATGGACGTTGGTATTTGGCGAACATCTTATTTCTTCTGGGTTTTCTTATTAGAGAAGTCCCAGATTCAATCGTTGTGTCTTCTCAAGACAACGACTGGGTTTTCGCAACAAACTCAAATCTGATTTCAGAATGGTTGGCTATGTCAGGTTTTTCTGTTTCATTGGTGAGAACTTCTTTGTGTTTGACCTTGTCTGGGAATGGCGTGGAGATTGTGCGTGGAGGGGATGCCTGGTTACTCGGATCTGTACGTATACTTGAACATCGAGGTGGTCATTGGTCTAGTTCAATGAAGTCCTTTTCTGCGAAGTCAAGTCGTACTCTAAATCCTTTGAGTTGTGATTGTGGGCGGCATATTGATTGTAGTTGGCCATTCTTTCTCGAGTGTAGTAGGGTCGTTTTGTCTTTGGATGTTCGTCCTTGGTGTTGTATTCTGATCTATGTATTGCATAATGTAATTTACATTTTATAAAACTTTTATTAGTTTAATATTTTTTAATTATGATTTTAGTTAGTTGTTTTCACAAAAGCTTTTTGTTTTAGTTCAGTTATTTTGAAGAGTTACTCACCCTTGAGTAGCTCTTATTAAAAATAGGAGTATGGTCACAAAGCGTGGATGTAGCGCGGTGGGTTAGGCCGGCTATAGAGCATGCTCAGGACGTCCTTCCTGGTGGGTTAGGCCAGGAGTGGGAGTATGATTGCATGCGGTTTTTGTGAGAGGTCCTGTTATGTGACAACGTTTTATGTTGGGTTTGTTGTGGTTTTTATTATGTTTTGTTGGTTGTGTCCTTTTTTCAAAAATCAAATTGTTTGTGGTATGGGTTTGTCTTTCGACTTTTTTGTGTTTTATTATTTCTTTCTTAGACTTTATAATAGTCTTCAAAAGAATAAATTATCCAGTTTTAAACTGGGTTAATCCGGTTTGGGTACCGTTGGTTTCCTTTTCTTAGTCATGCTGTTATGCTATGTGTTGTGGTGTTTAGTAAGCTGCATTGGTTAGTTTTGTTTAGTATATAATTCCTTTCCAACCGGGTTAAAGGAAAGTTTGAAACGTGTTATCTTGTGTTAGAGTTATCGAGTGTGAAAGCTTGAAACTGAAATTCATTATTTTAAACAATTCTTCGTGGGCGAGCTGTGCGAGTTTGGATAGAATTCTTGTGCGTTTGGATAGAATTCTTTTATTATTTCTTTCTTAGACTTTATAATAGTCTTCAAAAGAATAAATTATCCAGTTTTAAACTGGGTTAATCCGGTTTGGGTACCGTTGGTTTCCTTTTCTTAGTCATGCTGTTATGCTATGTGTTGTGGTGTTTAGTAAGCTGCATTGGTTAGTTTTGTTTAGTATATAATTCCTTTCCAACCGGGTTAAAGGAAAGTTTGAAACGTGTTATCTTGTGTTAGAGTTATCGAGTGTGAAAGCTTGAAACTGAAATTCATTATTTTAAACAATTCTTCGTGGGCGAGCTGTGCGAGTTTGGATAGAATTCTTGTGCGAGTGAATGAAAATAGCAAAAGGTTAGTACTGTATTTGCTTCTTATTAATTTACTACATAGAATTTTAATTTTACTGCTAGTTGTTGGGGGAAATTAAGTTACAAATTTTCATCATTATTAGATTTACTGCTTGTGGGGGAAAAATTTATAAATTAATTTACTGCATTGGTATTATATTTTTTTAATTGTTGGTGCAAAAATTTAATAGGGTTTTAAACAGTTTTGAAGAAGTTTGCTATTTTTTATTTTTCTTTTGTGAATTTTTCAGATGATCTAGGATGAAGGCTAAAATTCTAAAGAAAACATGGATAAAGAATGGTGAGTTTCTAATATTTAAATTAGTTAGTAATATGTATAATTCATACTTACCTGTTAGTCGTCGGGGAAGAAACCGTGGGGGAAGATGTCGTGGATGAGATCTGAAGTTGTTAGTAATTTGGCTAAGATGCGGATGATATTTTTAGTTTGAAGCAGTGGCCAAAGCAATTGAAGTGCCTTAATGGTGGTTAGTTCTTCAGTGCCAACTGCAAATTCATAAGGTGTGTTTTGGATTAGATTATATAATTTGTGGTTGAATTTAGTGTTATGGATGAATTCTAAAATGGGGATTTCTATAGGTTGTACAAACTCGTGTGGGATGAGGAAGGGTCGGGATTCTTCTGCGTTGAAGGTCATGGTGATGGGACAAAAGATATACATTTGGGTTATGGGATCATAATTTCGAAGAATACCATGAAGGTTAGTATCTTTAATGCAATATGTGAAGTTAAGAAAGAATGGTGAGGTGTATTTGGAATTGATGAATTGAAAACGATGGTGTGGTTGTCTAGAGGGAGTGTGTAGGTCAAAGTGATTTTGGATGAAACGATAATAAGTATATGTGTGTGTTTGTTTAGTGCGCAACATAATATCGTGTGAGCAGTGCAAATCTCTTTCATGTGGTGCAAGGAAATGAAAGGTTAGTGAAAATATTTGGAAGCGTTCTTTAAAACTTTCGTAGGCTTGCGTGTCTGTTAGTGCTTCTGAAATAATGTGGTCAAACTTGCGATCGAAGATATTTAGTGTAAATACATATGGTGTTTTAATGAAAAATTTCTCGGTGATTTGTGGGTTAGCGAAGCGATCGTCGTCTAAGAATTGATCTTGGTTAGTTCTGATGATGTTATGATCGTAATATTCTAGTGTATATTCATTAGCTCGGGGTGCAGTGTGTGTTTTTAGTGATTTTTTATATCCAATGTAAGTAAATTGTCTAGGTGTTAGTGTTGTAGTGAGTCGATATAGCATGTCCTTATTTCGTTCTATATCGATATGAGTGTTAGATAAAGGTAAGCAAAGGGGATTTGTAAAATGATAATATGAGGTCCAAGGAAGGGTAGGCATTAAAACGTATTCGTCTACAAAGTTACGTGTCTCGTTAGTGTCATGAGGGGTGTTTAAGGTGTATTGTGGAAATGAGGGTAAGGTGATAGCTAAAAATTCTTTTGTGTTAGTGTGTTGTGGATGGTTGATATATTCATGGGCTGTTCCTGGTTTCGCTGGGAAAGGATGGTTGGGGAACTTCCTTTTAAAAGTGCGGTAAGCTCTATTAGTGCTGAGTGAAGATTCAGTAGTTGTGGATGATGGTGCTAATGATTCAGTATAAATTGGAGAGGGTGTAGGGGTAGGAGGGTTGGATGAATCTATTGTGGATGAGATTTGGTTTATGGTTGGGGTGTCAAGGTGATAGGGTTGTTGTTGTAGGGTAATGAAATTATCTAGTTCTGGGGAGATTCGGGGGGTGTCTGGAGAATGAGATGATTGGTCTGAGTGAAGTGAGGAGTAGGTTGGAGTGACTTGGGAAGCATAAGAGGGTGTAGAATTGGTTGGGTCAGGGTTATTTGGTAGTATGGGTTGAAAAGGGGGTTGGGAAAAATTTAAGGAATTGGTGTGAAAATTATTTGATGGAGATGGTTCAGAGTCGGCAAATTCATCGGGGGTTTCAATATTCGGGTTATTGAGTTGTGAGATGGAGTATAAAACTGAGATGTGTGAATTAGTATCGGAATTCATGCCGGATGTTACATTACTGGATGGGAAATCGGGTGGCGGAAAAGCAAAAAGTGGTATTATTGGGATTGGAGTGGTGAGGTTGGTTGGGTGGGAATTTGATCGGTGTAGGGATCCAAGTTGTCGGCTCATCGTGGGCTAAAAAAATTATTATTTTGAGACTGAAAAGCGGTGGTATGGGGTTGTTCTATAATTTGTTCATAAGTATTTTCATCTTGTGAGTGGTGTGGCATTATATGTTGGATGGGACTTTGTGATATGGTTGGTCTAAAATTATTATGTGTTATGGCTAAATTTCGAAAATTACGTAGGACTAGGGATAATGGATGGTTATGTGGTAGGGGTGGTAACTGTGGTGCTGTTGGTGTTGTGTCTGCATTGTTATGTTCTTCGTCGTATGTGTTCTGTCTTGTTGCTATTTTTGTGTTATATTCTTTTATTTGTGCGTCTAAAAGAATTTTGTTTATAGATGTAGAAAATATTCCAAAAAATCCTGCAAATAGTATGCGTGCTACACTTGCTTGTCTATTGACTTGTGTGTGTATAACACATGTGTTATAGATTCCTTTTAAGAGTGAAAAAAGAAATCCAATAAAGTTAAACATTGCGTATAAAATAGTCAGTTTTTCTAAGATGTAGTAGGGCCATCCTAGAAAATCAAGAATTTCATTCTTAAGTGTAACAAAGCTAAAAATATTGATAGGTGATATATCTTGGGGACGGTATTTTTCACCGTTTAGATATATATAATCTTTAATGTCCTTAAAATATCCGCTATAGTCTTGCGTATAGATGTCTGCAAATCCTGCGGTTTCGGCAAGTTTGCGTAAGTTTTGGTCAATTGATTGTCTTTGTATTGTGTCCATTTGTGTTAATAATTCCTGGAATTGTTTTGTTCTAATGTGATGTTGAATATCTGATTTTGAGTATATTCCTATTGATTGTAAGTCTATATTTGGGTTTCGAGCGATAGCGCGAATGCTTTCTGGTGAAAATTTTTTGAGTGATTGCATTAATGTGGGATATGGGGTGAGAAGGTAATATTTATCTTCATCAGGGTTTAGTTGTACTACGTTGTGGCTATTTTCTGATCCACATGGAACTGCGGTATCCCAGAAATAGGTTCTTCGTGAAAGTGTGTCAACGAAATGTACTTTATTCTTATAAAAGATAGGGATTCTTTTATAGCATCGTTTATCTTCAAAAACGTATAGTGGTGATACTTTTTTAGTACAAGTATAAAACCATGAGATGTTTCCTTCATAGTCTAAAAAATTTGATCTATTTCCTGATAGTAAATATCCTGCGTAGGGTATTTTTAATACTGCTAGTGCAAGTGATTGTAATATTTGTGTTCTTTCTAATTCGCATAGTTGGTGTAATGTTTCTAATTCGGAGAGTGACATTTCTTGAAAAATTCGGCTAATCGTGTAGTCTAGTTTCATATCTAAGTGAATATCATAGTGGATATTACCAAAATATGTACTATTCATTAGTGATAGTTCTTGTAAACGTGTGCTTTGATCGTCTTGGGGCTTTAAATGTCCACCAGGTTGACCTGTATTCTTTTGAAAATTAACTGGTATATATGATGTTCCTTCGTTTAGGGGATGACTTGTGGCGTATGGGTCGACTTTTATTTTTCCAGTGGTCATGTCGAATCCATTTTCGTATTCAACTAATATTTCAGAGTATTGTGTTTTGTGAAGTGGGTTTCTGTATTTACATGCAAGTTCTGTTTCTTGATATATTTGAAAACGTGTTAATTTATTTTCTATATTATGAATGTTTCGAAAATTAGAACTTATTTTTCGTAATGGATTTACTTGTTCATATGGTATTGATTGTATAAAATATTTTTCGTGAAATTTTATCATACGAGCGTGTATTTTTGCTACTTGAAATGTTGTACATGTGTCTTCGGGGAACCAAACAATTGTTGCTTGTGTTCTGGTTGTAGGGTCGCAATAACCTTGGTCGTTTTTACAAGGTAATCTAATTCCTTGATAAATCATTGTGTTGTCTGATAAATCTCGTGTGAGTTGTATTTTTTCGAGTTGTATTTTCCAATCGAAAAACATTATTTCTTGGTATCCTTTATTTTTTGTGTCTGCTTTGCAGTTTGATGGGTCATTTATACCAATGTGTGGTATCCAGTGTTTATCGTGCATGTCATAGGTTAATCGTCCGTGTGCGCCGTTATATGGGTATTTTTCATCTAATTTTATATGTCCTTGATATCTTTCAAGTTCTGCTTGATGTACAGAATCTGAAAAAAACTTGAAAATATACTAACTTTCTATCTGTGTTTTTATTTTTTGTGATGTTTAGTCGGAGTAACTCGTTTTTACAATCTTCGGGATTGAGATGTAAAAGTCATTCTATATTACTCTGGTAGAATGATTCATGGTCAAGTCGGTTTTTATTTCCGTTTGAGACTTGTGAACAATGTACTTTCTTTTCAGAAAATGTTGCTGTGAATTTATATCCTATAACTGTAGTTGCTCGGGCTTTTGAATAAAGTGTTGCTATTACATTTGTAGTTTCTATGGCTTGGGGTTCTGTTTCGCACTGTGATACTTGGTTTATTGCATACTTGTGTAGTGTTTTTTGTTCGTTTTCTTCACAATCGTAATGTGTTACTAATAAATCTTGGGGTCCTGTGCGGGGAGAAGGGTTTATGTTTTGATTTGAGATTACTAGAAAAAGGAGTTGGAGAAAAATTAATAATTTTAGAATATACATGTGTATGATAATCCTGAGTATGGGTTATAAAATGTGATTGTAACCAATTGTCTTTTTGGTATATCTGTCGTATTTATATATTACTTCAGTGGTTATAAATGGTGGTGGTAGTGATTGGGCTGTTATGTTTGGTGGGTTTAATGGGTAGGGATGTTGAGTAATGTTGTTTAATTTAACTGTGATTTCAAACTTTAATTGTAAACTGTTTTGTTGAAGTATTTGGATATTGTGATCACGGATATCGTCGTGAATGTCTTGTCGGTATTGTAATCTATTAAGTGCCCAGTTGTGAAGGCGATTACTTTCTAGATGTTGTCCAAATAATGGTGGAGGGGCTGTAAATGTATTCCAATCTAGTCTTAAAGGGATATTTGTTGATGATTGTTCTCGATATCTGGCGTCGAGATTATTTGGAAAATTTAAGTTAAAAGGTGGTGGTGAAATCTGGCTTATTGATGGTGTTGATGGTAGTGATAATGTTTCTGGTAGTGATGAGGATGTTGTTGTATCCGTAGAAATATCTATTGGATCATTGACTAAATTTAATTCACCTTGTGTAAATGAATGTGTTGTCCAATATGGTAGTCGTGATGCCTGGTTTGGGGGGTTAAAGGGATTTTCACGTATTTGTTCAGATGTTGGTGTTGAACCTAAGTAATCTGATGGTAGGCTTGAGGTGCTACGTTGTGAAAGAAGCGTAGGGGTTTCTGGTAATGTACCAATGGGGTTTTCTGGAGTGTTTTGTGATGGGGATTGAGGTATGTCAAAATGAACTCGGGGAGTTTGAAAATTTCTGTTTCGTCGAGGATGTATAATTTGTCTATTTATTTCGACTGTATTTTGGTTTTGACTAGGATTTCTTATTCTACTTAATTCTTGTGGTAGTGTTGGGTATAAGTTATATGTTGGTTCGCTTAGAGGTGCTTGTCGTTGAACTGGTTCTAGTGGTTCTGATAAACGAGCGTGTCGTTCTTCAAAAGTGTATGGGTTATCTTGAAAGGAAATTCGTGTAGATGTTTGAGGATTATGGGTAGTTGAAGGTGTTGTTGGGTTATCTTGGGATGATGTCGGTGAAGACTGACTTTGTGACTTTTGGGTAGCAATTTTTGATAGCTTTTTGGTCTATTCTTTTAGTGAAAAAGTTAATGTTTATTATAGTATTCTTCTAAGAAAAGAATTAGGAGGATTGTTGCTAGAGCGAATGTGATGATTGCTTTCTTTATACATTTGCATATGGTCAAAATGAGGGATGATAGAAATGTTATGAAAATTACAAATAGTAGAAAAATATCAGTTCTACTGAAAATAGTTCGTATCATTTAGACAAGTTTTATAAATCGTACCTGTGGATATAATCAAGGGTTTTTGAAAGTTGGAGAAATAGTTCGAATATAGTGTAGAAAATTAAAAAAATATTACAAAAAATGATTAAGAGTATTAGAAAAGATTCAAGGATATCAAAAAGAAATATTATGAAAGTTTCAAGTATCGTAAAAAATTGTTTGAGGTTTGTGATAATTTTAGTGACTGTTTGATAGAAGAGCATTTAAGAAATGGCTTCGTGATCGATTATTTTTTGTTGTTTGGGGCAATTTTCAAGTGTGGTCGGATTATTTATTAGTTTTTTGACAAGTGGGTTGAGTTTTGTAAAAAATTGTTGGGGGCAATTTTTATGGTGATCGGGAGGTCTTCTTTGTCTTTATTTTCATTTGTCAAATGATCTGGGGTATTTTTGAGATTTTTATACTTTAGGCTAAATAAAATGGTCGTTCTTTTACTTTACGCTAATTTAACATATTTGTTTGGGGGATATTTCAGGTCTGAGTTGGGGAAATATTGTTGATCTTTGGTTTATTAGATAAGGGAGGGTTATGATATGATGGTGATATTTATTTTAGTTGTCAAGTTGGAGTGGTTTGCTTATTTTTGACCTGGAGGTCGTAGAGTTATAGTTATAGATATGCCTGGAGTTTAATATTTTTCGTCTAGTTGGTTTGTGTTAAAGTTATAGAAGGTGACGGATTGGATGAATCCTATTGGCTAATTTTGAACTAGAATCGCTGCGTGTTTGTCAGCATGTTATCTTGAAAATTGAAAGTGTAAAATGTTTCAGAGGTGCAAAGATTATTAAATGTAGAATTAAGGTTGTTTTTGAAATTCAACTTTCTTTAATATTTTAGATTGTGGGATGAATACTTTATAATTTTTACGTGGTTGATTTCTAAGTCGTGTAGACTCTCTATGTTCTGATTTGTCGATTTGTTTTTGGGGGATTATTTGTTCTGTCATTTTTCTATTTTTTCTTTCTTTTTGAGATGTATTTTGATCGAGATTTTTTGTATTGTTCTTTGTGGTGTTTGATTTTGTTTTTTGATTTCCGAGGTGAATATCATTTTGTTCCTTTGTTATGTTGTCCGTATGTGGGTCATTTTGAATAACTTTTAAACCTGTAAAAGAATATAATTGAGTTAGTTCGCGGAGTGCGTATTCTTTTGGATAATAAGGTAATAGGTTATTTCGGTGTTGAACGATTTCTTTTTTATCTGAGTCGGTGATTTTATATGTGACATCAGTGGGTTTTGCAATTATTTGGTATGGTCCTTTACGAAGGGGTTGTAACTTTTTTGAAATTCCTTTTTGAGTATTAAAATTGGGTATTAAAACAAATGTTCCAATTTTTAAATCGGAGGCTGGTGTAAAGCGTGAATTTATTTGTTCATTAATATTTTGCCTTTGTAACAACTTTTTTGTTACCTTTTGGTAAATTTCATTGTGTTTTTTATCTCTGTTTAAAATCCATTCGGTGTGTGTACCGGAGGCTAACTTAAGAATTTGTGGGTGATGAAAATGATCTTCATCGTGTGTATGTAATGGTAGGTTATAACAAATTGAGTCTTTATTTGGTTGACAATAACCTTGTGCGTTTTTATGAGAGTTTGCTGTAAACATTATTGGTTTGCGTGGCTTTTGGTTAAAAACCATTTCATATGGTGACATTCCTAAAGTTGTCGTGATTTGTGAATTATATGCTAAGGGAAATAGTTTTACATCTGCTGACCATTCGGTATATCTTGTATCATTTCCATTGATGATACATCTGAGATATTCTTGTAATGAACGGTTCATACCTTCGACTAAGCCGTTTGTCCAAGGTGCGTGAGATGTACGTGGTTTGTGTTTAATGTTATATAAATGACATAGTGTGATGATTTCATTATTTATGAATTTTGTACCGTTGTCTGTAACTAAAATTTCTGGTAGTCCGAATTTTGCTATCCAGTGTTCATAGAGTGTTGTGTAAGCGTAATAAGCGTTACAATGTGGTACTGGGTTAAGTGCTACATAATGTGTAAATGCGTCAACAATTACCATAATGTAGGAGTTTCCTTCGGATGAGGGTGAAATTGGTCCTTTGGTATCAAATGAGATACGATGATTAAAGTACAAACTTTGTCCTTTAAAATCTTGTTTTTGTGCTATTTGTTTTTGATTTGGGTAAGGTTTATTTAGTTGACATACTATACAGTCATTGCATAGTACTTTTATCCAAATTGGTGCATTTGGGAAATAAAAGTTTTGTACAAAATTTGAATATGTTTTTTCTGATCCAGAGTGTCCTTTAATATTTTGTGTATGTGAAATATTAAAAGCTATAAGAATCATACTTAAAGGGAGACAGGGAACTGTAGATTCATTTAGTTTGTATTCTAGAAGGTCTGTGTTTTCGTTAATTGTTGTATTATTGAATTTTCGAAAATATCGGAGGAGTGTTTTGTTTCCTAGAATAGTTGAATCTGCTTTGATAGGTTTAGTTTTATATTTGTGCCATGATTTCAGTTGTCGAATTACTGGGTCAAGGTTTTGATATTGTTTCAGTGTTGAAATTGTAATTGTTTCTGTTGGGGGGAGAAAAATGTTTTCAATTTCTAATTTAGATAAGGGTATTGTGTCAAGTGGGTCATGGAGGTCAAAAACTTGATTTATTGTGTATTTTGAATCGTTTGTTTGTGGTCCTGATAAGTTTATTTTATCAGTTAAATTTTCTTTTTCAATTAGTGGAAAATGGTTTTTTTTAGGCGGGTGTTGTTTTATTCTTTTTTGTTGGGTGTTATTTTTTATCCATTGTGAATATGGGATTGGTTTAAAAGTTGATGTTCCAAGTAGATCAACTTCATAGTGATTATTTTGACAATCTAAATAAAGTGGGAAATGTTGTAAATTATTTATTTGTGATTGTTCAACGTCAGTTTTTACTGCATATTTGCATTCCAATCGGGGTGATGTTTCATTTTCTGCAAGGTAGAATTTTATGTTTTTGCGTATTTCGACTGTGGTTTTACGTGTAAGTAATTCAGGTGGCGTATTTCGACTTAAGGTGTCTGGTAATGCAAGATTTTTTCCTGCGGTCCAAACTATATGTAAGTTTGGGAAATTCATTAAAATGAGTTGAAATCTATAAACTCGGTGGTTTGGATTAGACTTTTGTGTAAAAAGAAAGATGATTGGTTTATGGTCTGTGAATAGAACTGTGGGATGTTTTGATCCAAGTATCAGAAATTCATATTCTGTTAGTGTATATATTATGGCTGTACATTCTCTCATTAGAGTTGAGAGTCGTAGCTCTGCTTGAGTGAATAATCGAGAATTTGCTGATATGAGGTTCATTTTGTTTGTACCATTATGTGATTGTAATAGCGCTGCGCCGATGCCAAAGTTCGAAGCATCGCACATTGCATAAAATGGTTGATTTGAATCTGGAATTGTGTTTGAAATTTGTTCAGTTAGAAGTTTTTTAATTTCTTCAAATCGTGCTTGATGTTCTGTGTTCCATTCAAAATTATTTTGTTGTCTAAGTATATTATAAAATGGTCTTAGGTATAATTGCATTTTATAGACATATTTACTTAAAAAATTCAACATTCCAAGGAATTCTTGGATTTTCTTTTTGTTTGTTGGTGGTTGGAGTTTTTGAATAGCATCAATGCGTGATTTTAATGGGGTGATTGTTTTTCTTTCTATATTATGTCCTAAGAATTTTACTCTTGTCAAAAAGAAGTGTGATTTATCGGGGGCGGCCTTCAGATTTTCGTTCTGAAGTATTTGGTGATATTGTTCTAAAACATTGAACATTTCCTCTTTTGTCTGTGATTGCATAAAAACATCGTCTAAATAGGTGATTGCACTTTTCTTGAGTATTAGTGGTCGAAAAATTTTGCTCATAAAAGCTGAAAATGCTGCTGGTCCTATGGATATTCCATAGAATAAGCGGTTGAATTCGTATTGTTGGTTTCCAATAACAAATTGTGTTAAGCGTCGTGATTGTTCATCTAATGGCATTTGATTATATGCACTATTCATATCGGCGGTGATAAAGTATTTTCCGTTTATATTTGTTAAAATAACTTGTATTGGTTCAATGGGCCAATTACACTTTGATTCATCTATTAGTGAGTTGAGGTATCTAGCATCGAGAACAATTTTTAATGATTCTCCTTTGGCTAGAATGATAACAGGGTTGATAGATGTGTTGCCTTTTGGTTGTTCCTCTTTGTTTACTGGTGATATAATGTTGTATTGTTCTAAAATGTCGAGTAATCTGTTCACTTTATCGTGTAAGTGAATTGGTACTTTACTTGCTCTTTGTTTTTTGAAAACTGCGTCTGGTTTTAATGGGAGATGTAGTGATGAGCTGATTTTGCCAACATCAAATTTGGATGTTGCATAGACTGATGAATATTTAATTAGCTGTTTTGCTAGTTTTTCAAATTCGTCTTGTGTTATTTGTGAATGTTGGAAATTAAACATTGTTAAAAATTTCTGTTGACTCTCTGTGTAGTTACTTATGTTGAATGTAGGTTTGAAATATGGGGTTTTTGTGAAATAATCCGTATTTCTGTTTTCGTTACTTATTATACTATTTATAGATAATTCTTCATTAAGAATTGTGGATTGGCAAATATCTAGTAATTGGAGTATATTATTTACACGATATGCTTTTTCGTGTATTGGTGATATTGTAGCGTTGGTTTCGCAATAGCCTAAAAGTCCTAAAGGTAATGTTACTTGGTAAGGTGTATTGTTGTATACATGTAAGGAAATAATATCTGAATTCGAGTTTTTCAAATATTTTATTGATGAGATTGTGATTTTGAAAAATTTATGAATTCAAAATCTGACATATAAAATTTTTGTTTGTTTTGTTTTTTATCATATTGGTGATGTTGCTTTATTGAAAAATTGTATATGTTTCCTGATAGTGGTTTCAAGTGTTTTCTTTGTTGGTTATATATTGGATAGAATTTTGAAAAGAATGGTGGTTGTTTATTTAATCTTTGAAAAAATGTTAGGGATGTGTCTTTTGTTTTTGTATATTTATCTTTGATTAATATTTTACTATTCAAGATGTTGATTGTTGGTATATATTTAGAGATAAATGGTATTCCAATGATATTGTGTTTAATATCAGTGATATGGAATATTTGTTTAAATGGTTTGGTTAAAATTTTGTTTTGCTCCATTGTTCTTGTGGGGAGAAGAAATAATTGAATTTTTCCGTAGTTTATTAATGTTGATCCTTGTGCTTTTGCTAGTTTGCTGGAGGTTTCAAGAGGTGTTAGCTTTGGGTGTAAGGTTTTTATTTCATTCCATGTGGGAATGTTTATTATATTTGATTCTGCTCCTGAATCAATTAAAAAATCAATTTCAAGATCTGGTGGTTGAAATTCTTTGCTTCTTGGACTTTCTAAAAGAAATGGTATTGTCCAAACTTTTTCTTTGGGTTGTTCTTTTTGTATGTTTTGATAGATGTGATTTGTATTCAAGCATTTTGTTTTTTCGTTCTCATTGGGTTGATTTGTAGTGTTAATTTCATTAGTTTTTTGTGTCGTCGGTGTGGAATGGACGGGTTCAATATAATAATTGTGAAGGAGTTCTGATTGATTCTCTTATATGTGTGATGAAAAAAGTTGTTCATATATAACAGGTTCATAGTCATTTTCGACTTTTATCATATTGATGGAGAGAGTGTTTTCTGCATCGCTTTCTGAATCTGATGATCCACAGTTTATTTGATTGAGTTGTAACGTATCAGTTACTGTGTCATCAATACCTGGAGGGTCTGATGTTGTTTCTGGATTAGATTGTACTTGATTAATATGTCTTTGATGTTTAGGTGTACTACTTCTGTGGCGATTATTAGAATTATTATAGTTATTATTATTCCGGTGTGGTGATTGGGAATAATTTCTATAACGATTATTATAACTTGAATGTCGATTTTGTGAATTATTTCGCGATCTGTTTTGGTAATTATTTTTTGGTCTGTTATAGTTTGATCTATTATATGAGTTATTCCTTGATTGATTGTTCGGGTAATTCTGGTTTCGGTTGTTTGAATAACTTCTATTCCGATTATTGGAGTAGTTTCTATTCCTATTGTATGATGAATTCGTGATTGATTGTTTGGGTAGTAATTATTTCTTGATTGGGAATTAGATCTAGAAACAAATCGTTGTGTATTTGAATTTGATCTGGAATAGTTATTTCGACTATTTGGTCTATTGTAGTGATTTTGTGATGAATTTTGCGTGTTTCTTCGTTCTGGTGATCTTCCTCTATAACTTGAGTTATATGGTGATTGATTTCTTGTATAATTTGTATTGTTCGGGAGTGGTTTTCCTGAACTGTTGTTGCTGTAAACTGTTTTGTTCGGTAGATTTTGATCTTTTTTCATGTATTGGTAGAATGATTTATTTGGTTCTTTATATTTTTGAGGTTTATTTTGATTGTCTTGCTGTTTTTGTCTACATTCAGAAATACTATGTCCGTATCGTCGGCAATAATTACACCATTTTTTAAAAGATGGTTTGCCTTTAAAGTTTGGGTGTTTTTCGTAAATATTGAGTATTTCAGTGATTTTTTCAACGAGGTCTGTATCTGATTCCTGTATATTGTTTATATTTGTGGAAGCTGTTTCAATTCTGTTAACGTATTGTAATTTCAGATTTTCCGTTTCTTCGAGTTTCATTGTGATTTCTGCTTGTTCTAGTTTGTCTACTAGTTTTCGAAAATCTAAATCGGGTTCTCGAATTGACGAAGGATGGGATGCTCTCTTTTTTATTGCTATTTTCCTTAATTGTGGTGTTAAGGTCATCATTAAGATTTCTGTCATCTTTGTGTTTTTATAGTCATGTGTATTTAATGAATATGCTTTTCGAACTAGTGTTTCGATTCGTACTGCTAATTGCTTGATGGTTTCGTTTGGTAATCTGCGAATTTCATTACATAAAACTCTTTGTTGTTGTTTGTTTCTTTCGGAGTCAAACATTTTTGAAAATTCTTGTGTAAACCTTTTCCAATTTGATTTTATTTCTATAGGCAATACTGAAAACCATTTTTGGGCTGCGCCATCTAGAGTTGTTTGTATTAACGCTGTGCGTCGATGTATCCAGTTTTGATGTAGTGGCGTATTAATTGGTTCAGGTCCTATATTTAAAATCAAATTTGCTGTGACTGCATTTAAATAGTCTTCTACAGAATATTCAGGGTCTGTTCCTGTGAATACCATTAAAGGTTTATTTGATGTTATTGATGATCCACCCATAAGGTATGGATTCATCGTCATTTGTAATGATTCTGCTGCATTTGGCATTTGAGAAAAATTTGAAAGTTGATTTCTTGTTATTTCGTGTTGTTGAAGATAATATGGGAGTGGTATTTCATTTTGCATTTGTGCTGGTTGGTACGAGTTTGCAATCATTGGGTTTTGTTGCTGAATTGGTTGAAAAGATTGTGTATTAATTGGGTTTTGTTGTTGAATTGGTTGTTGGTTTTGTGTATCTATTGGTTGTGGAGAAAAAATTCTATTATATGTATGTGGTTTCTGTATTCCTTGTCCACGATATTCTTGATTATAGGGTGTAAATATATCTGGTTGTAAGAAATCATCATCTGAGGATAAGTAATCCATTTGATAAGATGTTTGTATTTTATTTTTATTTTGTTGAAAAAATGGATAGTTTTCACTACGATCCTGTGGAGGATGTAAATTTGTTTGGAAATTTACTGAATTAGGTGGTGCCATTGGGTTATCCCAGTTTCGAGATCTTGTATAATTACTAAAATTTTTTCGTGGTTGATAATTTGTTTTTGATGGATGTGTGTAATTATAATTATGGTCTGCAAAGTTGTTTCTAGTGAACGTTTTGCGTGTTTTTGGCGGTATTGTCATGGGTCTGTATGTTTGGTAATCCATGTGTGAATATTTTGGGGCAACCGAAGGTTTAACGGTTGATTGTAATGTTACCTGTGTTTGTGAAGGATTTGTATTTCTTGGTGTTGTTAAGTTTGGACGTATTGGTGAAATACTTTGTTGTGTAGTTGTTGTGTGTACGATTTCTTCATTTATGAAGTGTGATGGTGTCTGGATATCTTGTTGAGTAAGATTCCTAGTTCCATTGAGGTTTTCATTGTGTATGACTGTAGAGTTTAAACTATTATTTTGCATATCGGGTAAAAATGTATTATAGTTTAATGGTGTTGCATCAATGGTTAATGGTAATACTCGTACATAATCTCTTACATAAGATATCGTACTTATTGCTTGACTTGAGATTGATTGTGGGAAGTTTATGGATGCGGGATGAGACCATTCGGGGTCCCAAACATAGTCTGATTGTTCTGTGATGGCAGTATCATCGTTTGAGTTTTGGGGTCTAAAAATTTTTCTTGCTTGTGAAATTAAATCAATATTATGTGTGAAATAATCTATTATGAACCATGCCAAGATTTTTTGTAAGTCGTGTTTTGTATGTTGTGAAACTTCATCTTTCGTGAAATTTTCTTTAATTATATTTAGAAAACTAGAGAGTAGTGTGATTTCATGTCGTACTCTTATATGTTTAGATGTTTCTGTCGGTGAGACATTTGGTATCTGGATTTCGTTTTCTAATATCGAGATATAACTATATATTATCGCAAAAACTTCATTGGTGAATATGGAGTTTGCTCTTTGTGAGTTATGATATTGGATGCTTTTTATATATTCTGAGAATACTTTTGAAAATTCTAAATCAAGGTCGTCTGTTTGAATTATATATTTACTGTGATTCTGGTTTGGTGAGCTGAATTCTATGGAGTAGATTCCGTATTGTTGTGTTAGGTTACATATATCTTTTAGATAGTGATCGATAATTTGTCTTTTGATTTTTACATCTGGGAACTCTGTTTTACATGGACTGATTCCGGGTTCAAACAAATTTAAGAGTAACTTTTTGCAAAATATATGCTGTCCTCTATCAGTGGTTGCATCTACTATAAAGGGGAAAATATCATCATCATCTGGACTTTCTTCACCTGGGGTGTGCGTTGAGCTCATTTTTTCGTTCGATGACTGTTAATATGTAATTATCAATGTGTCTAATTGGTTGATTCCAATTGTATAAATGTACTGGTTTGTGTTTATACTGCTTTTTTATTCTTCTTTTTCCTCTTTTTGATGAATTTGAAGTTGTTTCTGAGTCAGAGAAATATAATTGATCGTGAATTGGGCAATTTTTATCTATTGATTCTTTTAGTTTATAAAGTTCGTCTAAATTGTTGGTTTCTGATTCTGAAAATGCGTTTCGATTTTTTGAAAATCTTTTTCGTGTTATTTGTCTTTGTTTAGTTATTATTTTTCTCTTTAATGTTTGTCGTTTTGTTCTAATGTATCCAACTGTTTGTGTATGAGGTGTGATTACAAGGTCGTATTTTTTATTATCTATTTCACAATTGTGTAAAACGATTGTTTGTTTATTTCCTAGGTTTTTAAATGACATAAGGTTTAGGATGACGGATGCAAAAGGTTGTTAAATGATTTCTATTTGCTTAAACTGTTAGTCCTTACGATTTTTTTTGTTAGCCTAACCTGGGTCTATTTGTTCAGGGTTGGGGAGAAAAGTATATCGATTCCGAAGAATGATTTTATACTTTCTCGTGGATAGTATAAGCTAAGGTGTTAACTTACTTAATCTTACTTAAGGGTAGTGATTGTGTTCAGGGTTGGAGAATAGTAAATCGATCCACAAGGTTCAGGTATAATTAGAACGCGAGTAGTTCGTTAGATACTATTTTAAACTTACTAAGTTTAAGATTTATCCTGGGTCTGGTAAGAGGGGGGATCAAGTGAAGGATGAATAACCGAAGTTCTTCACTGTTTATCCTAATTTGAATGATTAGTTTTGTTCAAAAATTTCTATTAGTCCTGGGTTTTTAGAAAGGGTTGGATAGTGAATCGACGTTTGAGGTCGTTAGACACTAGTTAAGTGGGTGGGGGAGAACAAAGTTGTTCTTTTTGATCCAAGGATAGGCCTTGATGATCAAGTTTTAAATTTAATTAAATAGAAAATGATTTAAGATCCAAGGATAAGCCTTGATGATCTGATTTTAAAATTAAGTGAATTTAAGTTTAAAATGTTTTAAATTTGTGTAAAGAATAGATTTAGTATTTTTATGATATTAGTGAGCTTATGAATGCTGTTATGTTTAGGCGATGAAGCTGGAACAACAGGATGATTTATAATTACTAACCGTTTATTGTCATGCTACTAATTTTTATTTTGATTTTTCAATAAATATTTTTCAAACATGTTTTGTATATTACTGCAGAATTTAGGAAAACGATCTGAGATCTTTTTATCAATCGTTATTGTATATTAATAATTTTGTTTAGCGCCTGAAATGATTTTGAAGATTGACTTCAAAATTTTATGTTTGCAAATGAAAATCTAAATTCATTGCTTGTAGTATTCTAAATACAAAAGTTTGTGTTGGCTTTTGCCGAACTATCATATAACTATATGGTAAGTTTCTACTTTGTCGTATGTCGTCTCTGGTTCGAGGTCTTCTTCCAATTCCGGGTAGTTCTGTTATCGTTCGGAATATTGGCTCTGATCTATTGAGTCGTAGAGACATTTCGATTAAATTATTGTCGTATAACATTTTGTAAATGTTTTGTCTAAATTCTAATCTATTATTGGTTAATTCTAAGCTATTAAGGTCTTGTTCGAGACTTATGGTCGCACCAGATGAGTTAGGACCGATGGGTATAACTCATAGAGTAATTTCGGATAGGGTACACCGTCTGCTCGTCACGCTATCTTATTTTCGGCCGGATAGGTTCGTGCAACTTCTTAGTCTAATACCGATCCTAATCTTACTCTTATACTGTCTAGTCTCAGGTTGTTTAACTAGTCTCTGCTAGGCTCAATAGATCTAGGGTATACTGGTTTATTGCGGCTGCTGAAGTACTCGGGAGAGTTCAACTAATTTCTAAGTTAAATTCAAATCTCTCTGGTGCTGAAATTACAAGTAATTTCAGCACTTACAAATAAGTGGATTGTTAGTTAGATGGATCATGATTGGTTAATATTAAATACTTTACATTGGTAAAATATCTAATTTATCCAATCATAAAATGTAGTTTAGATCAGGTTCCAACAAGGTGCCAACAATTTGAAACAATTACTATGCTATCTGCTAAAAAGATTAGAATAGCACTAGAAAATTCAATTGAGAATCCTAATATTGCTCCATTCTGATTTATCGAAAAATTGACTATCTTACTTTCGTTAAGTAGATCCAATTTTTCATTATTTTTGCAAAGAGCTTCATTTTCCAAGAAATTTGCAAACCATTTATTTTTAAATTAAATGTCTATACCACAGGGAGTTTTCGGCCCATTTTAAATGAAACCCTATTGGCATTTATTGGCTGAGGTCTAAAATTGAACGCCAGCCCTGAAAAGATGGCACTCTAAGCCATCTTTGTTTAATTACAATTGATTGTTTTTCATTTTTATAGACACTGACAATCAAACCAAAATTTATTCGAGTTTGATCCATGGAACTGCAATGTGGGTAATGGAAGCGGTCGGAATACCACATATTGGCCGCTTAGTCAGTACAGGGGCGGATCTAGGATTTTGTCGATCTTTTCTTTTTTTTAGGTCGAGCATATTGATTTTCCGAGCTCTCACAAAGCACTAAAAAATCCCTAAAATTTGGCGCGCGCTCCCCCCTCAAATTTATTATGCATTAGCGCCAAAGGCGCTTTTAGAAAATTTTTAGGGTCCGTCACGAAACATGGATATCTCAAAATAGTACAAAGGGGGGGGGTCGAATATCTGAGGACGGAGGGGTAATGGGAGGGGGTGGGGGGGGGCGCGTCCGCCTCCCCCTAAATCCGCCCCTGAGTCAGTACCCATCTGGTACTGTTGGCACAAGTTTTGCCAAATCTAACTTAAGTCAACAAAATTATCCGGCGGCGTCAGTACCATCAAATTTGGTAATCGTCTTTGAAGCATAAAAGTTAATTTTTGATCAAACAACTATGAACTACGTTTTTAATCTGAGTTCTTTTGTGTCGCATTTTGTTTTCCAAAACGTGATATATTTCACAATTTTGAATAATGATTTGTTTGACCATGGTTTTTTTCGATGAAATTTTTGCAAAATGCAATACTCCCTGTGGTAGAGCTGAATAATATATTATAATAAAATTTTGTCAAGTAGTTTTTTCATGAAGGCGACAGAAGCTTTCAAAATTGATTTCTCCTTTTCCATTTTTAGTGCAAATGATTTATAAAATTCACTCCTTTTTTTTGTTTTCACATGTAATGAAAAACTAAAAATGATTTTTTTTTGTGGTTTGTGTAAGGTATTGCTAGTTATTCGACAAAATTACATTTTTTCAAAATTATTTTTCTCTGAGCGAGTAGGCGGCTATCAAGGTACACGCTACAAGCAAATTGCATTCTAGAGAGAATTTCAAAACAAAACGATCTGATTCAAAAACCAAAAAGCATATGAGGGTATAAGTTTAGTTTGAAACCGTTACACAAAATGAAAAACGTAGATTATTTTTTGTTGCCAAAAAAACTCTCTCTGCTACTGAGCTTATAATGAACTTTTTTTGAATTTTTAGTAAATGTTTATTTTAACACCAAGGCGCTAACAATTGAAAAATTACTGTGCTATCTACTATAACCGAGTAAAGTAGCACTAGCTTTTTCAATTGAGAATCCTAATATTACTGCTTTCTGAATGATCGAAAACTTGACTATCTTAGTCTTGTTAAGTAGATTCGATTCTTCGTGCGTTTTGCGAAAAGCTTTATTTTCAAAGAACCCGGTTTGACCTCCATAGATCAAAAGAGTTATTCATACAATTCCATTAACTAAGTATATAAAAAATACTAATCACTCAACTTTCATACATTTTGCTAAACTGGTGTCACAAAATTTTCCAAGAACTTTTTTCTTGTTTTGGCAAAAAATTCGGTATATCGTACTAAATAAAAAAGAAAAAATTTGTCGAAAAAATGCTTATCTTATAATTTCTATATATGGAATATTATCTAATAGCACTATTTTGACGGCGACAACATAAATTTTTGAAATTGCCCCAAAATTTTTTTGTTTTTTGTTTGTTACCGCAAATCGAATTTTGTACTGGAAAAAAATTCTCCAAAAAAATTTTGCATGCTAAATTTAAATTTTTGTGTGCATAACCTAGTCCTGGATACACAAAAATTGTTTTTTTCTTCTGTTTCTCTGGATATATTTTTTCAAAAACGCCAAAAATTCTATTTCTTTTATATGGCATGTTTATGTACGCCTTAATCAATGTCTGATCATTTAATAAATCTAACTTTGAACATAATCATCTTTGAAAACTTTGCCAGAGTTTAATAGTTTGATGCTTTCAGCATATAATTTTTATAAGAAAACTCTGATACAATTCAGGTCGTTGCCAATGCATTGTAAAATGCAAGTCGATCAAACCTTTGGTGACTCTAGTGTTGAGTAAACTATGGTTTTCTCACTTGTGTTCGGTTACGAACACATTCAAAGAAATTTGCGAAAATAAATTTTTAAAAAAAAAAAACATTTTTTTTGGTTTATGGAAAAATGGTAGGCAAACAATTTCCATATATCAAAAATCAGTAACCATAGACCTTCTTTCATGGATTTCTCTGGCACCAAGGGCTCTTGTAAAATTCTTAGGTTTGGCTGGACAAAAAAAGATTTCTTATATTACTTTAGGGGCTCTTTTTTGGATTTTTGGATGATATATGTTTTTGGTTTATAAGTAATTATTTGACCTTGCAAAACGTCTCAAATTAAACTAAAAATTATTCATTGCACCAATGTGATGAATTTTTTTGCAGCTTTTTTTTTCACTTATTTTGTAGTACATTTATTTTTAATTGCTTTTCTATTGGTACGAGGTCAAAAACTTCAATCAAGTCGATTAGTTGTCACTAACCAGCTAAACGTTGATTGCAATAAATTAAGTTTTGTATGGAATACTTTTCACTTACAGAGCAGTCTGTATGTTATAAAAGAAACCAGATTGAAGAAGAAGAATTTTCCAGCGATCTTTCTTTGCATAGTAAAGCTGAATTCAATTAAAACTTGTGAAGTTTTACTTTGATACGAGAACTCTGTTTGCACCGTGTTCAAATCGTTGGTACAAATAAAAACGATTTTAAAAATTTTTGCGCCTCATTACCGTTACACAAAATGAAACCGTTACACAAAATGAAAAACGTAGATTATTTTTTGTTGCCAAAAAAACTCTCTCTGCTACTGAGCTTATAATGAACTTTTTTTGAATTTTTAGTAAATGTTTATTTTAACACCAAGGCGCTAACAATTGAAAAATTACTGTGCTATCTACTATAACCGAGTAAAGTAGCACTAGCTTTTTCAATTGAGAATCCTAATATTACTGCTTTCTGAATGATCGAAAACTTGACTATCTTAGTCTTGTTAAGTAGATTCGATTCTTCGTGCGTTTTGCGAAAAACTTTATTTTCAAAGAACCCGGTTTGACCTCCATAGATCAAAAGAGTTGTTCATACAATTCCATTAACTAAGTATATAAAAAATACTAATCACTCAACTTTCATACATTTTGCTAAACTGGTGTCACAAAATTTTCCAAGAACTTTTTTCTTGTTTTGGCAAAAAATTCGGTATATCGTACTAAATAAAAAAGAAAAAATTTGTCGAAAAAATGCTTATCTTATAATTTCTATATATGGAATATTATCTAATAGCACTATTTTGACGGCGACAACATAAATTTTTGAAATTGCCCCAAAATTTTTTTGTTTTTTGTTTGTTACCGCAAATCGAATTTTGTACTGGAAAAAAATTCTCCAAAAAAATTTTGCATGCTAAATTTAAATTTTTGTGTGCATAACCTAGTCCTGGATACACAAAAATTGGTTTTTTCTTCTGTTTCTCTGGATATATTTTTTCAAAAACGCCAAAAATTCTATTTCTTTTATATGGCATGTTTATGTACGCCTTAATCAATGTCTGATCATTTAATAAATCTAACTTTGAACATAATCATCTTTGAAAACTTTGCCAGAGTTTAATAGTTTGATGCTTTCAGCATATAATTTTTATAAGAAAACTCTGATACAATTCAGGTCGTTGCCAATGCATTGTAAAATGCAAGTCGATCAAACCTTTGGTGACTCTAGTGTTGAGTAAACTATGGTTTTCTCACTTGTGTTCGGTTACGAACACATTCAAAGAAATTTGCGAAAATAAATTTTAAAAAAAAAAACATTTTTTTTTGGTTTATGGAAAAATGGTAGGCAAACAATTTCCATATATCAAAAATCAGTAACCATAGACCTTCTTTCATGGATTTCTCTGGCACCAAGGGCTCTTGTAAAATTCTTAGGTTTGGCTGGACAAAAAAAGATTTCTTATATTACTTTAGGGGCTCTTTTTTGGATTTTTGGATGATATATGTTTTTGGTTTATAAGTAATTATTTGACCTTGCAAAACGTCTCAAATTAAACTAAAAATTATTCATTGCACCAATGTGATGAATTTTTTTGCAGCTTTTTTCACTTATTTTGTAGTACATTTATTTTTAATTGCTTTTCTATTGGTACGAGGTCAAAAACTTCAATCAAGTCGATTAGTTGTCACTAACCAGCTAAACGTTGATAGCAATAAATTAAGTTTTGTATGGAATACTTTTCACTTACAGAGCAGTCTGTATGTTATAAAAGAAACCAGATTGAAGAAGAAGAATTTTCCAGCGATCTTTCTTTGCATAGTAAAGCTGAATTCAATTAAAACTTGTGAAGTTTTACTTTGATACGAGAACTTTGACCGTGTTCAAATCGTTGGTACAAATAAAAACGATTTTAAAAATTTTTGCGCCTCATTACGAGGCCAAAGTGTCCATTTTGTGCATTGTTAGCGGATTCCGCAACAGGCCAAAATCAGATTTATAGCAGAATCCGCAAGATTGCTACTTTTTTTGATCTAAAAAACTTTACCGCTCAAAATCGCTCCAAAATAGTCGAGTTTAAGGAATCCGCAACCGTACTTGCGGAAAACAGAACAGTTTTTGGAATTCACAATCAAATAACAAGACAAGTGTGTAGTTCAATTGACCTGTTGCGGAAACCGCAACTGTAAGCTGAATCCGCAAATTGCGAGCGGAATCCACAAACTGTAGGTGAAATTCACAAACTATAAATGGAATCCGCTTTTTGTTTGCGGATTCCGTTTAGATATAGGTATATTTGTAGTATAGCGTTTAAACTTATATCTTTTGTTTACTAGGTGGTCACCAGAAAGTTTAATCTCAATTACTACTTTGATCAACTACCAGTTGAAACACCAAACGTTTGGTCTCAATTCCTGGCCTGATGATTTGATTTCAGTAGAATAGGAATCTACTAGATGAGGATTTGGGATCGATGGAATCCCATTACTGACTTAAGTCGGCGATATGATGGGCGTTGTTTTTCTAAGCACTCTCAATCCAATGGCTCCAAGCAATGAGTTTATTCGAAGTACTGTTTCCAAAACTATGATCCCAAAATTTGTTTTCTGAGATATGTATCGCAAATACTAAAAGATGACATCCGCCGATATAGTTAACCAATGTTTTAAGATTTGTTCATGAATTCCGCTGACAATGATAAGAAATCCAGCTCTAGCTTTTCTAGCTAATTGTTGATATGCAAGTTCAGTAATAAACAAACTTCGGAATCCACTTACAGTAGGCGGATTCCGCTTACAATTGCGGATTCCATTTACATTTTGCGGAACCCACTTACAGTTGCAGAATCCAGAACAAATAGCTTTTTTCGCTTGTTGCGGAATCCGCCACACAACAAAATTTACGTTAGAGTTATTTGTACGCGAAATCTACGGCAGTTTTAAAAATGGAATCCACTTACAATTTGGAACATGTTTAAAGATAAGTTTCTGGAATCCAGGAACACGCACACACAAAATTGTGCGCCCAGCCAGTGCAAAGTTTGGTGTCGTAAAGCTAGTTATTTACTGCCAATCAACATAGAACGTTTCATCAGATATGTCACATAATTCTTTCATCTCAAAATCACAACAGTTTAGTTATTGAGTTATTTTTCTTGCAAGAAATTCGGAAATTTTAATAAAACAAAAACGGATATTAAAAATATCTTTGCCCATAGATTAAACAAAGATAAAAGATTTTATAATCAAATTATTATCATTCGGGATATCATTACACTCGTGAACGTGTAATAACAACTACAACATTCTTCGCCACAAAATAAAAACAATTTGTTGCCAGTTGTTTACTGAAACCAGCAAGACATTTGACCCCAATAGACTGCTAAAAATCGAATCAAGAATTCTACTCGACTATATCATGTAAGTTTATTTCGAGCTTATTTTTATCAATTGTTTTCAAAAAATGCAACTTTCTATTTTTTAAATTAAATTATCTGGCCGTAAAAAAAGTTTGGACTGAAAATTATTGAGATAGATTACATAGAAGCAGAGTCTTTGAAAAAAATTTTCATTCTGCTTTTTCTTCTTGTTTTCCATGTTTTTCGCCACATTCACACTATTTTTTCTATCTCTAGGTCATCTTGGGCGGTAAAAAAGCTTTTTGAGAAATTTAAGCGGTATTTTTAAAAAAAATACACATTTAAGTTAAAATAAAAATGGATTTAATGAATATACTGCTTAAGTTTTTTAAAATGTTTTAATCGGCTCGATAAATTTTAACGGGTTTAAAGTACTCAAAATTCGATCACAGTCACCAAAATTTATTTGTGAACTTTTCCTATCAAATTATTTCAATCACACCCCTGTCTTGCTCGCTTGCAGACTTTTTGGTGTATTTTTAATAGTCATTAAAAGTTTAAAATAGAAATAAGCTTTTTTCATGAAGCTCATCTTAGTACTTTTATGCCATTACTATCACTCTAGGTGAGTCTAGGAAGTCTGGGTGTCTAATAATTACGGAAGCAAAAAGCTAATACAAGAAGACATTTGAACTGATAATGCTAATTTTTGATAGTTAATCCGACAACCGAAAACTGTTTCTCTTCCAATTTTCCAAAGACGATGACTTTGAACAGTAAAATCTATTTTAGGAAAATTATTTGCTTAACTCAGAAAATATACTAGTTCAAAAAGCTTATTACAAGTGGGGTCAAAATCATTGCTGGCTAACGGATGCAAAAAACATGGACAGCCGGTTGCTGCGCAAAAAACTGAATATTTCAACCAAAATAATTGAACTATAAATTGAACTTGAACCTGAAGGTCGCCCCTTGGATTGTTCGCTGATTACTGTTGCTTGAGCTCAGTCGAAATTTCTCTATCCGAAAACCGAAAATTTTTGAAATATTTTATGGTTTCAATAGTTTTTTTTTCGGTGAAACATTTTTTTTTGTGATATATTACAATAGGTGGTAATTTTAAATTAAATAGCTGGATCGCTTTTTGTTATACTTCGCACAGTATTTATAATTTATTTCAAAAGCTAATTTTTTGCCAAAAAGAAAAGTAAAATTTGAGTTTTTGATTAACATTTTATCTGGCAGAGTATGTATTTACAAAAACTATCTTAGCAGCATGTACAACTGATTGAAAATGAAATGACTATATTATACATTATAGTTCGCAAAGTTGATACAAGCTCTATACTTAAAATTACCACCTATTGTAAGATATCACCTATTTTTTCAGCGAAATATGAATTTTTAAAGTTTGCACATAAGAATAATTGGCAACATGGTCACGCTAAAGCAGTTTGTTTTGTTTTATGAAAAAAATGGGTAAGTTTTTTGAGTAAACGCTTTTTTGAGTAAACGCAAACTTAAATAAGCAATTCATTTGAATGTTGAACCCGTCACAGTCTATTGACTGTTGGTAGCTTTAAAAACAGTTTCAAGTCTCTACTGAATCAACATATCTACTGAAAAGAACTCGATGGAAAATTTGCTGCTAGTTATGTGATTCTAATGAAATTCGAAAAATATGTAAAACAGTGCTTTCTCCTGACACGCACCCTGAACAAAAACCGGAATACTTGAACCCTGAACTTTAACAATTACTTATTCGTGAATTCATTTTTCAGAGGAAATTTTTAAATTATTGTTTTCCGCAACATAGTTTTTCTATTTTTCCCCAAAAAAATTGATTGATCAATTTCATATGTTCAACAAAATCTGGGCTAGTTTCTTTTTTTTATAGGTGCGACAAGTAATTGTCGTTCATACGTGAACAAAAACTGAAATACATTAACAAAGCGTACGAGGGCGCTTAAAATATCATATTAAAATTTTTCCAGTCAAGATTCGATTGATTAAAGACTGATGCAGTTTCAAAAAAAAATTTGTTTCAAACATCTGTTTGGCAGTGAAATTAGAGCAAAACGCGGTAACAATTCTCAAATGGAACGTCAAATCAATCTTTGTAATTGAATATTTTGGAGTCTAATAATCAGCATGCGTTTTTTTGAAGCTTAGATTCAGTGCTTTGGTGACACGCAAATAAAAGATGATATAATAAAAAAATGATAATGAAACAGAAGAAAAAGTTATTTTTATTTTTTTCCTAAAATTTTTTATACGAATTAACGTTTTTTCCGGAATAAATAGATTAACCTTAACCCGTCAGGATTTGTTTTACTAAAATATCATGGTGACAAATTTTTAAAGCAACACTCAATATTTTGTCATTTCATTTCAAACGTAAAACTTTTTCAACTGGTTTTTATTTGCGCATCAAGTAGTGTCAAATACAAATAGCTAAAATACTCTGCATCAAGTAACACCAATCTATAAAAAATTGAGAAACTTGCGTACTTTAATCTTGGCTTGGATCCCAAGTCAACCTGGTCTTTATAAAATAACCATTACTTTTTGCCTTACTTTAGATTCAAATAATTTTAATCATCTGTTGGACGCTTCTGAAAACTCAGCAAAAACTGAAAGTTAAGCCTCTTAGCTTCAAAATTTTTTGATTGAAAATTGAGCTCTAGTATTCCGTTAATTTTTGGTGAAAGTGGAACCAAATTGTAAGATAAAATTAAGTATAAAAAATTTTACGTGAATTTATGTGGATTGTTTTTTCGACTGAAAGCTAGATTGAATCATTTTGTCAAAGAGTTTTTCCATCTGTCGTAAATAAAAAGTCAAAAAGTTTGATATCTGTCAACTACTACAATCGCCCCGATATTTTGATTGCATGTACGCTTTTTGGCTATGTCTTAATAATCCTTGAATTCACGTGACCCATAAATAAATTCGTTTTTCGAAACTAATCTCAATTTTAAAATTTCAGCACTATTTATATGTATTTAAAATTAAATTCAATTCCTCCTGTGATTATTTACTTTGATAAGAGAAATAATTTTCCAAGTAACATTTCAAGTTTAATCTAGATGCATGGTATCGTTTAATTGCTATATTTTTTTTTCAAGGATTTTTTTTTCATTTTCAGTGGCGAGACTGAGGTGTAACTTGCTATTTGAAGTATTGTCAATATTTGAGCCGTTTCGCGACAGCTGATTACGCAAAGTGCAATCTATTTGTCCAATAGATTCAATGGTAGACACAAAAAAAAACAAAAAAAAGAGAGAAAGAAAGATTTGATAATAATTTCACCAGTTGAAACATAATTGCTTCCAGTTTTTCATGAGACAATATTTTTGAGCACTGTCAAATCTGTTTTACAAGAAGCTTGCATGCTTAACATTCATCTCGAAATAGCAATCCTTTTTCATGTTTTTTTTCTGTGAATTGAACTACGGGCAGATATAAGTGCAGATTAGATACCGGATCAGAATAATCGATGGCTAACGAACTCAAAAAAGGATAGCCCAGGGATAGCCGGTGTATGTTCAAGAAACACAGAATATTCTAACCATAACAACTGAATTTTTATTTGACTTTTAATTTCAAAGTGAACCATTGAAATGTTCACTGGTTACTGATGCTTGATCTCTGAAAAACCTCCATTGGGCCTTAACGATGTTAAGAAAACCTGAAAATTTTTTCAGTAGAGCTATAAAAGGTAGGGTAATCACGTTCTTTGAATAAACTGGTGAAAAATCTAAAAAATTTGTTAAAAAAATTTATTTCAAACTACCTCTATATTTTTATAGCGAAATTTTGATACTAAACATTGAAAACATCAGAGCTTTGTCCCGCAATGCCATTCAGCGTATTAACAAACCGCAGGCATCAGGACAAAAAGACCTAAAAATTTTGATTGCCTTTTAAAAATTATGGGTACTGTTAGCAACAAAAGCAACTGATGAAATTTTCAAAAAAAAAAAAGAGAAAAGAAAAGTTTTCATTACGAATTCAAATTATTTCTGAAAATCATCCCCACTTTCTATGTAAAATACAAACCAAATGAAGTGGAAAGAAAACAAAGTAGAAAGTTAGCCATTTTCTGTGCAAATAGTTCTGAATAATTACGCATTATTGGCATCAGTTGTCTACGGCATCTTTATTGGCATCAGTTATCTAATAAAAGGAGTTAATTTGAAACAGATTATCGTCATTAAAAGGGGGTCAAATTGTTGTGGGGTTATCTTGTTACAGGGTTATAATATAGGGGGTGTAAACATAGGGGGTAAAATATCGTGGGGTTAAAGAGTGGACACCGTTGTCTACAATCAACGATAAACAATTCAAACATGGAAAAATTGATAAAAAATTTTTCTAATGTTTTTCTAATTTTATGCAAAAAAAAATAAAATTCTATTTCGTTTGAAACACTTTCGCGAAAACAGCGCTACAGAAGCTCTTATAACTTATTTTCCGTTTGGTGAAAATGAGATTTCCCATCTTCAGTGGCGTTCGCAGAAATGTTTGGTCGACCAAATTGATTTTGCGAGCTCTCCTAGAATACTATAAATTTCGTGTGTCGAACTTTTGACTGCCGTTGGCAAATTTTTAAAAAATAACAAGCTCTTTCTCTTGAACTTAAAATTATGTTTTGCCCTAAGCACCAAAACCAACAATTTTTTCAAGTGAGAACAACATTAAAATCGCTGACAAAATTCAAATAATAGATGCCACGTCGGATACAATTTGAATAACGATGTAATTTTAAGTATATGGCTACGAGCCTTCCGTTTCAAAAAACTCAGAGGTTGAAAATGGTGGCATGTCTTTGGACGGGTTTAGGTTACATAATATTATCTAAAATTGAACGTATTAAATTCTGCCTTGAATATTTTCTGTAAAAAAACTGTGAGTGGACTATATTAGATGCAAAAAATTGTAAATTTTTGAATGCAAAAAATTTGTTTGGTAAATGTTTTTTTGTAAGTCAAATTGGGTTAGCAACTTACATAAAAAACAAAACAAATTTTCCAACTTTGAAACTTTCGAATGAAAAAATTTTTCTCATACAATTTTGCATAAATGGAAAATATATCACAAATAAAACTTTTTTGTCCAAAGCAATTAAATAGAATTTGATGACCAAAAGGTTTTTATTCAACTAAAAACCCAATGTTAGTTCATTTAAACTTAAAAAGATCCTTTTGGAAGGAATTCTGGAAAAAAAACTTTGGAAAAAACCTGAGGATACAATTTTTAAAAATTGAAATCTTATGATAACCATTTTTTTTGCATAAAACTCGTGCATGTTCATGAATTGAGTGACAAGCTTTTTTGTATTGAATTGTATGACTAGCATTTTTATAGAGGTCAACCCGGGTGGGGTGGCTTTTTTGATAAAGTTTGCGATTGTTTTCCCTGTTTCCGGTAAGGCGCTGTCAGCTGTTTGAGCTACATTTATGCCATCTAATTCTTTTGTTCTTCACTGGCATTTTTTGATGGGAAAAATTCAATTCTGAGTTCGTTTTTTTTTCACAAATTGCTGAAACAATTTTAACACAATTTATTTACATATTTTTTTATCTATTGCGTTTTTTTTCTTTGCAAAACAAATTTATTTCACAGTTTTCGCAAATAAACAAAAAATTGGAATTATTTTTTGAGGTTTTAACATTGCATATTTTAAAATTGTTTCCTCAATGTGAACGTAAAAGATAGAAGTATGAGCTGCGAAATCAAAAACATACAGTACCCACTAAATGTTCTAATTCAAGTCTGAATAATATTTTCCAGATTCAAATTTCAGATCGGAAATGGGTTATGAAATGTTAAAATAACGCTTGATTATTTTAAGAATGGGTTCTATCAGATCTTATGTTTGATTTGAAATTTGTTTTTCAGGGTTATTTGAAATTTGATTTGACATGATTCAACAGAAGCGCAGATCTCAATTTATAAATTGTAGCGAAGTTGAAATAATGTCTGCTGTAAAAATAAGCCCCGTCCATAAAACAAATTGAATACCGTTTGAATTCTCTTACCATTTTTACACTGATCTTACCAGCATCGATACCCATCTGAAATTTCATTTGAATTTTTAACGATAACTTATCTTTTCATGTTGCTGGTTATCGAAGCAGTTATCGAAACCAAAAAAATTCGATGAATTTACGGCTGCAAAATTTAACTTCACAAGAATCTGTAATTTTCAGGATTGTGTCGATTAATCTAGAGATACTGCATTATTGTTTCTATTTCAAAGCTAATTTGGATAGTAGTTCCAACTCGACGGACTGCAAATTGTTCTGTTTTCGATAAATAAAGATCTTCAAGGCTTCCTGAAAAGCTCAACATTGCATAGAATACAATTTCAAAATTTTTTTAATTATGGAACGTTTTTGTCTAAATAATTGTCATTATAATTGTTTGCAGTTGCAAATTAGAACCATGAAATCGAGTAATTTGTCATTCTAAAAAAAAATTTCCGTAACACTACAATCAGTTAAAATCCCTTATATTGGAGTATAATCCATTTAAAATCCATTCTAACTGACTCATCTTTAAAGCAGTGAACCGTCACTGTCTTCCAATATGCCCATCTGCCTTTTTTCCAATTGTCAATTATTATTGATTTTTATAATCTATTTTACTATTTTTCAGATTTTAAGAGTATATCGAGACTCCTGTGACAAAGTTTGCAAAGGTTAATATTGATGATTCTTTATTTACATTGAGTTTAAGTCAGAATTTTGACTTTTTGGGCAAAACATCTAATTGAATTTGTCACAGTGCAGTTTAACCACAAATGTAGTCAACATAGTAGTGCCTCAAATGGGAAAAAAAGCGAAAGAAAAATCTATTTTTTTTAAAATCAAATTTCATTTTTTAATTTTTTCCAAAGTTTCGAAAAAAGGGTGAAAAAAAAGTTCCAGCTATTTTCCTTGATTTATCAAGATAAACGTCTAATGAAATCTTGGTCTTGAAAGGTTCGAACTGCGACAGTTTTGTAATGGAACAGCCCGGGTTGACAAAAAGGCTCATCATGCAGTTGCAGTCTAAGGAAAATTGATTCTCATAATATTCCATACAAATCCATAGAATAAAAAACTCGTTTGAAAATCACATGACAAGCATATAATGAGGTAATGTGATGATCATATTTTTTCCTTTAATTGGAATTGTATGACAAATATTTTTTCCATACTATGCAATTGAATTACAAGCATTTTTTCCATGTAACTTTTTTGTGTTTCGCTTTAAAATTATGTTTTGCCCTAAGCACCAAAACCAACAATTTTTTCAAGTGAGAACAACATTAAAGTCGCTGACAAAATTCAAATAATAGATGCCACGTCGGATACAATTTGAATAACGATGTAATTTTAAGTATATAGCTACGAGCCTTCCGTTTCAAAAAACTCAGAGGTTGAAAATGGTGGCATGTCTTTGGACGGGTTTAGGTTACATAATATTATCTAAAATTGAACGTATTAAATTCTGCCTTGATTATTTTCTGTAAAAAAACTGTGAGTGGACTATATTAGATGCAAAAAATTGTAAATTTTTCAATGCAAAAAATTTGTTTGGTGAATGTTTTTTTTGTAAGTCAAATTGGGTTAGCAACTTACATAAAAAACAAAACAAATTTTCCAACTTTGAAACTTTCGAATGAAAAAATATTTCTCATACAATTTTGCATAAATGGAAAATATATCACAAATAAAACTTTTTTGTCCAAAGCAATTAAATAGAATTTGATGACCAAAAGGTTTTTATTCAACTAAAAACCCAATGTTAGTTCATTTAAACTTAAAAAGATCCTTTTGGAAGGAATTCTGGAAAAAAAACTTTGGAAAAAACCTGAGGATACAATTTTTAAAAATTGAAATCTTATGATAACCATTTTTTAAACAATTCAAACATGGAAAAATTGATAAAAAATTTTTCTAATGTTTTTCTAATTTTATGCAAAAAAAAATAAAATTCTATTTCGTTTGAAACACTTTCGCGAAAACAGCGCTACAGAAGCTCTTATAACTTATTTTCCGTTTGGTGAAAATGAGATTTCCCATCTTCAGTGGCGTTCGCAGAAATGTTTGGTCGACCAAATTGATTTTGCGAGCTCTCCTAGAATACTATAAATTTCGTGTGTCGAACTTTTGACTGCCGTTGGCAAATTTTTAAAAAATAACAAGCTCTTTCTCTTGAACTTAAAATTATGTTTTGCCCTAAGCACCAAAACCAACAATTTTTTCAAGTGAGAACAACATTAAAATCGCTGACAAAATTCAAATAATAGATGCCACGTCGGATACAATTTGAATAACGATGTAATTTTAAGTATATGGCTACGAGCCTTCCGTTTCAAAAAACTCAGAGGTTGAAAATGGTGGCATGTCTTTGGACGGGTTTAGGTTACATAATATTATCTAAAATTGAACGTATTAAATTCTGCCTTGAATATTTTCTGTAAAAAAACTGTGAGTGGACTATATTAGATGCAAAAAATTGTAAATTTTTGAATGCAAAAAATTTGTTTGGTAAATGTTTTTTTGTAAGTCAAATTGGGTTAGCAACTTACATAAAAAACAAAACAAATTTTCCAACTTTGAAACTTTCGAATGAAAAAATTTTTCTCATACAATTTTGCATAAATGGAAAATATATCACAAATAAAACTTTTTTGTCCAAAGCAATTAAATAGAATTTGATGACCAAAAGGTTTTTATTCAACTAAAAACCCAATGTTAGTTCATTTAAACTTAAAAAGATCCTTTTGGAAGGAATTCTGGAAAAAAAACTTTGGAAAAAACCTGAGGATACAATTTTTAAAAATTGAAATCTTATGATAACCATTTTTTTTGCATAAAACTCGTGCATGTTCATGAATTGAGTGACAAGCTTTTTTGTATTGAATTGTATGACTAGCATTTTTATAGAGGTCAACCCGGGTGGGGTGGCTTTTTTGATAAAGTTTGCGATTGTTTTCCCTGTTTCCGGTAAGGCGCTGTCAGCTGTTTGAGCTACATTTATGCCATCTAATTCTTTTGTTCTTCACTGGCATTTTTTGATGGGAAAAATTCAATTCTGAGTTCGTTTTTTTTTCACAAATTGCTGAAACAATTTTAACACAATTTATTTACATATTTTTTTATCTATTGCGTTTTTTTTCTTTGCAAAACAAATTTATTTCACAGTTTTCGCAAATAAACAAAAAATTGGAATTATTTTTTGAGGTTTTAACATTGCATATTTTAAAATTGTTTCCTCAATGTGAACGTAAAAGATAGAAGTATGAGCTGCGAAATCAAAAACATACAGTACCCACTAAATGTTCTAATTCAAGTCTGAATAATATTTTCCAGATTCAAATTTCAGATCGGAAATGGGTTATGAAATGTTAAAATAACGCTTGATTATTTTAAGAATGGGTTCTATCAGATCTTATGTTTGATTTGAAATTTGTTTTTCAGGGTTATTTGAAATTTGATCTGAAATTCTTAAATAGATATGAAAAAAAGATATGAAAAAAAAAAGATTTTAAGATTGGAGAATCAATTTGTGATATATAATTACGTTATATTACTATCTTGCAGTACTGCTATGCAACCAAAAAGTCGATTTAGCTGCTGTTATGTCTTAATTAAGTACCTGCCAAAAACGATGTAGCTTTTGAACCCCAATTTCTCATTTGTTAGTTATTGTTTTATAGTTAAGACTATCTATAACTCAATATATCTTTTGACTGTTTCAATCCTTATTTTAATAATTAGATTATCATAATTAGTACCACCTCTGTATTATTCATTGTTCCATGGTTGTCGAGCTGGGACCTTTTTGAAGGTAATTCTTTACACAACTGATGTAAGAAATAAAAACTTTCAGATCTTGAGTAGAAAGTCTGCTAGATACGGGCTCTGCTTAGCGGTCATTGAGTGCTTTTATGACGCTAATGCAAAAGCATTTGGAATTCAACCCTGAGTGGGTGAATAGAGGTCAAAATATATGTATTACAACTTGATTAATCACCTAATGTTCAGCTCTAGAGTCAGATACTCCAGCATCAAAAAGATAAATAATTAGCGAGTTGTTTGATAAATTATGTTTTATTTATTTTTGTCTTTTTCGCGGAGAGAACGCAAATGAATTAGCAGGTAAAATTTTAAGGCTCTTGATGGAACAAAGATTACAAACAGAGATTTAAAAAATTTGGTACGTTTTTTTTGGGCACAAACGAAAAATGTCTCCCCACATCGACTAAACTTCCCCAAAACAAAACAAGACTGCTCGTATCAGGGCGAAGCCTTGAATGTTCCGACTGCCTTTTAAGGTTTATGGAGCAATAATAACATAAATATCATTAACAAATTAAATGTAAAAACAAATGAAAAAAAAAATGAAATTTTTTTTTTGATGTCTGCAAGCTTTATATCATACAATATCTACAGCTACCTAACAAAAATTTTGATTCTAAAAACTCGATTCACCCAAAGCAAAATCAAAATTACACACCAAGCAAGAAGCAATTGGTTTGATTTCCATTTGAAATCGAAACTTATCCTAAGGTTGTTTAATTGATCGCTCTAAGAGCTTTCTGTAATTCAACACTCCTGAGTTTAGTTCCAACTTCTTGAGCTGTCGTTTTAGTTATCCAGAAAACCGCTGACTTGATTCAACCTAGGGTATTTTGAGTAAGAGAAGGGTCAAGATCAATTCTCTCACTTTTCATTTAATTGATTTTTAATCGATCAGCGGACATGGGCTGCTTCCTCCTACGTCCGGAGCGCAGGTGGGTGGTCCTTCGTGCATCGTTCTAAACAGAAAACGCAGATCTCCATTTTTACCTTAAATAACGCCTGCTGAATAACGACGTTCTCCTTTGAATAAGCAAGGTTTTATCTTACAATTCACGATAAGCTCAATTATTTCATAACCGACTTATTTAATGAAAAAATAAAAGAGCACTAAGTTTTTACCCACAGATAAATTTTTTGGGATAAGGATTAATATAATTTTAATACAGTTAAAAGTAAACTCATTTGTTGTGATTTGTTTTAGTGTCTTAAATGACCTTCGGTATTTAATTAATACCTGTTAACCAATTTAGTTACGACCATTGGTCGATATGAGACATTGCTCAGCTGTCCTTTTTACGTTATTAATTCACATACTTACTTTTAATAGTTTTAGTCTTTTTAAGTTTATGTACAGTATTTGTACATAGGTATTTTGAATTAGAATAGTTTATTATCATTTTAATTCACTTTTTGCTTCATGGTAAATTTTTTTTGTCGCGACTTTCAAAAAAATCACCAAATTGATTTTCTGAGGTTGTTTTTCTTCTTGGGACCATTTTTGGTCATCAAAATAATGCTTGTGATGGAAACTTCAAAAAAACAAAAGATTGGTAATTAAATTTAAAAAAATAAAATTTCGATTTTCATATCGGCGTTTGACAATAAAATTCACTACATTTGGAGTAATTAATATGATTTTTAAAGGCATTATCCAGCGCCTGAAGCGTAAAATATTCCATTTTCAAGCAAACTAGTTTAACAAAATAAGATGTTTCTGACCGCTCACATAGCGGCCACTACTTGACACTTCTTCTTCCTCACAGCTTGCATGGCTATGCATTAACGGTCAGACTTCTTTCCCCATCGGGCTTTGTTCGGGTCGTCGTAGCTCATCAACCTCATTCTCAGTCCAGAAAAGATTTTTGCTGGTAAAAGCACTCATGTACCACAAAATATTCAGAGCGGTCAGGGAGGCCATTGATTACCAGAGCATTGGAGAGTGTATCCGTGATTGCTTCTCCAGCTTTGCTCATCAGCTTTTGGCTGCGAATGGAGAAGTCATCGAGATTATTTTAAAAGCTTGGCTACTTGACTGACCACCTTCGGGCTCTCCTGAAGCAACTTTTGGTCCTTTTTATCGCATTTGCCATCCGTTCAAAAAAAACAGCTCCTGTTATAGGTCAAATTGGCGTAGGTCAAGAAGGGACCAAATTGCAACCACAGAGTGTTTTGACTTTCTGTTTTCTGTTGGATCAACACTGCTCGCTCCTGCATTTTGTTGCAGTAGGCTGCTATCTTCTACTCTTCAGACGCTCGGGTTCAGCCTCTGGTAAAAAGTGGCTCCTCAGCTTCTGTTTGATTTTGCCAGTATCAAGTCTATTGTTGATAGAAACTTAAAAAATTAAAAGCTCTGACATAAAAAACATCTTTAAAAATGAAACTTTAACGTTTTAAAAACCCAAGTTAGAGCAATTGAAAAAACAAATTCGGTTTAGACATTGAGGTTTAACCTGATTTTGACTGTAGATCGAGAAGAGATAGTAGTTATTAAGAACGAATTAAGAAATTGAACAAAATCAATTGACAAGCTGTTCATAAAAAACCACAACTTGATTGATCTCCGACTAACTGATTAGTTTATGATCACCAGTTGACCTTGTATGAGTTACATAACTTTAAACTAGTTAACCCCCTCCCCCGAAAAAAAAATCGATAAAAATCTCCTTATTAGTCCGACCATTGAAAATGGGATGAACTTTGTATTCGGGTGTGTTTTAGTTTTTTGTTTTCCTGGCAAAATCAGCTACCACAAATAATCAGTGGACTGGGTTGAAAGATATATCACATAAAAGCCCTTTTAGTCGTGACTCGACCGATCTAAAAAAAAATTGAAATTTTTTTTCACAGTGTCGAGAAAAACTGGTTTGAAATTTTTGATTTATGCTCGAATTTCGAGGAAAAAGGTGACCGTACATGCTTACAATAGCTTATTTAAGCATAATTTAAGCCGTTAAATTTTTAAATGATTCAAATAAAGGTAGATTTTGGTGTTTTGGGTGCGCAATTTTGGGAATCAAACACTTAAAAACTCAAAAACATTTTGCAAAAACAAATTGTAAAATAGTTTTTCGAAATTTTCAATTTTTTTTCGAGTCATTCTTCTTCAAAAACTGTTTTTCAATTGACTTATTTTATTATGACTCACAAATATGCCTAAGATCTAATTTTTGTTCAGATTTTCATCACAACATGTAGAAAAAAACGACACCAATTCGAATAAAAAAAAACTTTTTTTCGTGGTATTTTTTAAAGACCGTGGTCGGAACATTCTGAGCTACTTGCACCAGTAACCGGCTATCCTTGTTTAATTTGCCTTTTTTAGAAGTAGTCTAATCTCATGAAACTCAACTTGATTTCCGAGCATGATTTTGGAGCAAGGCTAGGCAAATTCGCCATAATGTTCCATCGTACTAGAAAACCGGAAATACCGCAAGCATTTTTGTAACATTTTTTTTGAATTTATAAACTCCCATAATGAAAAAAAGAAAACAAGTGAATTATTTTTGACATTTCAGCTGAAGGCAACCATACAATCAGATGGTACAATAAAATTCCGTCAGATTTTTTAAATTACTATTGCCCCGTCAAATAAACCACAATTCTTTCAAATGAAAAAAAAATATTCGTCTGTACAAAAAAAAAGAACTACCTCGAGCCCATTCGTTCTATCTCTTTCATGGAAAACAAGAAAAAAGTGATCTTCAGGAGAAGTTATGATCTAGAATGATTTGTATATTAAATTGCTTCCCAAGATAATACTAAGAGCTTTTATAGCTGACAGCCATAAAAGATAAAAAAGAAATGCGTTAGCACTGAAGAGACAGTTTGTTATTCTGTTTATAATTAGGCAGGGGTATGAAATTTGATATCGGGTAATTGTTGTCATTGCTTCAAATAACAGAGCGAACTAGTTCAAAAATTTAATTTGCGAATTTAGACTATTTTAAATTTAACCTTGAAGCCGCAGCGCGAACACTTGCAATTTATATGCGCCCTTGTTTACCAAGCGGAGCCAAAAAAGTCATATAAAATATTATTAATTTATACCATAAAATCTATGATGATGATAATACTTAATTTTCTAGACTAGGAAGGCCGGTCA
>NC_087070.1:9727095-9931520 GCF_963678635.1 Symsagittifera roscoffensis | reverse complement strand
GCGGAATGTCACTTTAATTTAGTTCAATTATGCTTTCTCATTGCGCAACTGTTGCTCAACTGTCCCCCCTAGTGAAGTTCCACTGTTAGTTATCGCTTTTTCTGTAGTTTCACAGTAATTGCTATTTTCTAGCGCTCATTCATGTATAATTTAGAATTTTTTGCATAGCTAAGCCTGTGATCTTTCAGAAATCTTTTACTAATGATTCCGAAAAAAACCAGCGCTAAAACTTAAGATATTTAGTAGTATTTTGACTCATTCTAAATTTTAACTCATTCTCACACTCTTTCAAAAGAGAATATGAGTTGATAAGCCCTTTAACTTGAGTATAATTAAGGATTGATGGCGCAGAGGCAGCATAGATGACAACAAAGTGGATGGTTGCAGGAGCGCACCTCGCTAGATTATGATTTTTGCTCATTTTGATAAATTTTTTATCGCTGTTATTCGTTGAAAATCAACCAAATTAGCAATCATCTATCGATGAAACTGCTCAATGTGAGCTCAAAACTTTCAATGTGAGCTCAACCCGAGGTCTTATAACTAACTACGCTTCAATTATGGATACTTTATATAATAGTTTTTCTTCAATTTGACAGTTTCATACAACACTGTTTTTTAGAACGTCATAAAGCAAAATTTACCTCTGGGCTTTTTAAATTATGGGATAAAAAAATGATAAGTTCGAAAAAATGTTGATGCTGAATGAAGCGAAATACACCATAAAACACAAGAACTCAGAAGTTTGAATATCTTGTTTTTATATCTTATTGCGTTTTCTTGGGTCAACTAAAAGTTTTTTTGGTTAAAAAATATGTTTTCATTATAATTGAAAAATTCAACTGATAATTTTTAGATCAATTGAGGTTTGCGTTTCGACGGAGTCTCTAAATAGTTGTTCAAATTATGCAAAGATGGGAGAAATTATCAGTTGAATTATGTTTTTGCATTATAGTTAAAACAATAAATTCTGTACTTTGATAACGTTGTCTATTCTAGTTTTAGCAAAATGTCTTTAAAGGCAACATGTTTTTGAAGCAATAAGTTTTACAAAACACTCCTACATGTCAATGCTTGTATTCTTCTTTTCAATCTTAATTCTGTCAGATATAAGAGCATAAAAGTCCGAATCCCAATCTTGATTGACAGATTACAATAAAGCCCAACTTTTTATTCGACATTCGCCGGAGGGGGCTCATAAAAATTTCAAATTTGACTGTTTTAATTTTCTTTTTGGTGCACTAAAAATCAGTTTTAATCATCCAAAATGACCCATTTTTTCTGACCCAAAAAGTAATTTCATCTTGCAAACTAAAACTGAAAAAATTGTAGCGGCTACTTTTTTTACAAGTTAGTAAAAACGCCAAGTCGTTACATTGCAAATTAATTAGGAAATAATGCTAAGTAATTGCGTGAAACCTTCGATACCAAGTACTATAACCACTAAACCATTGCTGAATGCTGTGAACCAGGGTCGTATCTAAAATTTTCTCGAGGGGTTGGGCGGATTTTTAAAATCTTTCAAAAAATTTGACTTTTTTTAGGTCGACAAAATTGATTTTGCGAGCTCTCCTAAAGCACTGAACAGATGACAAAAATTTAGAAAAAAAGGTCAAAAAGGCGTTTTTTGAAAACGTTTACCAAAAAAATTGCGTTTTTTCGGTGCGCGCTCCCCCCTTATAACTAGCAAATATTGGCGTCAAAGGCGCCTTTAGAAAAATTTTTTGGTTCGTCATTCAAAAATGTATATCTCAAAATAGTTCAAAGGACAAACTCTTTGGGTTCGCAGGGAGTCGAATCGCTGAGGGAATGGGGCGACCGCCACCACCCGCCCCTGTGTGAATTTGTTCTAATTTTAAACTTTCAAAAATAAATGAACTTTTTAGGTAGACCAAATTGATTTTCTGAGCGCTTTCAGAACACTGTAAGTTCCTATTTTGGCCAAAATTTGTGCGCCGCAGCCAAAATTTTGAAAAAAAAACTTCCAAAAAGGGCATTTTAGGCACTTTTTGAAAATGTTGACGAAAACATCACGTTTTCTGGGCGCGCCCTTCTCCCTCAAAATTAATTAATATTGGCGCCAAAGGCGCCCTAAAAAAATTTTCAGGTTCCTTTAGCCTGGCCCTGTCAAAAAAATACAAAACTTTTTGTTTGGAAAACAAAAAAAAGTGTAAAAAACAACAAATGATGTTGCGTCTTTTTTTTCCAAAAAGTTCAAAAAACTGTCAAAAATGGTTCTTATTCAAAACGTTTCCAAATACCGTAATTTTTGTTCTGCTGAAAACAGGTCGTGGCTGGTAAAGAAGAGAAGATTCCGGAAATCGCGTTTCTAAATTGAACACTTAACTTGAGAAATGACACGATATTTTTCGAGTAGAGTCAAAAAGTTTCCAAACAACGGTCAAAGTTTCAAAACTTACACGGGTTTGAAGGCCTAAACTTTTCCTAAAATAAACTGGGAGTACATATTTTTAAAAGAAGGCTTCGATCAACCTCTTGTGTTGATCAAACCTATGAAATCAGATTTGACAGGTCAGTTATCGAGAAAAGTCCAAAAAACGGTCAACAAATCAGAAAGTTGACATTTCCGAGAATCATAGATTTTCGTTTTAAAAAATTTGGGCATAGCCATTTATGCAGAAGAAATTCACTTAAACTGCAGCTTCGATTGAAACCAAAAACCCTCGTTTGGCTGGGTAGTTCTCGTGAAAAGTCAAAAGTTTCGAAGGGTAAAAAAAATGAAAAATTTTGTTTTTTCCGAGTGCCATAATTTTTTCTGTAAATTTTTTCTGGCATAGTCGCATATGCAAAGAAATTTTACTCAACCATTTTGATTTTTAACTCAAAAATTCAGCTATTGGAGGGTTTTTTTCGGTAAAGCTCATAAACTTTAGAAAAATATGCTCAAAACATCAAAAATCGATTTTTTCAAGGACGATATTTTTTTGGTTAAAAAATTCTGAGTAATTGCTAATACATGGGAGCTTCCCACTACCCGTTATCTTCATTGAATCCACAGCCTCAGGTTTGGAATGTTAGTTTTTGGAATGTTATTTTTTGGGAAATTTTTTTTAAAAATTCAAAAAAACGGTCAAAAGTTATCAAAAGCTTGACTATTCTTATGGCCATAATGTTATAGATTAGGCTTAGCCGCTGATGGAGGGGAGCTTTTTATATCCATTCTATTCATTGAAACCAAAATGTTAGATTTGGTTGGTTAGTTTTTGAGAAAACAAAAAAACTCAAAAATGTCGTTAAAATATACCATCATAGACAATCTCGAAGGCTGTAGACAAAGAGGTTAAGCAAAAGGAAACCAGCGTAGTATGCATGCACAAAAGAGATTTGGCGTTTTTTCTATGGATCCTTTTTTGAAAATCGGTAGAAGGATTTTTTCGAAGAAAAAAAATTTTAGGAAAAGTGATAAAATTTTCCAAAGCGTCTCAAAAAAACCCAATACCAAACATTTTCATAAATCCTGTTTTCATAATACCTGTAGGAAAATTCAATTTTAAATTAGCAACAACAAAATAATTAATGGAAACAAGTCCGACAATCTTTGAGCAGACACCAGTTGAGCCGAAAAAGAAACTTGTTTTGTTGATTTTTTTCTAAAGTTTCGAGTACCCCCTGAAACTATTCTTTTGTAACAAGTACCTACTCAGTAGTTAAACTCAAATTGTCATGAAATTGAACAATTCAGCTTTGCAGAATCATAAGTGAGAGCAGCATCATAAGTGATTCAACAGATTTTGTTAAACTAGTAGTTAACCTGAAAAAAGTTTACATTCCAATTTGATAACGCCTGCTAATCGCAAGCGTAAATAACTAAGCAAAACTATCAAAAATGTGTCAAATATCAATTACCCGGCTTTTATGGAGTACACGCAGAAATTGAAAGTATTGCTTCTGTCATTCAGTAGTACGCCAAGTTACTAACGAAAATAATTAGGCTCTTACCAGAATGCTAACAAAAACTGCTCTTTTCCACAGTTCAAATTTTTCCTTTTTTTCTTTTTAGCTATCTTCTGTGCTGTTATGGCCGAAGCCGTGATGTTACAGTCGAAGACATCAAGAACAATTGTGTTTAATTTGTTCAACATGCAAATTTCTTTGTGACAACGTAAGAATAGTTTCTCTTTTATTGAAAATCAAATAGGAGGATTGCAAAATATTCCTAACAGCCCAAGTCTTTTCGTCATATAAATTTTCACAAAGTTATTTTAAATGGCTAATCCAAAAACTAACATAGAGCGAATGAAGCAAAAACATTTTTTCTTCATATAAGGGCAAGCAAGCTTTTGGAAAAATGTCTCGCAAATTGGATTTTGGCTTGCGTTGTTTTTAAGGTGGCGTTCAACAGTGCCGAAGTAAAACAGTACCGAAACTGCAAATGTGTTCAATATTGCAAAAAAGTCGATATTTGAAAGTTTTTGTGAGCTCTTTATGAGTTTTTGGCAGTTTTGTTTGAATACTCTTTTAATTTGGAGCGAAACTGAGAAAAAAAACTTGACAGTTTGCTTAGATATTTGCTTGTTCAGAGGACGTTTCGACACCGCGCTTGAGGAAAATTTAGTTGTTTACCAAATGGCATCAATTAAAATAGCAAACTTTGTCTTTTCAATCAAAATGTTGCTGAATTGCAAATCACTAACAATTAATTATATTCAAATTGACAAAAAGTTGAGAAGACATAAATGACCATTTTAATTGCTGCCGCTTGGTAAAAATAAGTTTCTCGAGCCTGGGGTTATTAATTTTTCTGAACGAACAATTAAGTCAGCAAAATTGTCAAAATTTCCTCTCGGTTTTGCTTCTAAACAAACAGTATTAACTCTATATAGCTAAGAACTCACACACAGACAAAACTTGATTTTTTTCAAACACCAACAACTTTCGGCACTGTTTAACACCTTCTCAGTTTTGGCAGTGTTGTACTTCGGCACTGTTGCGCTGCCTCGTTTTTTTTTTTTGCGAATGAAGCATAATCTCTTTCTTGCTTGATATTTTAATATGGTGTTTTGTAAAAATTACTTTCCACAGTATTAGTTATTTTTGATAATTCACAAAGCTTGATCGCTGTACTCTTTTCGATGATTTCAAACGAATTTTCTTGGATATAAAAGTAGCTCTGTTGTTAATTATTTGACATTTCAAAAAAATCCAGTAAATTCGTAGTTGCGTTGTTTAATCTTTTTAAGCAAAATTATCCAACTATTTCAAAAGTATGAATGAATCGAGTGAAACATAAGATCAAAATTGTTTCAGGTACAAATTCAGTTGAATCATAAACATTCTTTAAAAATTCCGAGAGCAGAGAAAAAACGGCAGTCCTTTCTTGTAGTCATTCGTCAAGTAGTGCTGGAGCTTCTATTTTTCACCATCCAATGCCATTAAAACATTACATACATTTTTTTGTTCAAGAGAAAACATCGTTGCTGCCCGAGTTGAGGTGCTCGACTTCTGTTTCGACTTCAAATGTCGAGCAAGTGCAGTTTTGCGACTGAAATTCCCCGTTCGAAAAGCAGTTTAAAGTCGAGCGTAAACTCAAAACATATCAACTTTTGGTCGAGAGAGTCAAAACATAAGTCGAGCACAGTCGAAACTTAGTTCGAGAAAATCGAGAGATAGGTCGAGCACAGTCGAAACATAAGTCGAGTACAGTCGAAAGAAATGTCACGCACAGTCGAAAGAAAAGTCATGCAAAATCGAAATATATCCATTTTTGGTCAAAAGTTTCAAAAAAATATCTATTTAGGGTGCCTTTTCTTAAAACAATCTACTTACAAATTAGTTCAGATACTACAAATTATTTCTACTTTCAGATAATTCATTGATGTTCAAGTTGTATTAACTTCTGATGCTTGAAACGTGATTTTGTTTCTTTTGATTTAATTTCGTTTTAAAATAATGCGACTGACATATAAACGTTTTCCTTGCTTTGCTCCAAAATTTGTTATAAAAAAGTAAAAAAAAACTTGTTCTAACCTAAAAAATGATGAACATTATTTTTGTTATTTTTATGGTAAGAAAATTGTGTGCTAATTGTGAAACATACATCAACTGTTTCGGTTGTTTTGAGTTTGTTCATTAATTTTAACCATCTCCTTCAATTAATTTCAGAAAAAAAATCAGTTGAAAACTTTGCGAACAACTAATGTTTCTTACAATCAATCTGCTGCCCGATATTATGAAAATTGAGGCAATTTTTTTTATAAGTTTAGCGGTATAGCGAAATGCATGTGAGCAATTGCAATGCCTCCTTGATTTCAAACGCAGATTTGGATAGTTGCAAAAGCGGCATATGCAACTAGCGATTGTTGCTAGTGCAATAAATTCTCGTAGTAAAAAACTAATTAATTAAAACAAGGATAGCCAGTTACTCTGCAAGTAGCACAGATGTTACGATCAATAGTCTTCGAAAAATTACAACATTTTTTTTCCAATCAGAAGAATTTTTTCAAATTAGAGTAATTGAAATAAAAATCGAAAAATTTAAACCAATTTTTCTCAATACTGAGAAAATTTTCAGAAAATCTTTCAGTGTCGCTTCTAACGACAATTGAAAGAACTTCAATTTGGTTTATCCCTCAATCCATTCCGATGATTATTTGTTTTACCTGATTTTGCGTGGAAAACAAAAAGAAAGAAAAAAAGAAAAACACTAAAACACTCCCGAATACAAAGTTCTTGTATATTTTTCAAATGGTCTGAACATCAAAGCTACGGATGGGGGGGGGGGGGAGATTATATGGTTGATCCCAAGTTGAGTCAGTCAATTCACTATACCGCGTTCAGTGTTCGGCCCGAGCCATCACATATCGGTCGGGGTTGGCGCGGTCACTATTTTTGCATTTTTATTTTGAGCTTTTTTTTCAGTAAACGTGTTAAATGTAACGGATCTGTTTAACTTTTCCCCCTTTTTGCTAAAGGGGGGATTTGTTACTAGGTACCAAATTTACTACGCCTAACCATTGAATTATTTCTTTATAGGAGTCGCAATTCGTAGGTACCCTAGGGGTGGAAATACTTAAAAAGATTTAGTGTTACTAAGATCTGATGCTATCATGGATTATTTTTTTTGGACTTCAGTTTGCCCTCTCCAATGCTGCTGTCATCAATCAATATTTAGTTATAACTCTCTGTCACTATTTAGAAATAACTCTCATATACTTCTACTGCAGACTTTTTTTCAAATTTAAAAAAAAATACTACTAGAAGCAATTTTTCTTCTTCATTGATTGATTATCGTATTTTTTTGCGACAGCAGCGCTTTACACGCCAGAGTTATATGCCGCATCCAGAATTATGAGCGTGCAAAAAATTGCGGCACGCTTAGGGTTAATAAGGCGGTTTCCAAGCTTAGGGTTATAATTATTCAGAAGTGAATAAGAAGGAAAAAATATAGGTGTAAAAAAACATTCAATTTGCAAAATCGTTGCGCACCTGTGATTTTGTTTATTCTGTGAGGCAGCTAGCGGATATCATTTGAAGGTATGAGGGACTTGATTGGCATTTTTTAAATATTTGCAGACTTCTCTTAGATTTGCATATATTAGTGGAAAAAGGTGCAATTTAAAGGAAAGTTTTGATTGCCATGATGTGCCGTTGAAATATAGAGCACAACTAAAGAGCTAAAAATATTCACAAGATTATTATAACTTTATCTCAAGTTTCTACATTTGATGAAAATAGGCGCAAGGTCCGTGGTATTGAAAAAAAAAAACTTTTTTTAATACAACTTGTCTTGGTCTTTATTATTCCAAAAATAACTTGGTTGTTTTTATACTTGGTGTTGCATGAAAGATATGAACTCTAAAGCAACCGTTAAAAAAATCGATTCATGTTGGAAGGATTTTAATTTTTTTTTGTTGTGGCACAGTGGTTATTTTTCAGGACAAAAGATAATTTGGATAGCTGGACGGATAAACATTTCATTTCCCGTATGTTTGAAGGAACAGTCGCCAGAGAATCGGAAACGGAAAAGACTGCAGTTCAAAGATTGTTTATTTAGTGAAGATTTCAAACGAGTACACAAGTTTTCTTATTAAACAACATTAACACGGTGCCAAAGAAATTAAAGCGGAAATTTCATTACGGTTTCAGTTGGCTTAAGTCTTCCTAAAATGACTTGGATTTAAATTGGGTTTATGTCAACCGTTTTTATCAAATCTAAGTAAACATCGAAGTAGCCAACGGGCCTAATTTTCACCTACCGAATAATCCCACCATTTCAAGCAAACTACTCGTTAAAATGTTCAACGCAAGGCTTTATAAAATAGCGGCCATGTTCCTTGACTAGTTTAAAATTCCCTGGTTGTAAATATTATAATTTACTCTAACTAGTTGGTTATAAATAAAGACTGCGATTTTAACCCTAGCGGGCAAATAATTCTGCTATTTTATGTAGAACCGGCTGATAACCACCATAAACTCGTCTTTTATATCTGGCAAATGTCGTGTTTTACTTCAAAGTCTTGTATGCCATTGTCGGTCTATTTGCACTTACCATAATGGTAAAACTTTTGGCATCCTTGAAAACAGTTGGCCAAAAAAGTTGTACTCCATTATGCATGTGACTCCTTTAACTCCTTATATTTACCAAATTAGCCTTTATGCACATTAAAACCATCCTCAAAACAGTTCCGGTAACTTTACTTACCGTTAAGTTCGAAGTCAAGTGAAATTACCAGAAGTTGTTAGGAGAACGAGCGTCATCCATAAAAAGAAAAAGGCTATACGCGCTTAATTCGTTTTTATTCTAATATTTACACACATTTTAAGTTATTTTTTACGGCCTAGTTTATCGCGTTTTGCTTTTGAGCGTTTTGCTTTTATTTTATTTCCGCTCGGGCGCAAAATTGGTCCACTTTTCATCTCAATTTTGCCCAAATTTGTTTCCGAAAAGGTCCTTCCTTATTGGTTGAATTTTCGTTATACTTTTTTCACCTAAGTCCCCTCGATGATTTATATTTCTTCTTTATAAAAAAGGGTGTTTGTGCTGCCTTGCATTATTTATTTTCAGCATATATAAACAACAGAGATAAAAATTGTACCACATTGAAGACAACCAAAATTTGGAACAAATTGCATTAAAACCCACGCATGTTGGTTTTAACAACTGGAGGAGAAAAATTTAAAAAGTACCCCTTCTATCTTGATTACTTTCGCTCACTTCTATTAAAAATTCATGTGATTGTATTTTTTCGGTCAACAATTCTCCGTGGAAAAAAACAAGCCGTGTTATAGTTCATAAATAAATTAAATTCATTCAGAATCTTTTGAACTCCCTGGATTCACCCTTTCTCCGCTGTTTCCATATTTGACTTAATGCTAACCCTCAATAAGAAAACAGTCTCAGAAGTCCTAAATAAGATTGAGACCCAACCTTGTACTGATTTCTACAGAGAGATAGTTACAATTTACAACATTTTAAGTCTTTCCCCTGTCAGAATTTTTTATACCTGAATATTAAATTGTACACCAATGTCAGAGTTTATCGGAACATGTTCTTCGAATTGTTATTCCTTCCACTATTTTTTCACATGACCGATTCTTTTCCTTTTCGATCAACATAAATTGTCCTTCACTGAAAAACTTTTCAATATCTGTATTTTTTTTATAATTTGCTTTGAAAATTACAATGCGATATCTGTGGAGTTTAATTGAAATTTTATCGTTTTATTGGGTTTTGTTTTTCCCAATTACAATTCGTGCTTCGTTCGACATGGGAGATTCGTTCGAAAACGAAGACTCGAGTCTCGGCGCTGATATTCTCTTCAGCACGAAATCCTTTCTCCGCAAGAAAAACACCCTGCCGCCGCCGAGACCAGTAATCGAAAAAATTGGTTCACAAAACGACACCGAAACGAAAGATCCGACTTCCGACTCAGAACAAATTTCGTATCCAATCAAAATCTGGATCGAACTACACGTTGAAAGTATACGAGACATCGCTGGCGACGCGACAATGGACTTATACATGATCGAACAATGGAATGATTGGAGGGAAGCTGGAAAAGAAAACAAAACGATAAAAATGTCGGGAAAAGGTACCGTTAACTTTTGTTGGATTCCGGACACCTATTTCATTCTGGCACGATCCATTTATTACAGTCCTTCGTCTCAGAGTCTGTCGGTCACTTCGAGCGGTGAAGTTTATTTAGATCGGAAGATTCGACTCGTTACGCCCTGCACGCCTCAAGTGTGGTACTTCCCTTTTGACGTCACAACTTGTAAAATTCTAATTTCAAGCTACGGCTATACGGAAGATGAAATGGACCTGTTTTGGGTACAAACAGCGGAGGGGGGCATTGATTTCCCCTTTGAATACGAACCCTTGTCCGAAATGGGTTTCAAAATGATCAGCATGTCGACAAGCAAATACCCCGCCCCCTACGACTCTTCAAATTTCACAATTCTCGAAGGACAAATTCAACTTAAAAGATTGTATTCGGTGTATATTTATCAAATATACATCCCTGCTGCGCTACTTGTAGTTTTATCCTGGGTTTCGTTCTGGATTAACAGAAACGCGACGCCGGCCCGAGCTAGCGTCGGTGTAACGACCGTACTAACTATGTTAACTTTAGCTACCCAGAGTCAACAAAATATGGAAAAACACATCACACTTGAAACCAGTTTACTGGACGTCTATATCTGGGTTAGTTTCAGTTTCGTTATCACCGCAATGCTGGAGTTTGCGGTTTCGGATTTTTTCAACGACAAAAACGCTCGTGCTAAAAGCAAGCCTCCGAAACCAGTGATGAAAACGCCTCAAATGTACGAGAACCACAACAACAATACGTTCCACAACAAGCATAAAAGTGACCATAAAAACGACCATAACGCGAACCATACAACTCTGAGTGACCGTTCTAATAACATTTTACCGCCACTGTCAGGCGAACTTAACAATATTCCGCTTCTGAGGGGAGGCGATCTTTTAATTCATCATAGTTTACAAGAGACAAGCTTCATTTCAATCGACAAATTTGCCCGAATGATTTTTCCAGTTGTTTTCATCGTATTCAATATCAGCTACTGGGCCTATGTGTACATTGAGACCAGCAGTGACGAACCGAGAAAAAGCGAAAGATGATGAAATATAAACTAAATTCATTTAAAACTAATCATTTTTTCTCAGATTTAAATTTGTTTATACTATATTTACTGTGCCATAAAATCAGAACAACTGAATTAAGTGGCCCATTCAAATCAAACATTTGAAATGTGCTAATTTTCTAAAGTTTTCCCAATATATTGAACCGACGAACAACCTATTTTGATTTTATTATTTTTTCTGTTTTAGATTAATAGTTATCTGTGCTAACAAGTAAAAAAAATCAACGTTGTTCTTGTTTGCTATAAACCTGTTTGTACTCATATTATATCTGACGTCGCTTGTGTAATTATGAGAATTGAAATAACTGAAACTATTTTCTATCGATCAAAAGGAAACGAGTTTGTGCCATATTATTGGACGATTTGAAGTTTCTCGCTCGGAAAGATGACTCGGATTCCGTAAAGATATGACATAAGGTGGCCAGTCAATGAGCAGAATGGTCTAAGAGCATAAAGGGTCTAAGAGCATAATGGTCTAAGTGCAGAAAAACAGTCATATATTAGTTTATACGTGCTAAAGGATAAAAACAATTTTTGGAACGTCAATCCTACCAAGCAAAAGAATAAATGATACATCGATTGAGTAAGTTTTCCTCAAATTTTTTATTTGAGTTTCTAAAAAAATATTAATGCTCAAATTACTCAATTCATGCATAATCTTGGGTAATATTGAAAATCCTAATATTTCTTTTTACTGATTAGCTTAAAAAAGTTAATAGTTTTCTGTTTTTCTGCTCTGGGACCTATTCTGCTTATTTCATGACATAATTTTTTGAAAATTTATCTGAGTGTCGGGAAAAAACGCTCGGAGTTATCTTTTTTTCTAGGGAAAGCAGTAGCAGCCCCCTCCTCCTAGACCACCCAAAGGTACTATTAAACAAATATATATTTTTGGCTGAACGACCCAAAAAGTTTTCTGAGTGCGCTTTTTGAGGGGGCAGCCCGCGCCGAAAACAACCGAAAAAACAAAACGAAAAAACAAAAAGTGCTTAATAACTTCGTTTTTGGCTTGTTTTGTTTCTGAATTTTGCCTGCGGTGCAAAAAATTTGATCAAAATAGGATCTTTTTAGTGGTTGCTGATAGCCAGAAAGAAAAACATTTTCGTGGACTTCAAAAAAGGCCGGCAAAAATAGAAATTTCCAGAATCCGCTCGACCCGATTTTTTTTTATTTTTGCGCTCAGCCATAGCAGCACTGTACTAAACTGAGATTTTTCTCAGCACTAAGTGGCGAAATATGAAGAGAGCAGAGAGCAGATATCAGTAAGATGATATCAATTTTAGGAATAGGAAAAAGATCAGGTTTTGCTGGCATTTTGTTTAAACAATAATTTTCTAAAATTTGACTTAATATTCTTTCGTCGCATCTTCAAACTTTTCTACAGAGCAGATTTTGTTTATCCGTTAAAAAACGAAAAAAAATCGAGATTGAACCTCGAGTTAACAAAACGTGATGAAGACAAAATTTTAGCAGAATTAATTTGGTGCACTTTCTTTTGCAAATATTGGGCGCAAAATTTTACCGTAAAAAGCTCACTTCTGGATCCTTTTTCGTTCGTCTAAAAAATAACGCCAAAAAGACTGGATCAATTAAAAAAAAATACATCAAACTGAGTCTCGTATGTAGCCCGGCAAACTAGAGGAATTCTCAAAGTTTGTTTAAATGAATATGCTTCTATTTGATAGTCAATAGATATCAAATTAACTACGTAAAACAACAAAATTTGATTTAAAGGCGATTGTATCATCTATAGACCCATTATTTTTACAGTACTTTTTGATTCCTTAAAAAAGGTAATACTTTTTTTCACGAACTCTGCAAATTAAGTTGAACCATTCTGCAAAAAATAAAAGCAATTTTTGTCTTTATCATGTTTTGTTTAATTTTAACCCAATTTGAAAAAAAAAACAAACCGTTTAAGGTGTCGATACTTGCTGGTTTTAATTGGTAGGCAAATGATAATTCGTTAAGAAAAGAAAAGAGTGATTGGTTGCATGTTATTTGTTTGTAGCCTGATGTGCTCAATGGGAGAAAATCATTTTGTCGTTCCACTCACAAAAACATTTAAATTTGTAGTGCTGTTTTTTCTTCAGACAAATGTCAAATTTTGGCTAGCCATTTTGCTGATATTTCATAATTTTACTGAAAAGTTGAAATCTTGAGCTCTAATTTTAAAAAAGATATCAGCTGCAACCTTTCTTCTAATGTTATGAGACTTGGAAAAATGACAATCTTGTGAGACTCAACATGTGATATATTTTGTTGGATTGTTACGTTTGCGGAAAACTAAATCATCTGAATTTAGCTGAGACAAGAAGTATATCATCGTTCTGAATTTAGAATAACCCACGGGGCATTTTTTTTTCATTTTAAATTATCGTTTTTTAACAAAATTTTTTCCATAGACCTTAAAAGACAGTCAGAACATTTAAAGATGAGCTGACACGATAAGTCTTGTTTCCATTGTTTAGTTCCTTATAGAATTAAAAAACACTGTCGCTGCCTTTGATAGCTAAACAAATCACTATCCTATAAAATTCGATCTGACTAAAAAAAAAGTTCTAAAACTGAAGTTTAGCAATCATGATAATATAAAAGTCTGAGGACACTCTAAAGTTATTGGATTTTGATAAACCAAATGGAGTTAGATTTTGAACAGCAATATGGATTTTTGTGTTTTCAATAAGCCATCAACGGAAGACGCACAACTACCTTGGTAGACGAGAGACGACGCTACGTTTTTTTGCTTTGTGTCATTTTTACTTTTCAACCAAACTATATCATAGAAAGTAGGGACCAAGTGGAGGGATCGATTACATTAAAAAGTAGCAGGGCATAACGAGCGATTTGACACGCATACTCCGACATGTGTATAATTTTGATAGATTTTGTTCTCCAATAGCAAATTTTCTTGGAAAAACATTCTTGGAGAACAAAGAAGCCTCAAATTTACACGGTGTATCGAATTGTTCGTGATAACTTGTTACTTTTTAATGCGAATTAAACATTATGCTGCTCTCTTAAATGCTAATGAAATAAATGGATCATCAGTGTTATCTAGTAACTATCCTTAAATATGATCAGATCAATCTAGAAATTTGAATCGATGAGCAGATCAGTCTACACAACTATTCAAATGTCTACCTTGTACTGATCTTGTTTGAGGATAGTTACTAGATAACACTGACGATCAATTTATTTCATTAACATTTAAATGAATAGCCTAAATTGACGTTCAAACTCCTTCATATATCTAGTATACCTAGAGCAAAGTGGTATGAAGCTACCAGTGCAGTTTTAGAATCCCGCTTGCGCAAGATCCAAGCAATTCTTGCAAATTGCCACGTTAAACAATTAACTAGATTTTTCGAAATGCGTAGTTAAGTTTGCATTTTGAAGGGGGAACTCAAAATGCGACAACTTTAGCAAACCGACTTTAGCAACATTTGCAATATTTGAAAAAGTAGAACAAATTTTGGCCGCCATCCATCAACTTAGAGTCAGTTTTGATTCTGAACCATACAAGATAAATCAACAAATTGTATTTTGACGTTTCGCCGTTATTTTGCATCAAAACATATGAAAACTTACCGTAGCACACAAAAATATAAAAAACAATTATGAGCCTATCAAAAGTAAAAACGAGAGTAAAACTAAAAACTGCCTTTTTTCTATAACCTGCTGAAACAAAAGTTATTTTCAATGTGCCAAAAAATGTTGCCATTGGTTTTCTAAAAGTGTGTTAAAACCAAAAAGCGATTATGATCCACTTGAATTGGTAACGTAACACTCTCATATTCAACCTGCCCTACATTCCACGTTAAACCTGAAACACTACAGACAAACATTAATTACATGTACAACGTTAGACTCTAAATCTACCAAAGAAAATAGTAGACGGGATGTTTTTGAATTGTAAACGCCTGCAAATTTTTGAGGAGTTTGAAAAGACGATGTCAAAAAATATTCTTAGAACTTGCTGCAAAATCTAAAAAAAAACCAGCTACAAAAAAGTTGAAAGATAGCACTGGCATCAGATATGGTTTTTGTTGCGCATGAAACTCTCAGTGGCACTTAGCATAATGGAAGCACGTTTAATTAAAGACCCTCAGATTGTGTATTCGATCCCTGGCAATGATAGCAAGTGAGGACGGGTTCTCGTTTTAACCCTAGCTTCAGTTCTAGAACTGTCTGATCGATTTCTGTTGCAATAGTGGTAGCGCTTAAATTTTTTAGATATAAAACAACGGCCTTGAGTCGCCCAATAAGATTTTCAGTCAACAAAACAACTCAGTTTGGAATATTAGGAAATAACGGACTATGTTTGGACAGACCTGATAGCCTTTTGATCATCTGAACAACACAGCTCGTCAGCAACATCGTTTGATTTTTTTTACCCATAAAATAAGCAGATCTGAAAAAACTAGGCCGAGCTTTGCATTATTTGAGTTATAAGCAAGAAAAAATTCGAAAACAAATATAAAAAAATTTCAAAAAATCCTGAGCTGCCGAAAAAACTAGACGTAACAAAAAGAAAAATATAGTTTTATTTATTTACTTAGTTTTGAAATATTACAAGCCAATGAAACATTATGTCAACTTAGAATTGAAAAGAAATTTACCAAGCGGTAACGAAGTCAAAAACACATAAGCAGAAAACTTTAAGCCGAAAAACAATCATCAAGACTTAAGAAATAAAAAGTTACACACTTACCTTCATAACACACACACACAAAACTTTAATTGCTTCTCTAAGGAAACAATATGAGGTCACTAGGCCAATATATTATAGGCGGAAGCCTTTTAAGCCGAAAAAAAGCCGAGAGAAAATATTTAAAAAATTAATATGACTAAGAAAAAGTCACCCTCACCCTCAAAAAACTCAAACACGCTCATGCAAATTTTTTTCTCAAAAGACGCAATATGAGATCATTAACCGATAAAAGATAGACCGAAACCTATCAAGCAAATGAAAAGGGAAAAAAACTACTCAAAAAATAAGTCACTAAGCAGATAAAAAGTAAGCCAATATCATTTGGGTAGAATAAAGTTTATAAGCAAAAAAAAAAACAAAGACACAAAGTCAAGGCTAGTAAAATTACAAATAGCCGAAAAAAATCAAAACAATAACAGCAACTACATTGTAACTTGCGTACAAAAACATTTAGCAACTATGTGGCAATTAACGTGGCGAATAAGTTGACAAAACATCAGCAGACAAATAATAAGCCGACATTTTTTTTGGAATGGAATAGTTACCCTTTGGAAAAAAAAACATGTCCCGTTAGATTCGAACCCACGCCAATGGCGATCCAAAACGTATTCGTTATCTCCAGACCAAACCTGCCGAAAACGCAAATAAATTTAAAATTTTTATGAATCGAATCCAAAATTACCATTTCTAATTTTGCCTATTCTGTGAAGAAAGTTATTTACGGATAAAAAAGTTTTGTAATCGATTGCAATACCCTTGCTTATCGCAAGGGTGATAAACAATTTTGATTTAAACCTGAATTATTTTTGCATCTGATTTTGCACTTTTTGTCTGTAGAAGCAGCTTTCAAATTTGTTTTAAAAAATTATTTGAAAATGTATTTCACAGTCAAGTTGTTTTTTAAATTGTCATTTTCTAAGTAAAATGGCAAAATTTTCAGGTTTAAAAGTTTGTAGAAATGAAGCAAAGGCATTTAGCACTATTTTACTAATTGAATTTTTGTCGACCACCCGATAAAGTTTTCAAAAGGTCGACCAATTTGCCGACCAACGTTGTAAATTAGTTTTTAGATTTTTTGTCAAAACTATTAAAATTAGCTGTGGATTTTTTTTTAAAATTCAGCGAAAGACAGTCTAAATCCAAAAAAACTTTGGCAAAATCATATTTATTGCTCAGTTGCTTTCTGAACGGAGCTTTTTGATCAGTATCGTTTTGTTGTTTTTTTTATTACCCTTCATCAAACATTTTGCTATTTTAATAGTTAGAGGTTTCTTATAAAAATTGAAGCTAAATTTTTTCATTTTTCAAAAACCCGACCCTTAGGATAATCCTAGGTTGTGGCCTCCTCAAGCCCTCAAGTATGATGCTGATCTGAAATTTTAGCAGGCTGGAACTAAACCAAAAGAGATTGCTGATTACATTTGACAGCTGAAAAGCAATCGATTAAATTCACTTACAGCTGAACTTGCAGTAGTTAGCAAAAATAACCTGCTCTTAATCTGACAATGAAATAGGAATTTCGATTTCAGTTATTTTATTTTATCTTTTTTCCACGCATTGTCAAATTATCAAACTTGGGATGGGATCATGTGATATAACATATCGCAGTCTCTTTTCTCGTGAATTTAAAAACTTTGCGTTGTTGCTCAAATTCAAAATTTGCAAACGTCCCAAATAAAATTTCTGTGTTCGAAAAACCGGTTTGAAAAATTGATTACTTAAATGTAGCCACATTTTACAAAATCTTTTTTTTAATGACTGTGCATTTTTTACATTAAACCAGGCACTGCTCTGATTTCAGTTTCTGGCAAACAGCAGGAGTTAACGCGAGGCATCAAAGTTTTTAATTATGAGCAAGAAAAAAATGCAATCCTAAACAAAGTTTTTGTAATAACATGATTTCTTGTTTAAAATCTGATCTTTCAAAAAATTTGGGAGACACTTGCTTCTAATGCACTGATATAATGAAGTTTATTTTCTGCTTAATGGTTGTCAACTTTTTTTCTGCTAAATGGTGATATAAGCTTGATAATTGAAGCGACCACTTCGTCCACAAGAAGAAAAGGGAGCGAAATTTGGATAAGTCTGCTTTTTTGTCGCCTAAATTTGTCTACCTCAAAGAAAGCTCGTGGATAAACAAGCCTGGTATCATATTGAAAGCGTTATTATAAAAGCTCTTTTTAACCCTAATTCGTGTTCAATTCTTTTAAAAAAGGTCTCAGTTTCCATATCTTCTTCAGTTTATAGATAGAATTACACAAAAAATTCAGATGGCGCTGAATTCTCAATTCTTTTCTGCTATATCATAATTGAGAAGTTCTTTTAACAAATAAAGTCTATTTCTTAATTTTTTTTCAGCAAGGTGTGAGGGGGTTTTCAAAATAGTTATTAAAAAAAATTTCAAGTCTAAAGATTTATAGGTTTTTTCAAGATAGTTTCGTTGAGCTTAATCTTCTCGAAATGATTGAGTTGATTTCTCAATTTTTCATTTCAAGCGTAAACAGTAAGTTTAAATTACGAGACTAAAATTTCCTAAAGTTATTGATCTGACAACTGAAAAAGGGGAGGAGTTTTGCCTTCCAATTCGTTTTTTTTTGATTTTTTCCACTTTTAATTACGTACCCCAAAAATCATTGGAATGGCCCGTGATGTATCACATTAAGGGCTTTTCAGTCGTAATTTGAACGATATCAAAAAATTCGAAAAATAAAATCTTACCACCGAGCAAAACCGGTTAAAAATTTTAGATTTTTGGTCCAATTTCGAGCAAATGAAGCAAGTGAGCAGGCTTACTACAGGCTAAAATAGGCAACTTATAGAAGGCTGATATAACGAGCTAGGTGCGTAAGATTTAGTTATGACAAAAAATGAAACAAAAAATTGAAACAATTTTCGAGAAATTTATTCATTTTTTGTTGGTTTTTCTATTTATTTTATGAGGAAAACGTACCAATGATAGTATTACTACCGGTAATCTAGGCTTTGGTTCAGATCCCTTCGTCACACCTGGATCAAAAATAAGGTTTATTTTCATTTTTTTTCCAGTTTTTTTTTCACTTTTTCAGACAAATGAACTGAAACACAATATATTGATCTACCATTACAACTCTTCAGCATATTTGACTCTGCATATTTGACATTTTTAAGCTCTCATGATCTCCAGCTATTAGCCTATTATATTTTAGTTTTTGACTCAACTCAGCATACTTCAACTGAAAAAAAAAGAAAATTAGCAAAATGAAGTTTGAAAAAAAAAAACGTTTTTGAAAATTGGTTCGATTGTTTAAAAAAATTTGAAAATGTGTTTTTGAAATTTTTTTCATCACTGTGCTCGGAACATTCTGTGCCACCATGCCATCGGCCGACTGTCGTTTTGTGTTTTTTTTTTTTGGTAATCTTGTTTTTTATCACCCATTGGCCTGTCAAGTTTTTCCCTGAGCTATTCGCAAGGGTTTGTGGCATACATGCATGTGCATCCATACATGGATACATCCATAAATACGATTTTTTTTCGTTTTCCTTGAATGATGGAATTGGAAGTTTTGATAGATTGACTAACAGATTCAATGTTTTAATCTACGGCCAAAGTTTTGAATCTCTTTCTCAAAGTTCTGTTTGTCAGGATAATTTCGTTTTTATCTTATTTTCCCTTATTCCTGCTTAGTTAAAATCAATCTTACATTTTTCAGTTAATTAAACTTAAATTAAAGTAATTTACTTTAATTCAGTTAGGCTAAAGTTTAACCTAACAGACTTTTAAGGTAAAGTTAAGGTAATGTTAATGTGAAATTTACCTTTATTTTAACTTACCTCAAATCATTTAAAATAAATTACCATAAACTTTATTGGTAGAGCTTTCAGCATTTATTTGTTTAAAAATGAAGGATTTTAAAAAGATGGTCTATTGAAATTGGATGATAATTAAATCAAGGCACCTATCATGATTCTCAAATAATAATAAATTAATCCTTTTTCGTGCAAGATATGCTTGTGGCACCAGAAAATGATTTGAAATTACTGATGAAAAATTTAAAACTGCCATTAATGTAATCTGAACTGCACTAGATGCGATTATTCTGATAATTTAAGTCGAATAGAAAACATCATTGATTACACAATTAGTTGATCTGTATATTATACTCTATAACCACTTCATGAGAAATTTTGAAAGAAATTGTAAACAGTTACCAGCGTTAAGGTTAAATAATCGATCATAACGGATTTGGAGAGATCTTGCTGGTCCTTAAAATACAATAAAAATAAACCGCAAGAAGGATTGAAAACAATAGCAATGTCAAGGTTTTCAGGAGCAAGTGATTGCTTGCGATCCAAAATTGCTTTGAATTTTTTTACTGCGGCCATTTTCTTAAGGCATGCTTATGGGGCTTGTTAACAAACATTGACAAACAGCTTGTTAACAAACATTGACTTACAGCAATCGATGTTATAATAATAGTAATCATAATAATAATTATTATTATGATTGTCGTTATTATTATGATTATGATTATTTTTTTGGATAAAATAGTTTAGTTTTACAGTACATTGGCCATTGGGTTCTGCGAAGAACTCGATGAATTAGACGGCTTAAAGTTCATTGCACTGAAAACAGACGAACTAGTCGAAGTCGCACTGGAGTAATTCATTTGACCTCTTCTTTGACCTCTCTGAGAGTTCATCATTCGTTCACGCTTCATCTTCTGGTGTTCCTTCACATACGAGGTCAAAAGGTCATCCATTTTGTAGCCTAACGAAGTTTCGAACAGCATTTGCTTCCCCGTTCGTAACAAATTTCCTCCGACTGTTAAGTGGAAATAATCTTTTCCAGATCTCCAATTTGAAATTTGAGTCAAAGCAAAAGTGATCAAGTTTTTTTTCGTGTCTTTATTATGAAGACTCACTCCATTTTTGTTGATCACCACCAAAAGTTGTTCTGGATACAGAGAGTCGAACTCTTGTTTGACCTTGACCTCAAAAAAGGCGCTTCCGAAGGTCGGCAATCTGTAGATGAACTGGAGAAACTTCAGCTTCGCATCTTCAGCTGTTCTTACGTCATCCAGAGCTTTGAGTTTTTCCATAATTTGGGTTTTCCACTCGTTCGAATTTTGACAGTCGATGAGTTTTTCAGGGACGAAGCTTCGGAGGTGTTGGTTGATTTTCTTCCCGATCTCTAGTCGACTATCGCCGAAGTTGACCTTGTACTGCAAAGCAGCCAGGTGTGCGGCTTGATCTAAATAATAATTACCCAGTATTTTTAACATATAGTAAAAATAATTCAGGTGGCTATATCTGAATCGAAGTTTAGCGGGGGCTAAAGACGATTAATAACCATGAACTAATAATTTTAAGCGTTGAACAACACTATATCGTTCCGAAATTCAAAAGGTCAAGAATACTTTTCAAACAGCGCCACTTTCAGAACTACAGAATTTAAAAAAAAACTTTCATCTGAAAAAAATTCAAAGTGACTCTTTTAAAATAACCCCGGGCGCGATCCTTTATATTTTTCAAACAGCGCCAGCAAAAATGACGAGTTTCGATCACTAAGTTTTGATCACAATGAACTATTATGCACAGCTTCACTGTGCTTTAACCACTCGGCACTTTGCCCCCCCCCCCACCCCCACCCAACCCCACTTGCAAAATATAACCATACTTAACGTTTTGCTGAATAATTAAGCTATTACAAACGTAAAATACAATACATACATTGCCTTGTAAAACCGCATTTTACACCATAGTGCTGATAATTAAATTTTTTTGTGTTAGTTGGGACTAGGGAAAGAAGAAAACAGCCATTCGCATCTTAAATTAAAGCAGCATACCGTGCTGAATTCCAATAGATAAAAGCTAAGCGGCGTTCGAATTTGTTCGGATTCATTGGATCGGTTTTTTTTGAAGATGCCCCCCCCCCCCTCTGAGCGGGATGTACTGTTTCACCATACGATTTGGCCGGATAAAAAACTTAGATATTTTTAGTTAGCCCAGATAGCAGATATTTTTACTTAAGGGAAATTGCAATAAGGGAAAGTTCGTTAGCATGAGCTAAACTCGCATATAATTAATAAATCAATTACGATTTTATAACCCTGGCCAATCTGTACTCAGTACAAGACAGGGGTTGCATAGTTGTATATCAATTGTAAAGTTTAGGAGAATTGCATATATAACTATAGTTCTAAGGCGGGGGGAGGGGAAAGTTGAAATTAGTTGAGAAGTGACTGTACTGACCGAGTGAGACGTCGTGGTAGTGTCGGTTGAGTTTTGGCACTTCCTGGAAGTAGTGGAACATGTTGTCGGCCACTCTGTCCCTGCCCGGAATAGTGTCTGTCCACGTCTTCTTCATGAAGAACAGCTGGTAGGTGAAGGAGTCCAGATAGTATCTATAGTGTTGAAGAGAAAAACAAGAGATGATAATAATTGGTTTTATTCACTTACAATGATCTCTCTCAGCAATTGGTTATATGTTTGGAACAATTGGTTTATTTTGATTTTACATGTTTGCGAAAAAAGTACAAGTCTAATAGTTGGGTCCCAGGAAAAAGCAAGCATGAAAATTGGGTCCAGCAATTTTTGTGAAATCTTTAAAAACACAAATAAACAACTACGAACCATATTTTCTAAGACGTTAATGTCTAGAAAGTTTTATTCAGGTACTCATCTTGATTTAGAGGACCCACCCGGGTCGAGGTCCCAGACTCATGTCCAGACTTTAGGGGTCGCGTCACATCCGGATTTAGACCCAAATTGCATAGTCGCGCCGAGAGTTTGAATCTGGAAAGTCTGGACATGAGTCGCGCCATGGGCCGCGAAAGTCTGGACATACCAAAATTTGGTCGCGAAAGTCTGGACATGGGTCGCGAAAGTCTGGACATACCAAAATTTGGTCGCGAAAGTCTGGACATGGGTCGCGAAAGTCTGTGCCGTCTTTAGCACTCTGATTGTTAAAGCCGCGCCGCATCCACCACGGTCGCAAAGAATTGTTTCTTAGTCGCGCCGTCTCCGCCTCGGTCTGGAAAGTCGCGCCGTCTCCGCCTTAGTCTGAAAAGTCGCGCCGTCTCCGCCTTGGTGTGGAAAGTCGCGCAGTCTCCACTCTGAGCGCTAAAGTCGCGCCGCTTCCACTACGGTTGCGATGAAATGATTCTTGGTCGCGCCGTCTCCGCCTCGGCCTGGAAATTCGCGCCGTCTCCACCTCAGTCGCGAAAGTCTTAAAAGTGCACATTTTGGTCGCGCTGGCCGGGCCGGTCCCGCCGTTTCCTGAATCGCCGTTTTTAAGTCGCGCCGTTTCCTGAATCGCGCCGTCTTCACCTCGGTCGCGAAAGCCCTGAAAAACTTTTTTTAAGTCGCGTCGTCTCCATGTTGGTCTGGAAAGTAGCACCGTCTCCATCTAGGTCTGGAAAGTCTGGAAATGGCTAAGTTTGGTCGCGCCGGTCACGCCGTTTCCTGAGCCGCAGGGTCGCTCCGTATCCACCTCGGTCGCGAAAGTCGCGACTTAGTTTTTCGGTCGCGAAAGTCTGGAAATGGCAACTCTGGACATACCAAATATAAGTCGCGATGTTTTGGTCGCGCCACCTCCGCTTCGGTCGCGATAGTCGCGACGGATCATCATGGTAGCAAAAGTCTGGAAATGTCAGGTGTTGGTCGCCAAAGTCTGGACATGCCTAATTTTGGTCTGGAAAGTCTGGGCATGCCAAAATTTTTTCGCGAAAGTCTGGACATCAGTCTGGGACCTTGACCCGGGCAACTATCATACTTGTACCCAATGTGTTGAATTAACTGACAATTATACCTCTCAATTTGTTCAAAACTCTCTGCTGTCTGCAAATTACCGTTATCTTGTTTCATTAAAACCGTTTTTGTAATATATTTCTATCAGTATCTTTATTCCCGATTAAGTTTTTGGTCAATTTTTATGCTGATCGTACGGTAAGGACGCTTTAGGTCTAGCCATAAACTATTATTTTGTTAATGCTGCTCTAATAGAACGCATAGCCGCTTTAAGGCCGGCAAACAAACCAACATTGACTTCACTCGAGTTTTTCCCATCATCTATCTGCCGATATCTTCAACTTATTTCGCTGCCAAAAAAACTTTGGCTTATCTAATCAGTGGTCACTCAAAATTCTTGACAGGACTCAATATTGATTCATAAAATCCGAAAGACAGAAAGAAGTATTGTGGCCGCTTTGTGCTCCGTAGAACAGAACACAATTGAAAAAATCTATCAGAATCGATAATGTGGCGCTTCAGGTTTTTCTCACTACGCTACACCTTCGAATCCAGAAAGAGGGTTGCAAACTAACAATGAAGAGGTACATAAAACAATTCAAACACTCAACACGAACTATTTTACACCTAGAAAATAGTGTTTTTTTTATTATTATTGGAGCACCTCAGCCCAGTTTAAGCGTAACATAAAAGTGATAAAAAATCAAAAACCGCTTAAATTTTGTTTGTATTTCGTTCAAAAGTTCGCCCAAAGCAGATCAAAATATGAAGGGATTTTGAGCGGTAGCCGCTTTTTGTCACAGCCTAAACCACCCCAATCTCTATAAAAACCCGGGTTGACCAAAAATGCTTATCATACAATTTCCATATATAGGAATTGTATTATAAGCATTTTTTTTCATTTCAAACTGTAATGTTGTTTTCGATGAACAAAAAGCTTTTATCCAGCGAAAAACACTAGTATCATATAGATTTTCTCAAAAAACATTTTCAAAGCATTTCTGAAAATTTTATTTATAATGAAAAAATGCTTGACATACAACTTTTTCATAAATGGGATTTGTATGATAAGCGTTTTTTTCAAAGCTGTTTTATTAGAATCAAACAGCCACAAAAATTAGTTTATATATTTTTAACCAATTTTCGAAATTGTATGACAAGCATTTTTCCATACAATTGATTTATGGAATTGTATGATAATCATTTTCGGTGTATGGAGGTCAACCCGGGAAGTTGTCAAAAAATTTCTACACCGATCAGATTTGAGAATGATGATCAGTTATTCCAATTATTAAAGCGAGCAGTTGTGAGTAAAACAGTAAAACAGAAAAGAGCCGAAACTTGAAGTACCTTTCGGGTGAGCTCTTTTCCCGTTTGATCCAGTCTGTAATGTATCGGATGAAGTCGAAGAAGTAATCCGTCTCTTCCACACTTATCACCTTAAATGGAAACCAATTTTAGTTTTTCCAATCTCTTTAATTATTACCCCCCCCCTATGGCACCTAGTGACTTTTTGCCGCCCCCACAAAAAATTTCAGCGGTTAAGCATATGTGAGAATTTTGTACCAAAAAACGAATCCCCCTTCCCAGATAAAATTTATTTATACTACAAATTCTCCAAGAAGATCAACCATATATGTTCACTCGAACTCATAAGTGAGCATACAGATACAAAGTCGGTTAATTGATTTTTTAGGCCGGGAAAATAGATTTTCCGAGCTCTCCTAAAGCACTAAAAAGACGCTGTTTTGGTCAAATTTTCTGCGCCACAGGCCTTTCTTTGAAAAAAAAAACGTCAAAAAAGCATTTTTTTTGGCACTTTTTGGAAAATTTTGTCAAAAAAAAAGCGCCCCCCCAAAAAAAAATCCACTCCTGGGTACAATACATGTTATGCAATTGAGATGACATATTGAGTTGCGTGTCATCAATATTTACCTTGTCGTCGATGCGTACGAACAGTGAGAACCCATTGGCATTTCTGATCTTCAGTCTCTCCACTATCTGTTGAGTCAGGTCACGTGACCGGGTGAAGCTGTCCACCTCGAACGGCAGGTCGGAGTCGTCGGGGAAGTTGACCTTGAAAATGAAATGGGAATTACGGGTAGGACATACAGTGTGTAAAGGCTCAAAAACGTTCAAAGAGCTTAATAGGTTGTCAAACGGCTTGGGTTTTAAAAAAATCTTGAATTCAAAAGGTTACCTTGCACAACTCTAACGATAGTTTACTTTTAATCAGTACTATACGTTCTTCCTTTTGCCTGTATGCATCAGCGCACTGACTATCAAATAATCTCCCTTAAGTACTATTTTCTACTACATCTATTTTTGATCGAACAAATAATTTTTTTTCTCTAAAATAGTCTCAGTTAAGTGTTGTGAATAGTTCCGAATGTCAATTAGGATCCCAAGTGACAGCCAGCAAACTAGCTTCTTCGATTCTGGGTAAAAAATTTCTCTTTTACAATTTGGTCGAATTTTGAGAATTTGACTTTCATATAACAATTTTCAATTCAGATCTTAATTATTGGGGAACGTCTCCGCCGCTCAATCGAAAGGTCGGATGTACGAGGACCACCATGATTCGTGCTCGTTGCTTGCGGGTGAGGCAACATTACTCAGCCCAGAAAAATAACAAAAAAAAATGCATGCAGTTCTTTAGCAGGGAAACAACAGCGGGGGTAAATGGTCTTAGTTCGAGTGTTGTTCCAATCGACCATGAACGCCTTTTTGGTTTTCGTTTTGTTTCTTATTCCATTGACTTGTCTGCCATCTGCCAATGATGCCGACGATGAACTTTTCCTTAAATCTACCGATGATGACTCACTGGATGTTTTGTTTACCTTGTAGAATATGCCCAACTTCTGGACCTGTATGGCTTCCACTTCGTTCTCGTGAGGGGGATACTTGCGAACAGGCAGCCGCAGAATCTTACCTAGAATCAGAAACATATTCAAAGCTTATTCTAGGCAGAACAATTAATGTAACACTATGGCACGTGAGTTTGATCTCTGTAAGCGGTTCATGATTGCTGTTGTGTTATACTCTCAAAAAAACCCAAAACAAATCAAAAATCAAATTAAAAACTCCAGGTGGCTTTGAAACAATTGAGCTCAGAAGCTACAATTCGACGAAAAAAAAACTGAAAAATGGCAAATCTGATAAAAAAATATCCCGTATTCAGTTGGTTTTAGTTGCTAGGAGCTCAAAATATTTTTGTTCAAATCCTGAAAAAAACCTTTTCAATTAATTTGCAAAAAACGCGAGCCCGAACTAAATAACTTGAGTGACATTATAATATTTTTTCAGACATTGTTATGGCTGTTGTGTTATTTTATTCAGATGGTTCTATTTCACCGAGGCAATTAATGGACATTGGCTTACTTATCAAAAAGAGTTTCCGGCTGGTGTGATAGAAACGCTCAATGAATACAGGCTAATTCTTAGTCTAATGGCGCTCTCTCAAGTAGCGTTGTTGAAAAAGAATTCCATATTTAATCCGACCATTGAAAATGGGGAGGAACTTTGTATTCGGGTGTGTTTTATTTTTTTTTCTTTTTGTTTTCCACGCAAAACCAGCTACCACAAATAATCATCGGACTGGGTTGAGTAATATCATATTAAAGCCCTTTCACTCGTTATTCGAACGACACTTGAAGAATTCAAAAAAAAATTCCAAGTGTTGAGAAAAGCCGGTTTCAAGTTTTGATTTTTCGTCTTAACTCGAGCGAATAAAGCAAGCGAGCAGGCTTACAACAGCTTAATTAGGAGAAATTTTAAAATAGTTTGAAAGAATGAAAGAAAAAATAGTAAAAAACATAGTAGAAAAATGTTGTGAGAGAAACTATGAATATATTGAAATTTAAGGATGGGTGCGCCGTGAACTACAACTTACTGAGTCTTTCGGTGCACTGTTTGTGGAAGGGGGCATACTGGGGGTTCTTGGTCTTGAGAAACTGGTTCAACTCTTTGATCACGTTCTGCGAGTAGGGGGGAAACACTCCAGTGGCGAGCCACAGCAACTCCCACCCCTTAGTCACAGAGTACTGCATCGGATTTTCAGTTAACTGCTTCATGACCTAAAATAGATGCGCTTCAAAAAACATACATTCTTTATTAAGATTAATGGGCGTAGAAAATAACTCAGTGATTTTTTTTCAGTAAATTTTTCGCAGTTTGATTTTTAATTTCTTTTTAAGTTCAGTTCATTTTTGTTGTAAAAAGAAGGCAAATTTCACTATCGAACAACGAAAGTTTAAGAGTCACGAAAAACGTAATCAACTTCTGGTTTCAAAAGAGGAATTTAATATTCAGATTTTCCAGCGGAAAAATGTTTTTATCTATTTATCTAGTTTTCTCATTGGGTTAATTTAATCCAAAAAGTGACAATCACAAAAGAGTCCGGAAGTTCAAAAAATTTTTTATGGCCATCTATTTTTTTCTTCGAAAATCAAAAAATGAAGTTTTTTTCAAAAAAATCAATTCCATTTTTTTTCTGTTTACCTGCTTTCATTCCTCTTGTTCAACTAAGTTGGCCATGTTTAACAGGATATATCATTAGCACACAGAAAATTAGGAGGTTACGTATCAAATCAGAGCTTGATTGGAACGAAAACTGAAAAATCAAACTCAATAACCCACAAAAAAAACATTTGGTTCGAGATGTTTACGCAAAGGCACGCCATTACGCCTAACACCTAAAATTGGGAGTAAATTGAAAAACGAAGTTAATTTAAATTAAAGAATCAAAGAAAAACTTCAATTCCGAGTTTACAATGTATATATTTTTTGGATTACTAAAAAATCAGTGAAATGTGATGATCTGAGAAATCATCGAAGTTAAAGCTCTTAGTATGTGACCTGAAGAAAACAAATATATGAACTTACCTGTTGAAGCGCATGAAATTGGTTCAGAGGCAATTCTATGTTTATTGTTGTCACTTTCTTATCTGTTAAATTTAACCAACTATCACAAAGTGTCAACCAAGATAGATTCTCATGATATTAATCTATCTTATCCATGAATGCGATGCTACATAATTCGAAAGTAATTTTAATTAAAAAAATAAAAACAATGGGAACCGGTGGACTAAAACTGATAGTTATCACTGATGACCTATCTTGTTTTTTCTGTATACTTTTGATAAGAACTTACCACTGATAAGAACTTTGTGGCGAAATACCAACTAAAATTCAAGGAAAATGTCATTAACATCAATCTCAGTAAAAGCTTTGTAACTAATCTCTTGCCATGCAACGATCCACAACAGTGGTTTCCGGACTGGAAACTTGAAACTAATAATCCTGAAGTTTCCTTAGAACTTTCAAAACCTGATAAGACGGTTCCTTGGATGGTTGCATGCTCAGAGAAGAAAAGCAGCAAGGCTGCAGACGGAAAGAATCCTGCAGACATTCAAAATAAGATGAGGAGTTTAGTTTCGCCAAAAAACTTCAGCGAGATGACAATCAATGAGATCCACACTGTGGAAGGTGTTTACTGCAGACCCAGAGAACATGTGGTCGTTGCTGAACGAGCCATGTTCCTATCGACCGTTCAGAATCAAGGAGGGTCTGACAAAAACGACTTTCTTGGAAGTCTTATTGTAGCTGCTAGTAATGTAAGTTATCAGAACTCCTATGATGCTGAAGACAAGATGATACGAATGTAGCTCATCTCGCGACTTGGGCCCGCTGAGGTTAATAGCAAAGAAGAAAATGCATTCAGTTCTATAACAACTTTCAAAAAACCAGGAAACGATAGAAAAAAAGCTCAAAATGACAGTAAATCGAAATGCCCAAACTGCGAGAGAAAACCTGGCATGGATAATTCTCGTCCTTCAACGGGAAAGAAGTATAACTCATGTGGTAGGCTAGGACATTTCGCAGGAAAATGTCTTGGTAATTTAAGCAACAACAACACACAGGTAGCAGTATTTTTAACAAAAGAGTAAGCCAGCATGCTGATGGAGGTCAGTTCTCAGTTCTCAGAGGGTGAAGAACTGAGAACTTTTAACGTTTTTTGACCAAAAACGTTAGCCTTCAAAACGGCCTGGAAAAAAACTAAAAAGGCGTTTTTAGGCACTTTTTGGAATTTTATGACCAAAAAAATTACCCTCTAAAGCAGCCTAGAAGAACAAGCCAAAAAAATGTTTACAGGCATTTTTTGAAAAATTTAAACTAAAAAAATACCCTCTGAAGCAGCCTGGAAGAAACAAGCCAAAAAGGCGTTTATAGGCACTTTTTGAAAAGCTTAGACCAAAAAAAAATTCCTTTCAAAGCGGCCGAGAAGAAACAAGACAAAAAGGGCGTTTTTAGGCACTTTTTGAAAGATTTAAACCAAAAAAACCTTCTAAAGCAGCCTAGAAGAAACAAGCCAAAAAGGTGTTTATAGGCATCTTTTGAAAAAATTAAACTAAAAAAATTACCCTCTAGAGCAGCCTAGAAGAAACAAGCCAAAAAAGGCGTTTATAGGCACTTTTTGAAAAGTTTAGACCAAAAAAAATTTCCTTCTAAAGCAGCCTAGAAGAAAGTTTTGACCAAAAAATTACCCTCCAAACTTCATTCAAATATGGATAAGCTACCTGACAATAGAATTCGTCTCTGAGGGGCTCACACTGGATAGCAGGCAGGAACATCCCATCTGTCAACTCCGTCACCGACCTCACCTTCTTGCACGGGAAGTCACCCATGTACTTGAGAATATTCTAGAATAAATTAGAACACTTTGTGAACAATTTTGAAAACATACTGGAAAGTTCGTCTTTTGATTAACCAACCAAAGCTTTCCTCAATTTTTTTCTTGGTGAACAAATTTGAAAATGTACTGAAAAGCTGAAAAAGTCGTCTTTTTTTACCAATGCTTTCCTCAAAATTCTATTTCGCATTATTCGTTCATGATTTGGACATGGTTAAGTGATAGTTACTCAAAATTGATTCACCATTTAGTTTTCATAATTGCCATATTATTAATTGACAAAGCTTTGATTAAACTCTATACCGAATATTTAGACAAAAAGAAGAACTTGTAAAAATACGTACTGTGAACATATTGCAAGCACTTTCAGCCATGTAATCACTTTGAAGAATCTTTTTCAGCAAAGGTTGTTTGATCGGCTCCTTGTTAAACGCCCAAAGAACATTCCTGTACCTTCTAAGTGTAACACTTCGTCTTTTTTCACTCTGACGGAAATTATCCTGTGCGAAAACTTCCAGCGTGTGCGGGATTTGAACCTCTTCCCCTGATATGTTTAGAGGTCGACTGATTCGTGAAAAATGTGACCTTTCATTTGGATTGTAATCGAATCTTTGAAGAATTGCGGGCAAAGGACGGTTGATACTGGGTAAAACGTAAATTTGGTCATGACTCACAACTCCGATTTCGCCCGAATCCACATTCCGGGCTGTGAAAATAGACTTGTCGGAAATATCCGAACCTGTTAATCCCGAACTCAATTCCAGAAGCTCGCCTTTTTGGAACCTCAAGAAGTCTTGTTGATTCAATCCTTCTCTGCTCGCTGAAATTGTGACCAAATATTTAGACTTCTTTTTCAGACCTTCGAGGAAATGCTGAACAATTTCATGAATTTCTTCAGCATTTGAACTTTCAAACAAAAATTCTTCACGTGTTATAAGCTGAATTTCAATGGACGGTGTTTTGTTCGCACGTTTAATCACGTTCACAGAAACAACTTCAAGGTAAGTTATTTCAAGTAAAACGTCTTCTCGTTCGTCGGTTAGGAAAATTCCAGTCCAATTTAGAGCTATTATTACGTCATTACGTCTCAAGTTGGGTCCCGAAATTTTGAGCGCCTCGTAGAAAAACGAGAACAGAAGAGGCCATTTGTTTCGAGCCATTTCAACCGTTTCTGCTTTTATTAGGTCAATTGAACGTTCATTTGCAAATACTTCATGTAATGCTTTCACTACTTTTTCGTGGTACGAAAAGTCAAGAGAGTAATTTCCTTCGCCAAAATGGGGCAAATATTTTTTCAACATTTCGTTTAAGTGGTTATGGTCGTTTGGTCCTCGTTTTTTGTGCTCGATAAAATACCTTTCGGCCGCGACTTGACATAATTCGTCTTCGTCTTCGAATCGATATTCTTCATATTTTATTCCCCTCGTAACTTGCTGGTAGATCAAATTAGTCGAAATTTTGTCTTCCATAGGATCATGCCATGGTTTAAAGCACTCTTTTCTCAGATACAATCTATAAGGTGCATTTTTTTCCGAAGCTTTGAGTTCCTTAGCATACTGTTCACATTGACAAATTGCGTCTAAAATATGCTCGTTTCCGCTTCCCAAAGAGCTCACTTTATTGTACAAAGCAATGAAAATCGAAAACCCGAACCGATCTTGCAGGCCGATTTTATCACAAATATCGTTTACGAGTTCCTTAGCAGTCGTGGCCGAGTCGGCTCCGAGTTTTTTGATCGAATGATCCATCAAAATAACAGGAAGTGTTAAGTGCTTCATGTATTTGCTAACTTGTAGTTCTAAATAACTCGGAGGCTGAGATCGTGGACCATTTTCCATAGTTCGCGACAATCGTCTATGACAGTAACTCGAAAAGTTAGCCGGCGCGTTGTTGAGAAAAGATTTCAGGTAGTTGCTGAAAACGGCAGTAGGTTCAAAACATCCGAGACACAAGGACAACAAAATCCAACCTCGTGCACGACTTTGTTTGTCTTCGTTTTGACTGAGCTGTTTACAAATCTGGCAGTAAATTTCATCTCGTAAAGTACGCCGAACGATTCCATAGCCGACGATATAGTGTACCTGGTCTAGAGGTGTTATTAGAGTTTGTTCAACTGCGTTGAACGAGTCTTGGTCGGACCAGTTGGACTGGGTTATGTGTTGAGAGAGGGCGCTTTTCTTCTTCAAAGTGAGAGACGCCAGTTTTCGGCTGACTGAATTCTTCTTGGATGTCTGGTAGTCTAAAAAACACAAATGAGGTTTGAGGTTGCACTAAGGCTTTAGTTTAATCTGATAGCGGAGATACATTTGCTCGATTTCGGGTCTTAACCCCCCCACCCCAATTTAAAAAAAGTTCTGAGTTTAAACACGATAACTTCCAGAGTTTTTTTCTTTCCAGTGTTTGCCATGGCGGGGAATCCCGGGTCTTCTACTGTAGTCGAGTCAGAGAATGCTTTATTTAAAAAAAGAGAAAATCAATTTGATGAGCACAGGGTATTTACATTTCAAATTATTTTGAGTTTTTTGAATTTTTTGCAAGGATTCACTGCTTTTGTCTTATTGGAGACCATCTGACGCTGTTTTTTTCTTCTTAAATTTGCGTGAAAAAAAAAACGACTAAACAAATTTCGGCTTATCTTTGGCGGAGAGAACAAAAATACCTTTGAAGTTTTCCTGGAACTGTTTGTTTTTTCGAATAGTATCGTGAATTCTGTTCATTACATTGTTCGAGTCGGCCGATGCATTTGCAAACATTGCCGAGTTGTGACTACCGCGACTCTGGAAACTTCCGTACCTGTCAGAAAAAGCTAATATGATTTGACAGTTTATTTTAAAAAGCCCTCTATCCAACATGGGAAAAGTCCCCAATGTATATAATACCTTAGTTCAGGGGCGGATTTAGTGGTGGCGGGGGGGGGGGGCGGACGCTTTTACTTAAGGATGTATTCGACCCCTGAAGTTTTCGCATATGATTCTAGCGGCTTCCTTCGTGTCTGGGTCCCCCTTTGAACTTTTTTAAGATATCTATTTTTGGCTGACGGACCCTAAAATCATTCTAAAGGCGCCTTTGGCGCCAATCTATACTAATATTTAAGGGGGAGCGCGCCGAAAAAACGCAACTTTTTGATAATAATTTTCCAAAAAGTGCCTAAATACGGGAGAACTCAGAAAATCAGTTTGGACGACCTAAAAAAGATCGAAACTTTTTTCAAGTTTTAAACATGCCCCTTTCCCTCAAAAAATCCGCCATTTGGTTTTATCAAAATGTTTCTCAAAAATTGACCATACATACAAGCAAAAATATAGGCATATGAAACCCCTTAGAGTTGATATTATTTCTTACCTATCCGTAAACCATTTTAGATCCTTTCTGGAAAATCAAACTGTGTTAGCAAATTCAACCCTTGAGTTTAGAATATTCATGCAAACAGATCACATGGAACCTTTTTTTGAAAAAAATAATGAAAAAAATGGAGTAATGGTACTCTTTCTTGCCCTGAGGTAGACGTGTTTGTGGAATTGAACGCGGTGGTAGGTGAAAAGGGGACATCCCCCATGAATCGCAGGATGATGTTGAAAATAGAAATAGCAGCACAGGTGTCAATAGAGTCCTTGATTGACGTCAGCGGCTGCTTAATACTGTTGGTCACGTGAGTGGAAGTGTTGTTGCCCTTAAAACCAGTCATTCTATTTTGTTCTTTCATCATTAAAATTAAAAATTTCGTATTCAATTTTTGTTTTACTTCACTTCACCTTCAGTAAAATTAACTTCGAGTTTTTCTTTTTAAAAAGAAAATAAAAATACAAAAGGCACAAAAAAGTGATTTTGTGCGCTCTAAAATCTGAAACATTTTAGACTATAAATTGCTGCCGTATCTCGTATGAGTAAATGATCCAAATTTTTAAAGGGGTACAAAATCCAGCTTTTTGCGATGGGATTATGGCAGTCAAAAACATTACTTCGGTTATCAATTCTGTTTCAGATAAATAGCAAATATAAAACCTGCACATAAATACCAAACCTGGAAATACGTCAGAGCGAACTTTGAAAACTGGTACTCATTGTAACTCCGCGTCAAAGAAGTTCTCTCGTCGGACTCCGGAGTAATCGCTTGGATCCTTCCGAAAGTCGATCCGCTGTCGTCTAAGTTTTCCAAGTCCTGGAACGCTTGCGGAGGAGCTATAACACGACGTTCGCTTCCAGATACTGATAAGTTGTCAACTTCGTCAAAATCAGAAACTTCCAACTGATTTTTATCTTTTTTATTCCTTGACTGGCTTAAAATTTTTTCGGGATTTTCCATCATCTTTCGCTTGAAGCTTTTCAGTCGATTGTTATACAAACGCTGCGCTTCTTTTTGCGCTTCTTTAACGTTTCCCAATTCTTTTCTCAGTCTAGATTCTTCTAGATTTTTCTGGATCCAGAACTGCTCCTTGTGTCTTTCCAATTCAAGCAAAACGTCGCTTCTTAAATCAGAATTTACATGTTTAACTTCAATTGTGACAACTTTCGAAGCCTCACGTTCTGTTTTGACCTTGTCGCGGGCTATTTTTGCCCGGCATAGACTCTGCAAAGCGATAATCATTTCTCGCTTTTGGTTATAAATTTTAACTAGTTCTCGTGACCTGAAGGTCGCTTGAAGTCTGTTAAATCCTTTCAGCATTTTAAAGTATGCTTTTCGGCTTTTCCGCATTCGGTACCATGACTGTATTTTGATGGCTTTGCTTCTGGTGTATTTGAACTTTTTCTTGCTTGTATGCATTCTAAACCAATTTTGAAGCTTGACTACGTTTTGGTTGATAAGCTCATCTCGTTTAGTTTCCAAAAATGAGTCGTGCGTGTTTTTCAGGAAGATTTTAGTCCGGCCGAGTTGCCAGTCGGCGCTGGCTCCGAGGAAGTTTTCGCATATGATTCTAGCGGCTTCCTTCGTGTCTGGGTTCCGTCGGAAGGAAATGCGGTCGGGCGTGGTAGCCAGGAGCATCCGGTATCTCTGGAAAAAGTAGTCGAAGTGGTGTCGCATTGGGTATCCCGCTTTCCGGATTCGAATTGTTTCCATCATTCCTGCAATTAATTAAACAATTTAACAATCAAATAATTATTAAGTGCATTCAAAGTTTCAGCACTTCCTGAAGTGCCAATGATCATGTATACTCAAACAAATTTATATCATATCAACTGATTATTTACCCTTCGACAACCTATTAAAAAAAGTTTTAATTTAATATAACTTGTCTAGCTTATCAGTTTCGTTGAAAATCAAATTAAAATTAATTAGAAGTAATGGTCATCGACGAAAGTTGACAACTTTTATTATTGTTTTTCATGTGATTTTAACCTTCATTTTGGCTCACTTGCATCATTTTCACAAGTTTTTTTCTATTTTTCCTTCGATTTTCTCCGGTAAACTTTTTAACGGAGCTTAAAGCTTAAAAATTCGATTAGTAATAAATTCGATTTCGATTACGATTCAATACCTGAATAGCGGAGCTGTCGGCAGACCAGAATTCGGTCGAAGTTCTGTTTGCCTTTGTGGTCATTCGGCTTAATGCACCGCACGAACCAAGGCTGACATTGCTGAAGAGTCTTCATAAGAGAGTCCAGCGACTTCCGGAACTGGGATCCCAACGTATGATGATGCACCACGTGACCTCTCGACTCCAAAACTTCATCTCGGAAAAGTTCAATTAGCAGATCGTTCCTCGAGTTTTTGATCATCGTAAGCAAATCGGAACTAAATGTATCTCGGTTTTTTTCGATAAAGCTGTCACAATCATACGTTACGTCACCAGCGAAATGAGTCAGCGTGAAGCGAATGTCGTTGTTGTTTTTCGGTTTTTTGAACAAGATGTTATTTGAATGCCGATATGAGATTTTCTCCAAATACGTGTGGTTAGTACCCCTTGGAAACTTGCTTTCTTCGTCTAAAAGGGCAAACAGGTTCATCGGTTTTTGCCCAAGAAGCTCAAGGCAATTTTGATTATCGGTGAATTCAATATGACGCCAATTAATTGACTCGTTATTGTATTCTTGCTGTTCAAGTTTAAAAATATGCCGGACAAAAAACTGTTGCAAATGCTCGTTCGCGAAATTGATACAAAACTGTTCGAATGAGTTTTTGTCGAATATTTCGAACCCGAAAATGTCGAGAACTCCAACATTTTTGAACAATCTAGAAACCGGCTCGTTGTTAATCGCTCGGTTTATTTTCCGAACTATCCACGCAAACAGTCGTGAATAGATTCCTTTCACGAGTGCATCTCTTACGTCATAGGATTTTTCCAGTTTGTGCAGTGACAGGACATCCTCGTGACCGGTTTTTGTGGTTTTTTCCGTGATCGATTTGACCAGAGTTTCCTTGGATACTTCGAGGAGAGCGGATGTTGTTTCCAACGAGGTCGACTCCTGTACTTGACTGAACTCTGAAATGGTATTTCGAAAAAAAAATTAATCGTCAAAAATTAGAAGCAAGACTCAATTCAGAACTTTTATTCAAAAAGCAAACCGACTCTCAACAAAATAGGGATTTGATCCCAAACCTACAGGTCAGTTAATATTTTTTCTTTGTGCTGTATAACAATGCCACAAAAAAGCAAAGATATTAAGATGAATGTAGAAAAAACTTTTTGAAACGATAGTCTGAGACTTTGAAGTAATAATTGCGTCATTGTTATAGTTCTCCTTGATTCACAAGTCTCAAATTCAATTTTTCTTGAAACATAAAAAAACCTTCGTGGGGTCCGTCGATGGCAACGAGTTGGATGTTGCCACAGTGTAGCATGCCGCAGAGTAACTGGATCATCGCCTCCACCTCTTTTTCCGAGAACTCCAGCACTCTCATCCCGTTCATCACGGTCGCAAAGTCCTTCCGGTCCTAGATTGAGGGTTAACCAAATGAATATTAAAAGACAACAAATATGTGACTAGTTTTTTGGAAACTGGCCGACGAACATATTTGTTTGGCCGACGAACATATTTGTTTGGCCGACGAACATAATTGTTTTTGTTTGTACAAAAGATTTAATGTATAGAAGCATACTTTTTTCAAAAAAGGTTTTATCAAACGGAAAAAGAAATGTATTATAATTTCTTGCCAAGGAATTTGAGTTTGCTCGCATAATTTATTGAATTGATTGGAGTGGCTAAAAATTGCTTGTTTTTCATGAAAATTATCAAAAATGAGAAAAAATCAAAAAATCAATAAGTGAAAAAAATTCATTTTTTTATGCTTTAGATCTGTCAACAAATAATCTACCTTCTCATAGCCAAATTTGTCAATAACATTGCATCCCTCTCTCAGATACACAAAATCCTCTGACTTCGAAACCTTAAGCATCTCTTTTTGCTGTTCAGACAGTCCAGCGATTAGACAGTAGAAAATATGGAAATTCCGCTCGGCTTTCGCTTGAAAAGTAAGTCGAGATTTTTCCAGAAGGTATTCGTCAATTTTGGCGCCTCGAATTGCCCCTTTTGAGTCAAAATGCACGTTTATGTATTTCCCGAAACGACTCGAGTTGTCGTTTTTCATTGTTCGGGCGTTCCCGAACGCTTCCAAAATTGGATTAGCTTCCAAAACTTGCTGTTCAATCCAACTATGTTGATTGCTCAGTGCGGCGAAAAACTGTAAAATCAGTTTTGTGGACTCAGTTTTACCCGACCCAGATTCTCCGGATATAATTATGCACTGGTTTTGGGTATTTCTTATCATTTTGTGGTAGGCATTATCGGCAACTGCGAAAATATGAGGCGGCAAAGTACCAATTCGCTTATCCTTATACTGGTTAATTGTAGAACTTCCATATATGGTAAGATGTTGATAAGGATTCACTGCGACTAGAATTGAACCGGTGTAAGTATAGATGAGGTTCCGTTTGTATCTTTCGTTTAGATTTCGTAATATCCCCGCCTCGTTTAAGTCGCCGAGTTCGATCATGTCTTCGCAGCCACGAATGGACGAAACGTGCATGGGACTCGGAGCCGAATAGCGCTTGTTTTGTTTCGTCATCGAAATCTTCACCTGAAATGTTTCAAAGCTTGAGAAAACGATTTTTTTAATACTTTTCATTTCACCTGACAACGACTCGAAAGTTTATTGACCCACAAATTGAAGATCTTTTCAGAAACAAAACTTTTTGAAAAGTTTTGTTTGTTATGACAACAATTTTGATAATCTCATTAAGTCTATTTTTTATTTTAGTTTAAATTTCCAGAATGAGATTAACGAAAGCTTGACATATTTTTAAATTTTGTTTTAAGCATGTATTTTTGTTTCTTTTCGATCCCTTTGATTCAGACCTTGCAATTATTTTTTCTAGGTCAGAACTGAATTTTCTATGATCTAACCTCCCGTCCATCGTCGTCCCGAAGATTCACGATTCCGTTCTCGGCCTGCAACACCTGGGCCCCAATTTGAACGTGGATCTCACTGGTGCTTGACGGGTCATCAAGCCACACGTAATCCCCACGGTTCAAAAACACCATCATTCGTAAACTATTGGTTGGTTTCGTTGACCACCGTAAAAGCGAAATCTTTCTAGATGCTGAAATTTAAAAAGTTCTGAAGTTTATTCTAACGGTTTTGAACAACTAAAATAAGTTTTTTTTGTGGAATTTACTTCTCAAAAAGGTTATTTCAAGTAATGATCATTTTTCAGATTTTGTAAATTTTTATTATTTTTTTTTAATTTTGCGAAATTATGATTCAAATATGAGATTTATTAGATCCAGAAAAAATGCACAAAATTGTTGGTAAGTATGAAGGAATGTGACGAAATTGCAGCTGCTTTTCAGATTGAAACCAAATGCTGCTTTTAAACTAACTCAATCGACCGTTTTATAATAACAAATAAACCACGATCTGGATAGCTTTAATCGATGTACGTAGTATAGAAAAGTATAGAACTGTGTTTACCTTTTTATGTCTACCTCGCTTTTGCAAGCATTTGAAAGCTTTTTGTCAGAAGGACATTTGAAGAGGTATATGATTGAATTTTTATGTAAGACTCAGTTGCTTATGAACGTATTTTTTTTGCATTTCAGACCACTATCTTATCACCCAATATTTTTCCACAGTCGTAACTTAGACGCTAGAGACTCAAACTTTTTACTCGGACAAAAAATCATAAAATTTATCTACCAAAACTTTCATGGTTGTCTTTTTTGAAACTAAATTTGAGAGGAACATGTCCAGAAACACAAATACCAACGTTAAATAAGCGTTCAAGCGAAACATACTCAGCAATGAACTCGAATAAACCCTTAAACCAAAAAATAAATCAATTACAAAAATCCAATCGAAGTTTTTAATTCAATGTCTAAGAACAATGGGGTGTTTTTTATCCAGATCAATTGGTACGATCTAAAAGAAAAATTCAAAATTTTTCATATTCAAACAAAGATATATCCGTATTGAACCTAAATGACATCACCTGTGATACTTTTAAACAAAAATCTCGGTATTGGAAATTGCTGATTTGAACAGGTTCTGAACCAATTTACATGCGCGTTTAAGACTCCATAATAGTATAAGTGTCAGAGCAAATTATTTGATCAGGGATTTTAGTCGTTTCAAACCCCAGAAAAGCTGTTAGGTCACTTTAATCCCTATTTAATCAGTTTATAACATTTACCATTTGATATTGGCTGTTTGAGGAAGAAAATCAACAAATTTTACAATTTATAATTCTTCAAATTTTTCTTCAGCAAAAGTTGCCAGAACCTTGTTAAATGGCAGTCGACATATTACATCAAGTTAGGGTACAAATTGCGCGAGTATAGGAATGATTACCACGAAGTTCTTGCTTCGCAGTGCTCAAGAAAATTAATAAACAGTAACATCTACTAAAATAGTGTTTTTAAAACATGGTATTAGATTTAATTGAGTTGTTATCAAGTCGAAACATTAACAAAACCAAAACAATTATTTGTTTTCAAAAACTTTTCACTATGATCATTTTGGAAATTTTGGAATATTTGGTTCTAAGTACGCGTTATATAAAGTTGAAAAAAATCATTAGATAAAAAGTTTTAGTTTTTCATAGTTCGATGAAAAAAAAATGTCTAATTGCTCTCTTTATTTTTTCAAATTGAATTGACAATCAAAAAATTTCAAACCGGTTTTTCAAAGTGAGGAATTTTTTTGAGAAATCCTTTTTCACATAGATCGCACACGAGTGAAAACAAAATATGGTCAATCGAACTTATCTGACGTTTCATTGTGTCATCCCATTTTGAATGGAAAAACTGTAAACAGCCGAATACAATATTTCCAGCCATTTTATGGTAGGAACATTAAACTACCAAATCAGGGTTTCAACAAAGCATTCAGAACTATTGTTTGTTTTATTGTTGTTCCGACCAATTGAAAAATGGGGAAGAACTTTGTATTTGGGTGTGTTTTAGTTTTTTTTTTCAATTTTCCACACAAAATCAGCTACCACAGATAATCATCGGATAGATTTGAGCGATATGTCACATTAAAACTCTCTCAGCCGTCATTCGAACAGCTTTAAAAGTTTTTGAAAAAATTTCCCAGTGTCGAGAAAAACCGGTTTGAAAATTTTGGTTTTTCGTCTAAATTCGAGCAAGTAAAGCTTATGCGCGCTCAATCTCCGTAAGTTGGTAAAAACTATGAAGTCAAATGCTTGAACTATTCAGAGCATTTATTGGCAAAAACTCTCGGAAACTTCATAATTCATCTTATTTTTGGTCAAGCATAACATCATAAAACATCAATAATCTGCCCCGAAAACGGTACAAATCGGCGCAAGCTAGTCACAAGAACAGGTCACAATGTCCTTGACACAAATTGCTCTTTTTGACGGTCAGCCTTAATGAAAGCTGAACCAAATTAGAACCAAAAAATAGGATGTAACGCCAGTAACTCGAGCCTGCGCCAGAATAGTCTACCGGTATACTCGACTTTGATTGGTCTAGACCACTCGGCCAACCTGCTTTGTTTTATATGCATTTACACTCTAGTTACATTTGCGTTGCAACAAAGCGAGCGAGCTAGGTTATTTATGCTTAATTTAGGACCATTACAAATAACTGTTCAGGCTTATTTTTTTATTCCAGTAAAATAAGTGTTTAGAGAGTTTCTATGCCATTTTAAAAATCAAAAATTTCAAATATTCAAAAAAATCCTGCAAAAAATTTTGAAAAAAAATTTGATTTTTTAACTGATTTTTTTTATCTAATCATTTTTCTGCAAATTCTGTTGTCATGTTTTCCTATATTACTATGACTGTCGAGTATGACTAATTTATAATTTTAAATCAGATCTTTTTATCAAATCACGCAGAAAAAATTACATTTATTTGAGAAAAAAAAACATTTTTTTTTCTCGTAGTTTTTAAATACTATAGTCGGAACATTCTGTGCTGTTTGTTTGTAATGTACAAATCATTTAAATTTAAATTGCGGTTTCTCTCAAATGCCAGATGAAAGTTAAATCATGGAGAAGCTAAATAAAAATTTGGCATTTGAATTAATTGACAAATACAACGCTGACTCAAAACCCAATTTCAATCACATAATTTTTTTATTGTCACATTTAGCTGACTTAGTTGCGTCTAGCAAATGTTAGTTACATCGCCCTCAGACGACTCGACCCTCTGACAACCCCAGGGTCCCAGTCTTTAGTAGTACTTTTTCAAGACATAGAATTTTTGCTTTCGGATAAAGTGAATTATTCACCCTATTTGCAAAAATTTAGTTGCGGGCAGTAGCGGATTTAGGGAAGGGGAGTACGACTCCCTTCAGGGTTTCTCCTTTGATTATATTTTAAAGCATTAATTTTTGGCTGACCGACCCTAAATGTTTTTTAAGGGCGCCTTTGGCGCCAATATGTACTAATTCTGATGGAGAGCTTGCGCCGAAAAACAAAATCTGTGGGATGAACTTGCTCAAATTTTTGGTTGAAAAACGCGGTTTTTTGCCCTTATTTTTTAAAACAATATTTTGCCTGCGGTGCAGAAAATTTGGGTCAATCACTGGTCTTCAAAGTAAGTTGAAGTCGATAAAGTCGGTCGACAAAAACTTCCGAACGTATTTTTTTTCAAAATCCGCCTTGATATATAAGTCAACTCAGAAACGAATCAAAATGACCCTAAACTAATGAATGAGCAAAAGCACCATCTGAGAAGGGATCTTCTGGAAATGTTTTGCATATCAATGATTGCGAACCATTATATCAATCATCAATTTTCGAAACCAAGTAGTTTTATTCAAATTTATGGTAATCGCATAATAGTAAAATAAATATATAAATAGTTCTATTTATTTCTATATTAGTTGGTTTAAAACAAGAGCGTGCTTATCATGATTGAAACTTTTTGAAAAAACAAGCAGTTTTGATAAATTTCGACACATGAAACGGCCCAATAAAATTTAACATAAAAGTGAAACCCTCCAAAAGTTACAATATTCAAAAATCAAGGGAGAAGGTTTGCACGCCATTGTTAACTTTTTGTAAAAAAAAATGTTGCGCATTTATTTTGAAGCGTCAATTAGCATATGCCGTTTTTCATCTCTGCAATCATAAGCTCAATTTTTCAAGAGACTTGTTAGACGGAGGGGTACAGTTTGTTCTCTGGCGGTGCGGAGGGCTTCCTGTCTCCTTCCAGGGTCCCGTGTTCGGCGAAGGGAGTCTTCGAGGGGTCACTTTCCTCCGAGTCGCTGTCGTCATCGTCATTGTCGCCTTCGCCGGGGGACACGAGAGCGGCTTCGTCGTTGTCGTCAATAGGGGTGTCCTCGATACCTCTCTGTCGCATTTCCTCCTCGAAGTTGTCCTAAGAGAGCGAGAAAAATAACATTTCTTAAGTTTCATATTGTATCTTTTTGTTCAGACCAACCCTCTAAAGGAGACATGGAACTATGGCGCAAAGTCCCCCCCCCCAACTTTGACTACTACAAAGAAAAACCGTATGGGTTACAAATTTGGTATCATATTAAAGCTTTTTTGATGGTGATCGATTTCAAAAAAAAATTAAACAATGTTTCAGGGTAGAGAAAAACTGGTCTGAATGTTTTCGTTTCCAGATTAAACTAGACGAAATTTGATCAGAGATTAATCTTTAAATCAGAAGTGTAACACAACAGAATTTTGATTTAACTCAAACTCCTTGCAAATATTTGAGTTATAAGAACACTTTGAGCCAAGGGTGCTAAAAAAAATTGCAACGAAAATAATTGCAATAAAAACAATAAACTATTTATTTCTACTTGGATTTTTATTGCAATACATACTCGGGCTGTTTGAAATTTTCCAAAATTTTTTTAATTTATCACATGAATTATATCAAGCAAAACTATATCAAGCAAAACTATCAAGCAAAACTATTCAATTATAATGGCTGTTTGTGGTTTAAAATGTTAACATTACAAGCGATTCCCAATTTCCCCCCAAACAACAAAATGGAATAAGAAAAATGAGCGTAAACCGTAGATTTATCAAATTTAAAATTACTTAAATACGCATCTAAAAATTTTGCAAGCGTTTCGTCATTTTTCAAGTGAGTAATGCAAAAACGTAGCAAAATGAGTGTACGGCCTACTCGATTTCTCAACCTAAACTTTTTTGAAATGTAAAACATTTCCACGCCCACCAAGCAACTCTTTGCGAGTTGTAACTCACTGCTTCTTTATCCGACAGTTTGTTTGGCAGTATTTGTTGTTTCGGACAATTTTTACAACAATACATGTCAAAACTGACGTTTTTGGAAAATGTTTGCCACAAAATTGTGTTTTTCGGCGAGCAATTTTTGCTAAATTACTTTGAACCATATACATAAAAACATACAAACATACAAAAAACTCTCTCTCTCCATAATCGTTTGTATGTAAAAAAAAAAGGTCAAAAATGCAATTTTTGGGTACCTTTTAGAAAATTTTGACTAAAAAACGGCAAACTTTCTATTTGACTAAAAAACGGCAATGCTGATCTAGACAGTGAACTTAATTACGAGCTAGAAAACTAATTGAAGACGTTTTGGCGGTAAACGATTAATTGTTTCACAACTTGCAGGACCGAAAAAAAATTTAACCGAAAAAAAAGGACCGAAAAAAAATTTAGCCGAAAGCAGATTTTAAAAAAAAAGCAATTGCAATTCAATTAAAATTAATCAAATGAAGCAATATTTTGCTTCTTTCATAACGAAACCCTTGAAATAAAAAATTTGTTCCAATTCGGCGGCGGCCAGTGACAATTTGAAACTTTTGCACATTTCTGCCGTTTTTATATTCGGCCAATATCAATATCCAATCCCAGGAAATGTTTACTTTCTTTTCAAATTTTACATAAATGAATTCTGTTTGGCTGATTTTTATTTTTGCGCTTTTGGTCCTTCGGGTATGAGGGATTATACCCTCATAATTGTCTATTAAGTTCATTGTCTGGATCAGACCAGTCTCCTTGTCATTCGCCTAGCTACTATTTATGTAAATATTTAATTGAAAGCGGTCAAAAAGTATGGGTCTAGGACAACAAGCCGACGGGACCTCAAGCCGAAGGGACTTGAAGCCGAAATTAAAACTTTACAGGCACCTCAAAACACAATTTTATCATCTGTAAAACGTTGCTTTTCAAAATTTTTGGCAAGTTTAGTCCATGATAAGCGTTTTTCATGACAATGCACCATTTGTGATTGGCATCCGTTTATAACATCAGCCGGTTTTTGAAATGCATAAATTATAAACATGAAAAATGCCTTCAACCATGTTTTACTTTCCAACTTTCTGAAACATCCTTTGAAGGCTTAAATTTTATGAAAACGCCGATAACTAGTAAAGAAAGATCATGAAATTCAGAAATTCTTCAAAAAAGTTTTCAAATTAATCATATTTCACGACTTTATAAAGAACTATTCGGCTTGAAGTCCCTAATTTTAGAATTCGGCTTGAAGTCCCGTCGGCTTGATGTCCGGCACCCCAAAAAGTAGACAACCTTTATTTCATACCGGTCGAAAGTAGACTACTACTATATTAACCAATCAGAAGCGATAAAAGAAAGCAAACTCAGGAAATAAATAATTAAGTTTCCTAAGTTTGCTTCTTGTTCTCGATTCTGATTGGTTGATATAGTAGTTGTCTACTTTATGACGAGTCTACTTTATGACTTGTCTTCTTTATGACTTGTTTACTTTTTAAATACTGTGACCATAATTAATACTGACGATGAAGTGTTGCCATATCTGTCCCATGATCTGACTCATCATGAGGGAAGACACATTTCGACTGACCAACTTGAGCACGAACACCCCGTCCTGCATGAGGTAGTGGGTCACAAAGTAGCCCATCTTCATCCGGATCCCAGGTCTGTTCCTCACCTCCTCCCGGGTCATGGGGTACTTGTCAATCGCACGCAGGTACCCCTTCACAAATTCACGCTGCAAAAAAGCAAAGAAATTATTTTAAAAAATTCATTAAATTCATTAAAAACGCAAAAAGAAACGCATATATTCCGGGTAGGAGCGACCTTAATATCTGAATCAGAAAGTCGACAATTATTTTGACTTGAATTAAATAACTAAAAGGACTGCTCGCAAACTAACGCAAAACCCTGAATGATCCGACCGCAATTATGGCCAATTGAAATGTTTTTTGGTTGAATAATTGAAAACATAATTGAAATAAAGAAGATTTTTTATTAAAAAAAACTTTCTTCATTTTATCCCCCACACGCTATGTAAATTACTAAGGGTGTGTTTAGCGTCTCGGATATGGATAATGGGATTAAATTGCTGGCTACATTTCAATTTGGAACGCATTATTTTGCTTATTACATAAGTTTTAAATACACAATATATCGCACTTTAATTATCCCAAATTGGCCAAACTAGCAATTTTCATACGCCCGTAATTTTACGAAAAATGATCACAGCTTCGGATAACAATATTTCTCAGATGGTATAAAAAACGCCGTCAAAAACGCTTAGTTAACGAGACGAAAATTGACTGAATAAAAAAACGCACCAATCATAGATATTTTGCATTTTCTTCAAAAGTCGGAACAAAAAAGACAAAAATTTTTACGAGTACCAATCATCTTCTCAAACTGTTCTTCAAAACAGTCTTTCAATCTTTCCAGTTCGGTCAAACTTTTTTTGGCTCTTTTTCCTCTTCCAATAATGCCAAAATGAACACAATACTGCTCGTATCAGGGCAAAGCCTTGAATGTTCCGACTGTCTTTTTAAGGTCTATGGGGCTTTAATTACAAAAAAAAATTAAATTTAATCAAAGAAAACAAAAAAAAAGAAAATTTGAAATTTTTTTGCAAAAATCATCCCCCTACACGCCATACACGTAACTAATCAATTATTGCAAATGAGCTTCCTTCAAACAATTTGGAACGATTTCTAAGACGGATTAAATCTCTGCTTACGCGTTTATATTGCGAAATATACCGAGCGTTAATTGTCCCAAATTGGCCAAAATGGCAACATTTAAACACCCATAAGTTTAGGGAAAATGATTACAGGTGAAATATCTTTTCAAATTTAAGCTCAAGGCAACAATACCTTTTGAATGATATTTTCAAATTTCCGTCGAAAAATGCTAGTTAAAAAGTCGAATTTTTTCTGAAGAAAAAAACCCACCCGAGCACAAATATTCCGTTTCTTTCTTACATTTAAATATGGCAAATCTTTTAAATTTTCAACAAAAATTTCAACTAGCATTAAGTTCCGATGTAATCTTATGGATAATTAATTCGTTGTTTTCAATATTATTTCTGAGCCTTCGTAAGGAGATAAATCAACAGCAAATACTTATAGCCCACGAGTCTGTATAAAATAGCATATAGATAAAATAGCATAAGCTTTTTTTTGCTTTTGTGTTCCGACTTTTGAAGAAAGTGCGAAATATCTATGATTGGTGTGTTTTTTTATTCAGTCAATTTTCGTCTCGTTGACTAAGCGTTTTTGACGGCGTTTTTTATACCATCTGAGAAATATTGTTATCCGAAGCTGCGATCATTTTTCGTAAAATAACGGGCGTTTGAAAATGGCTAATTTGGCCAATTTGAGATAATTAAAGTGCGATATATTGTGTATTTAAAACTTATGTAAGAAGCAAAATAATGAGTTCCAAATTGAAATGAAGCCAGCAATTTAATCCCATTATCACAATACGAGACGCTAAACACACTCTTAGTTATTTGCATAGCACGTGGGGGGATAAAATGAAGAAAAAATGAAAAAAAAAATCTTCTTTATCTCAATTATTTTTTCAATTATTCAACCAAAAAGCTTTTCACTTGGCCATAAGTGCGATTCAGGGTTTTATTCAGGGAAAATTTTTGTTAACGTGTCATCGCGTGCTTTTTGTACCTAAATTTGCAGTTCTGGAAGAAAAATTATTACCGTGGTTTTAAATTAACTGGAAGAACAGTTCAGCCCGGCCTTTTTTGCCACATGGCATGACTATTTATTCATTTTTTTTATTTTTTGGAACAAAAAAAACGCTAAGTCAATTCTTTTGATGCGCTCATTTACAACCAAATTCTTAATATAAAATAATGAGATGGATAGCCGGCATAGAAAGGTTGGTATTTCTATCGTGAAATCTGATAGGCTAATATGTAATTGAATTTATTTCAAAGTTTCAAATTTTTATGCGTTTTCATCCCTATGTTAAAATAACGGTTGTTGTTGTTGTTGTTGCCCTTCTGAGATCTATTCGTCGCTCGTTGTTGGGTCCAGGGTTAAAATAACGGTCACCATAGCCCGCGTACCAAACAATAAAAATAAAAACTATTTTTTGCATAAAAACCATTGATTGCATAATAATTGCATAAAAACTTTTGATTGCATAAAAATTGCAAAAAAAAAGCATTGATTGCATAATAATTGCGTAAAAACCATTCATTGCATAAACCAAGAAGATCTAACGTTGTTCTGCTGCATGAATATGCGGATGACCCACTGGAAGAGATTGACAGCTGTCACTAGAATGAGCATGACATACCACCACCACACAATCACAAACGCTTTCTCCATGTACACGTTCTGGGGCAACACGCACTGCACAGTCTCGTCTTTTTCAACATCCCCCAACTGGCGGGTCTTGATGTCACACAGAGTCACACGGGGGAACCTAAACGGCAGGGGAAAGGGAAATGGGGGGGTAAGAGTATAAGTGGTTGGCAGCAGGCTAAGTGTTGGACTTAGGTCTTTCTAAAAACACTTATTTTTCAGAGGACCCTATGTTATGTGGGAGCTCTATTTTAAACTCTAAACTGAATTGAGATAATTCTGGCGTCCAAATTAGCAGCAGGGGCGGATTTAAGGGAATCGACCCCCTTACCAACCGAAGGGTCCCCCTTTTGGCATCACTTTATGACATCCATTTTCTAAAATTTTCAAATTACCTAAATTTTCGAAAGGCATCATCAGCGCCATATTATGTAGGATCGGTGATCCTAACAGTTTTCCTCCAAACTCAGTTTTCGATTGAGATTTTTACTTTGAAAAATGCATGCAGTATAGTAAAGGTTAATGAGTAGTCCGTGGCTTGGTATTCACTAATAAATAGCAGAAGTAGAAAAGTACACAAACGGTCGAGTCCAAAGAAGTTAAACTCTGAAAGAATTAGTCCCTCCTCAGCTGAAATTTATAAGACGGTACCAATTTAATTTACCCCCGAATGGAAACTAAGGAAGCTAACTTTATGAAACTAGAGATGATTCGACCCGGGCATGCAAAACCTCGAACCCTAAGGACACCCTGGTGCAAGTGATAACGGTTACCGAAAATGCCAATAGCCCTATAAAAACTCGGTAACTAGCGATTGAAATGGGACTGAAGTTTGAAGTTTAGCATGTGATAGATTTAGTTGAGGAAAGCTTAAGTTGGAAACACTAGTTACCGTGGACCCCTACTTCCGGTGTTATGCCCACCCCAACTTCCGGAAAAAGTTTCTAAGTACCCACTGAACGCAGGGAGCCGAAACTTTGGGGTATGATGGCCAGTGGTAAGCGATATCACGTATTGTAATATGAATAAAGTCCGGCAAATGGACCGGAAGTTATTAGCACTTGAGAAAAACACCCCTTAGACCGAAAATGTGCAATTTACGCAAAATAAAAAGAGAGTGCGTGTTAATTTAATTGCGGCAATAGACACTGGACATCGACCCCAAAACAAATTTCATATTGAGCAAAATTCTTCTGGCGGACCCTTCTGGAGGATCCTTCTGGCGGTGCAAATAGCTTGTTCCCGGAAAAAGTGATAATGGACCTTAGAAATGGGATAACTTGGGAAGTATGAATTGGATTAAGGATGAAACTTGGTAGGTAGGACCCCTGTGGGACTCTAAACTCGATTATAAATGATTGACCCCGGTGACCCCGGAGTGACCATTAAATGACTTTCGGGCGCTTTGGAACAGAATTGCATAAGCAACCCCAAGATTAACACCGGAAAGCGGAACCTTCCCCAGCCCCAACCCTTTGGAAAAAAGAAAACAGGAATCTGTCAACTTGCTCATAGCTGGGACGGACCCTTTCTTTTGTAAACTGAAGCAGAAGCTGAAAAGGATATAGCTTTTACAACGTAACATAGAATTAGTGGAACTAAATAAAGTGCACTTGGCAAATTTTGGGTTCAGCTTAGCTTGGCGAATGAGCTGTTATTATCAATTCAACCAGACTAAAGAAAAGTAGTCCCAAAGGAAATTGGCGGTAATAGGAGCATATCATGGTAAATAGGTCTCCTAAATATCATGAATGGACGGGTTATTCACTCAATTCCCCAGAGGTGTCTTTTTGCCACCGTTCGATTCCTAATAGGCAAATTAAGATACCCTGATAGCTAGAAGGTCGGGATTGGAATAGAATATAAATGGGAATTTCAGACGCTTGAGTTGAATGTGCTCCCCATAAAAAGAGTGTTCCGTTAATCTTGGGAGGTCGGAACGTTATTGGAATAATTAAATAAAAAACGTGATATTTGGGCAAGTTAGACGGGAATAATTTTGATGAATTTAGGAATTGGAATTTAGGAATAGGACCGTCAGAGGAAGAAATCAAGTAAGACTTTGCGAAAGGGGAACGAAAGAGAATGTCAAGACTTAAAGGGACGACCGTTACTCTTACTATAACTCAAAATGACAATTGTGGCGAAAATGTTACGGGTTGCATACAATTAGGCACAGCAAAATTAGCTACTACTGAGAGCAGTTGCGTTCTAATTATTTGTTACAGAACGATTAATACCTACTAGTGAGAGTAGTTGGGTACTCATTGTTAGTTAGAGAACAATTGGTACTGAGAACAATTATAGCAAAGTTGGTTCTCTGTTAATAAGAGAACAGAATTAGGTTTAGAATAGAGTAGTCGATTCTCATCAGAGTTGAGAACAGCGATTTGTGAAGTTAGCGAAATCAGTCAAAGTACCTCAAAGCAAGAGTGATCCGTAGAGACAATATTAATCTTAACATGTCGAACTTAGTATTTTTGTGGAATTATTGTGTGCAACTAGTTAAGTAGGATTCTCCAGAGAAAAACAATTGTTAAGTTGACTTAGTTGGAAATTGAATTGCATCCAGGCAATTGGGTTGATTGATCGCGGACCCTTTCATTTCGAGAAGATCATTTGATTAAATTTTGGCCACTTAGATTTTTCTGCAATTTCTTATTTTGAATACAATTGGAAATTCTTGCGATCGTGAGAGCGGATGAGACAACCCTAAGAGCAGTAGACAAAGGGGGAAGTAACATAATACAGTACAGAATAGTTGCCATCAGTTTAATCTTTCGGGATTGTGGAAAGTAGTGAATCTCGGTTGCCCCGCTGAATTAACTACCCAAAAGACCACTTTGCGGTGTCGTTAAGAGATAGAGAGAGAGAGAGAGAGAAAGAGAGAGAGAGAGAGAGAAAACGAACCTAGAGAAGCAATCCCTAAATCTACAAATTATACTCATTTTGATGAGGAGAGCGCGGCAAAAAACGCAATTTTTGGTCAAAGTTTTCCAAAAACGGCACTTTTGACATGAAATTTGCCTGTGGTGCAAACACTTTTGTCAAAACTTGGTTTTCAAATTCTCTGTGAGCGCTCGGAAAATCAATTGGGTCGAACTAAAAGAAAAACGTCGACAAGGTTTTCGAATAGTATTTTTTTATAAATTCGACCCCACACGCCCCCTCCCCTCAAGGAAATCCTAGACCCACCCCTGCTCAGTAGAAACCAAAAAAACAAAGCCGGGTCTGATTGCCATGGATTACAAAAACCATTCAAAAAATGTCAATTTCGATCACCTGAAAACAAGGTTTTGATTGCTCATATATGATCGGTGCGTACCCACAGAGCCCTATTCCCGAATAGCTGAAAAAACTAAAAGTCTCTTGCTAAGTTAATTAGCAACAAAACAAATTTTGATTAAAAAAGCAAATCCGTCTCAAAGTTTAGGCCACTTTTATTCGAACAATCTTGTTTTTTTTTCGGAATTTATTTTACCAAAAATCGAGTAGACACGAAACATTTTCTTTGCGTAAGAGCTTTTATTTCTTGGAAAATGAAAGCAGTAAAAATGCGACTGCTTGAAAAACACAGTATATATTTTTTCGGCCATCCGTAAACAATTTTTTTTCGTCTATCCGGGAACTTTTTTCGGCTCTCCAACAATTTTTTTTTTCTTTTACCAGGGATTCAAGAAATTTTCGTCTATCTAGTAAATAATCAAATAAGAGCAAAACTAAATACCTGTTTTGAGATGGACGCAGGGAGCAGGCGCCAAAAAAGTGAGCAAAACCTAAATTTTTTGCCAACATTATTTAAAATGTTTGCCTCCGTCGCAAAATTTTCTCAACAATAAAATTTTTACAGCGTTTTGGGATAAATTAGTTTAAGCCGATCCAATTAAGATCAATGGGTTTCTCAATTTTAAAAAAATAGTTTCCTTGATTATATAACTTTTCTACTCTGGGGTCTATAGATTTATTTGGGATGTGGAGCATTGGTTATGGTGGTAAAAATTTTTTCTTTATTATATGATAAAATAATTTGAAATTTTCAGCGCTCTTATATTTTGGTGTGGATCGAGTCGAATTTTTTTGTCTATGGGATCAAAAAAGATTTGGGCTATCCGGGAACAAAAAAAGTCGGCTATCCAGTAACGAATTTATTTTTCGGCTATCCGGCAACGGTTTTTTTCGGCTATTTTGGTATTCGGCTCCGTGACGAGCCACCATATGATCATGATAACACGACTCCGACACAAGCCCATTCGATAAAACTAAAAGTTTTGAACCAAAAGTAATGGAATGAAAAATGTTCTATAAGCTGTTGTTCACGATATAGTTACATAGTTTAAGCTCAACAAGTTTTTCCTTATTGTGAAGGAAGCCATCATGAAGGGGTGCTAGGGATTTTAGCAAATCAATCTTTTAGCAGACTCAGAACAATTAGCAAGTCAAAACACTAACTTCAAACGCGGCATTTGCGGTAAGCGACTGCTTGCTCTGCTGCGCTTCCATTCGACACGAGGTTGACTGTGCGCTTTATTCTTTGTTTTACCGCTAATTTAGGCTATTGTACAAGAGTTTTCAAATTTGATTATTTTGTTAACAAACAGAGGAACTTAGCATAGTGGTAAGGCGATCACTCTGAAATCGTCAGATCGTGTATTCGATCCCATTCCATGGCAATGATAGTGTATAAGGACGCGCTCTCACTTGACCTCTAGCTTCAGGTCTACCACTGCCTGACCAAATTTGGCTCCAATAGTGGTACCACATGAAAGTTCGGACGCAAAAAAAACGGTCTTAAGTCTCAAAAAAGAGCTTGGCTAAACAAAATAACACAGTCTGGAATGTTGGGAGAAAAAACAATTGGACTATCCTACGACAGGCCTGCTAAAGCCTACCAAAAGCTACTCTGCAATTCGCAGGAACCACATTATTATAAATCGGGGGAAGCTAAGCCCAAGATTGAACGTCTTTTTGAATCTGTCAATCAATCATGCATCACTTCACTACGTTGGTTTGCTAAAAAATCATTTTTGACTTTTTATGCTAAAAAATTGGTCTGCTGCTAAACAATCGGTCACCAGCATGGGGTGATACTAGATAGACAAGAACTGTCTGTATAGCGTCACTGACGCAATGAATTCATTAATCATTTGTAATTTATACCTGCGTCTTTTAAAACAACATTTAAAGCCTATAAAACAGCTTCATATAATGAAAAAAGCTCCTCTCTTCGACCAAGTATCATGTATATTAAACAAAGCCAAGTACTCCTCTCAAAGAGTTTACATGGTTTTCATTTTGTTTATAACTTATTCGGGTGATTTTTTTGTTTGCTAACCTGCTGGAGTCCTCCCACACCATCCCCTCGGATATGAACTTGGTGACACTGAGGCCGAAACTCTCGAACTGGGTTGACCTTCCGAGGAAGATGGTCATGAAGAGGAACTGAAGAGTGACGTTGATGAGGTAGGCCAATTTGGTCAACAGGTATCCCACTCCCAAGTAGTTCCCACTGCTGCGACTGAAGCAAGAGCACAGACGGGCAACAATTCCACGCTGCCTCTTGCTGTTCAGAGCCTGAAAACAAACGCAATAAAAACTAGTCAGACCAGAGTGCACGGGAGGGGGGGGGGGTTGCGCTTCCCTCGATTCTCTCTTGTTGCTAAATTATTCCTAAGTGCCCCCCTATACGGCACTAATTTACAACACGATATTTGGTCAATCAACCTCAAAAATTGAGTCTCATGTAGATAGTAAGTTGACTTGGTTATTACCAAAGGTGTAAAATTTGTATACATATGCTAGAGATATTCAATAAGAAAATTTCCATAGTTACCAAATCCCTCTACAGATAATATTTTATTGTTAAGAATTATAAAAGTCCACTTTTCAAATCTTGTCAAACCAAAATCTCCTCTAAAAATGAACAGATGGCAAATGTTTGCGCAACCGAATAAACTCTTGATTTGAATTCATACGAGCGAATCCCGATTACACAAAACGTTCCCCCTCGGTTGATTATAAATTTGACCCTGAAGCTCCTGAATTTGGATTGATTATGGATACCTGGGCGTCGAAAAATCTGTCGAGGAAAAGAGCGAGGTTAGTAAAGACTCCCTTCCGTTTCTCGTCATTCACAACCACCGCGAAGTTGCTGCACGTCTTGATCATGTTGTCGATATTCAAACCTAAGCAAACTGGGTACAAAATCCGAAAACAATAGCAGTTTTCTTCGCTTTTCCTTCTGCGATTCAACTCATTTGATGATGATATAATTTATAAAGAAAACATGACGAACGGACTCTGAACGATTTCAGGTAACAGAAACATAATTTTAGGCATCAGCTTCAAATTTTATTTTGAAATCATCAGAAAACCAAAACCTGTCAAATTGCTTCTTAACGCCACAAAACAATGACATGTATCACCCACATATTCACGGCTCAAAACCCATTAGTGATGAAGTAAGATAAACAAAGAAAACGATCAATAGCATTTACAAATCAAAGAATGACCTTCAATGTCAAAACCCTAGATAAGGACACTACAAAAAGAACAAGAAAGACCTTTTATAAAACGGCCACGCCTTTCTCGAAAAAAAAGTTTTTTATACCCCATAAAGCCACCATACTATATCCACGCTTAGGACAACCCACATTATATTAATCGATATTAGCTGCAGTGTAAGCCAGGGGTTCTGAAAACTTAATTGGAGGCCAATTAATTGGCAATTAATCGGTCCAATTAAGTGATTGACAGGCGTTCACTAATTATTTAATTGATTGGTGAATAATGAATTGATATTAGTTAATGGGTATTTATTGGAGTTTTTGAACTGGAGCGGAATGAATCCCGCTTTTCAACAAATATTCGCTGCAGAATAGCAGCAACTAACATGGCCCAACTTTCTGCGCGCCGACAAACAGTTTTGGGACGAGGAGTTAGTTACCGGTATCACCGCATGCGTTTTTGTTCTGTTTTACATACAGTTTTAGTGATTTACAGTTACTTGACTGAAAAAAAAAACATAGTTTGTGTTCTAGAATAGAACAGATTTCTTGTTTTACCACTCTTTTCTTTCTTCCGAAATAATTGCCAACTAATTGAAATTAAATAGTTTCAGCTAATTGTTTCAGCTAAATTAGATGAAAGTCCGGCCTGGTCGAGGTGTCCTTTGCCAAAGATTTTCAGTAGCCGGCTGTATGTTTATCAATGGTTCCAGCTTACTAGTCAACGCTGTCAAAGCCCTACCCAGGAAGACGCAGAAAATGATCAGAAGATTCTGCTATTCCGTTCGAGGACTTAGTGTAAATCCGAGAACTGCAAATCCCCATCAACAATCAAAAGCATTCTTTGTGGAAACGGGCACATATCTACAGAAAAACTCAGCTGATTTTGTGGCACGACGTCATCAACAAAAACTTGAACGCCCATCGCACAAAGAACTTCAAAAAATGTACTCCTGAAACTCTCGTTCAGATCATCACGAAATTTCGTCCTCCAAACAAACCAATCATGTACAACCCAAAATTCTTTCTAAACTACGTTCTACAGGAAGACTGGCTCTAGACGTTCGGAAAAATATTCTTCCGCTGCCACTGAAAACGAACGCGCTGATAACAGAAGAACGTCTGTCTGTACAACCCTTCGAAACAATTGAACTGTTCCTAATATCGATGGTGTGTTACAATTACAACATCTTGTGGCAGCTGACAAAGAAAATTCAATCCTCAAAGAACAAAACGAAAAAAAACAACAAATGAAAGAAGAGAGAAGAGAACGGTAGAAAGACTGAAATTATTCGAGCACGAAAACCACACAGAAAAAAGGGTAAAGTAATTTATTTCTTGTGTGACTCCAGAAGTTTTCTGGGAATTGCCTTTCAGTGAACTGCTTCATCTATATTTAGCACAAATTTAAACACAAATCTTGTGTGACTCCAGAAGTTTCTCGGAGGTGCTTTGAATTTTTGTGTTTTTTTGTTCTGTCTATCTGTGTTTATCAACATCAAAATGACCTTCTAAACCCAATTTTCTGAAACTTTAAATTGAGCAATAACTGAAATGACAAAAAAGCCAGAACTTGCGAGACTTGCAAGAGAACAAAAATGAAAACAAAAAAGCCTATGATTGCATCTCATGCGGATGCAATTTGCACATGAATAATCAATGCACTGGGTTAACTCCAGTTGCTGTAAATGATATCGTCGACCTTGGAGAAAGAGTATTTCTTCTCTGCATTTTTTGTGTGTCTGGCAACAAAAGAGACATTCTTCTACGCAACGCAGAATTGCAAGAAAGTCTGAGGGCATCAAGAAGATCGAAGTTGATCTTCAGAAATTAAATGAAACTGTAGAGGAAATCATACAATATATCAGTGGCTTTCCACCGCTGACAGAAAAAGAAACCAAGCAAGTCACAACATGACTTGTAAATGCAAATTATATTGGTCCGAAAGTTCAATCTGGCCGTGGTTTGCCCATTCGGGGTATACCAAAACTAATTGAAAAGGACGCAAGAAAACGTTTTGATAACAAAATGAAGGAAGCGAACGATATCTTTTAATACCTGAATACTGACTGCAAAATCATCTGCGTGAAACGATTAGAAAAATTCAACGAAAACAACACAAAACCACGCACAATACTTGTGCACTTGTCTACAGCGAATGAAACTCATATGGTGCTATCTACAATTCATATACTGGAAAAATTACAAGAATAAAATGTTTATTAGCAAAGAGCTCACCAAAGAAAAACTATTCCGTAAAAATGCAATTCTAAAAACCCAAAGAGAATTCCTATTTAACGGCGTGGACCCGAGGTCAAAAAGAATCAGAAATCTGGGTTTACAACAGAAGAGAGACAATACATGGGTCAATAAAAAAGTCGAGGACCAGTCGCCAGCCGAAAATGAGGACAACAGAAACCAGAATTGACTGCATGTAAACAACTCAAAAATGAAAGTTGTAGACTTCAATGTGAAAAGCTTGCTTGAATTCTCGAGGTGACAAGTTTTCAGTAAGGCAATCTTACCATGCCAATACGAAATCATCTGTTTAACTGAAACATAGTTCGTGCAACAAACATCGGCCGATGCTTCATTTCTACCGGAAAAGTCAATCTTAAGAAGCAACCGCGAAATAAGAAAGACAAAAGCAACCAAGCACGACGGAGTCCTTCTCGCCATGAAACATGACATAGCTGTTATTAAATTGATTTTTGAGCTATCAGACTACCTAATCGCTCAAATTAAGACTCAAAACCCACTCCTCCTCTGCTGTCTAAACAGCGCGCCAACGTCCAGCCTATATTGGCATTCTGTGAAAGAATTCATAAATCTGTTCGAAAGATTGAACCAAGCTTTCTTCTTGTCCTAAATGCTCAAAAGTCCTTATAATAGGAGACATGAATTTCAATGCCATTACTTGGCCAATCATACAATCAACTGATACGAATGGGCAAATAATACTCGACTTGATGACTGATTTCAATCATCACCAACACATTCTGAAATCAAAACAAAAACTGGATGTCGTGCTGTGTAACCAACCGGATCTAATTCTGGTACAAAGGCTGATCCGCAACTCAATGCTCTATATTGCCAACAAGAGAAAAACTTATCAGATCAAAATTCTTTTCAAATTACGCTAAACACCATTGCACTGGTATCAAAAATCAACCAAAAAAACGACCAGTACTTTCTGCACTTTTGTGTTTTTCTTAGTCAACCCAGACTGGGGAAAAATTGAGAATGAATTTGTAAATATCCCTTTCAAACAATTTTGCTGTAGTCATTTTGATCTTTTAGTCGATTCATGGCACACAAGGTTACTCAAAATCTTGCAAAATTGTATGAAAGTTAAACAAATCACAGAAGATCTATACTACTGTGGATAAAACCATCACCCGCAAAACTGATAAAAAGACTGAATACCTTAAGAAAACGCATGGAAAAAAATCTACCAATACTGAGATAGCAAAGTTCGAAAATATGGAAAAATTTAATTGACGAAGATCAAACTACTTTTGAAGACGGTGCTTTAAGGGTAGGAAATTCACCAAGCTACAGAAATATGTTAAGTGTACTCGTAAGACAAAGGGGCTACCATCAATTTGATACTGAGACTACAAAACTGCCTATAACGACAAAGATATTGCAAATCTATTCCACCAGTACTTCCAAAGGGCGGTAAGTAAACCAAATGAAAAACCTTGTTTATTGAATCAAACCAATATTATCGTTACTAAAAGTATTTATTTCACGGAAGTAGAAATCGAAAGAACTATGGTGAACTTAAAATTGACTAACGCTATAGGGCCCAATGAACTTGGAAACCATATACTGAAACAAACTGGCAAACGAACTCAAGAAATCTTTACACCTTCTTTTCAATACAATTGCAAACAAATCAACTTCTCCTACCATGTGGAAACGTAGTGAGAAATGTCCAATATACAAGACCGTTTACAAGCAAACATTAATTTTTTATCGGCTAAGAAGTCTACTCGTCTCAGTCTTCAAAGTACTCGAAAAACCAATTTTCGATGAAAGGTCACCTCAAATTTTCAAACAGCTACACGAAATTCAGTCTGGTTTTTGATCAAAAAGACCGAAAACAGTTCAATTGTTGAAATATCTAGATGAAGTCTACAGCGTTTTAGAAGAAAAAAGGAAAGTCATATCTTTGCGGCATGGTAACCTAATAGAGTCACTTAGAAGCTATCTGCAAAATTTCAAGCAGAGAGTTCGAATCAGAAATCAGCTCAGTAATTGGCTTGATGTTTCTAGCGGAGTTTCATAAGGTTCAATATTGGGCCCGTTGCTTTTTCTTTGCTTCATAAACGATCTTGAAACCCAGTTGCTATGGCTTTGCTGACGACTACAAGCTATTATCAACAAATTCTAAAGATCTACAATCAGACATGAATAATCTCAATTAATGGTGCTGTGATAATAAAATGAGTTAAATCTATCAAACTGTCATAACTTGATCTTGTAGTGAGAAAGATCAAGGAATTATAGTGTCGAAAAATCTCACCTGAGAGCAGCGTGTGTCAAAAGTCATAGGAGCACTTTTCCATATCAAGCGAAATTCGTCAAAATTGTCATCATTTTCATCAAATTTAAATGCATAATATGGCTACATTATGAAAATTATATCATACGAATCCGAGGTGAGATAGCCAAACAAAACAAAAGAAAGCTACCAGATTGATTGTAAAATCCTCGGCTAAGCCTTATGAGCAAAGACTTGAAAAAGTTGAATTATTAGCAGTTTCACTTTATCACGAAATGCACAATCTCCTTTTCTTCCACAAAGTTGATAACAACAACTACGATTGTTATGTTTACAAGTACGTTATGCCCGGCACCAAAAACTTCTTCGATACCCGACAAGTGTCCAAAAACCCATTCCATATAAAAAAGCTGAAAAAACAAAAAAGCAAGAACAATTTCTGGTACCACCGAGTATCTTTTCTGGTAAACAAATTGTCAGCTTGTCTTGGATTCGACCTGATAACGATGGATTACAAAAGTTTTAAAGAAAAACTGACTGAAATATCCTGCAATTTATCGAGAGCGATTTATGTATATAAATTTTACTATAAATTATAATACAGATATACTTATATGTTATATAACTTACAAGCCACACATGAAACAAAACTTTATAAGAACAAAAGGGGGCTAGGAAATTAGACGATAGGCGAATTAGACGTGACCAACAAAAAGAATTTAGACGTTAAATTGTTTTTGCAAAACTATCATTTTAGACGAAAAGCAAAGGGCTAACAAAACTTACCGTTTAAAATAAGTTTTCATAAATACAAAAATAATATATGATCCCATTGCATATCAAAATATTCATCTCAATTGATTTATAAAATGTTAATTTCAAGATTATAAAACCTTTTTGAAATGCATAAATTATACAATTGCGGCATGTAAAAAATGCGGAATGTGAAAATTGCGGCATGTGAGAAGTTGATTTGCATTTAAGAAAGCTGAACAAAAGTTAATTGTAGTCGGTAAACAAATTTCAGACACGAAACAATACAATTACGTCTAATTCCCCTATTTAAAATTTTGCATCGACATCAAAAATCATTTTTGTTGATCACGTCTAATTTCCTGGGCCCCGAACAAAAGACTTAGATATCTTTGAAATGATTTGGCGCCCAATGTTTTGTTTTTGACGTGCGTGTTGCAAATACAAAAATCTGTTATCTTAAGATCTCTTTTTAGCACTTAGCAAAAAAAATCGGATAGCTGAACGGTAAATTTATAATTACAAATTGCTTCAAACAAATTGCAATTTTTTCCTTTTCTGCAGTAGACCGTGGGGGGGGGGGGCGTTCTAGCGCGAAGAAGATCCGGCGGGAAAAGACAAGTACCTGCTCTCTCGGCGAAGAAGTACCAGAGTTTGCAGGGGAGATAGAACATGACAGCTGCGAGGGCGAGGATAATGGCCGCCCATTGGTAGTATACGATTTCATGTCTGTCCTCCTCGTCCACTTCCTTCGGAGAAGTGCCGAAGTCCAACTAAACATAAGCGAAGTCCAACTAAACCTAGGCGAAGTCCAACTAAATATAAGCGAAGTCCAACTATACAGCCAAGATTCGATAGAACACGTGATATTACGTAATTAAAGCCGGGTAATACCCTTTCTGGTCCCTCAAAAATGCTGAGAGGGGGACTTGTGAGAAAAAAATTCCAAAAAAAAAAACAAAAAAAACTTTGAGGAGTGGTAAGTGCCAATTTACACAACTTAACACGCGATATGAAAGCAATAAAACAAAGCTTTTTCTTTTTGAAGCACAAACCACTTCATACCTAATAAACAACCAACAAGATTACCAACAGAGTCCCTATGCTTTCCAAGACTCGACCCCCTGCCGACCCAAAGGGTCCCGCCTTTGTACTATTTTGAGATATCCATGTTTGGTGACGGACATTAAAAATTTTCTGAAAGCGCCTTTGGCGCCAATATATACTTACTTTAAGGGGGGAGCGCGCGCCAAAAAAACGCAACTTTTTGGTCAAAATTTTCTAAAAAGTGCCTAAAAACGCTTTTTTTTCAAAATTTTTCCTGCGGCGCAGAAAACTTTATCAAAACAGGGTCTTCTTGCTGCTTTGGGAGAGCTCGGAAAATCAATTCGGGTCGACAAAAAAAAAAGGTTTCTAAAAAATTCGGGTTTCTAATAAAAGGTCGACAAAAACTTTGAAAATTTTTTGAAAATCCGCCCTCCCCCCCTCCCTCGAGAAAATCCTAGATCCGCCCCTGGTTTCAAGCACTCCCTTTTCAAAAAAAACAATATTGACGTCGAAGTTGCTTTAAGAAAAAAGTTAGGACTCAGCGGTCGAAAATTATTTTTAAAAGAAGAACCTTCAAGTAGCGAGGGAATCCTTGAAAGAAGGATTCTCCCCCACTTAGTCAAAAAATCTAACCTAATGAAGAACTAGTGAAGAACTAACTGGGGAAAATACCAAAATGCAAAATTTCCAGCTTTTCAGTGAGAACCGCTGTTAAGGAGGAAAAAATTTTCTGCAATCTCGTACACATTTCAACTCACCTGGTCCCTGAAACACCAAATACCTACCGTTTTTGTCACAATGCAATCAAACTCCCAAAAACACCAAATTGTGAATCAGGCTTATGCTTTTATTATAAAACTGGATCTTCTTTCATTTGAAAAAATTTTGGCATCAGATCCAAGCATTATGATCTAATTTTTAAACACAGCGGCGAAATGGAGCTTCGCACCACTTGCGATACTACATTAGATAACAAGACACTTAGTTTCGCATAAGTAAAAAACATGAGAATACAAAACACATGGCAAAAAAAAACGAAAACATTTGGTCTACGATAGAAATTTATTAGCAACGGAACAAGATTTACGAAGCAAAACAAAGCCGATAATCTTTGAGCAGACATAAGTTGAGCCGAAAAAAAAACAGATTTTGTAAGAACATCTTTAAAATTTTAAGTACATCCATAAACTGCAATAATCAACACGTGGAATTCAAACCAAGCAGACAATCTTTCTGCAGACACCGGTTAAGCCGAAAAAAAATCATTTCATGAAAAAATCACAAAATTTTAAGTCCGCTCTGAAACTAAAATGAAAAACTTTTAAAATTGCAAACAAAGCCTGACCGTGACTGGACATCAAAGCCAACAAAACTTGAGCAAGCAAACGAAAACCCGACAATTCAATTCGTTCCGGAAAAAATTTCCGATGGCATTTATAGCAAAAAAAAACAAGGTCTGGATGGGAATCGAACCTCAAACCTTAGGGCGCAAAAGTGCCGGCGTTATCTCTAGTCTAAGTAGGAAGAAACCTTGATATTTGTAAAACTCGTAAAAAAAAGTTGTTTATGGGAAAAAAGCCTACTTCCCGATTACAAGACACTTACTCGGTGAATGAGAAGGAGACGGGTCTCCTCCAGACAGTAAATTTATTAGGCTATTATGAGAAGCAGTAAAACAAACAGCAGAAGCAAGGTATCCAAATAGGAGAAATTTATTAACCGAATATTGAGATACTATTTACTACACCAATTAGTCATATTTTCTTTCGACTTGAGGGCAAGCAAGTTCTGAAACGACTATTTGTTTACCAACTAAATTGTTCCATTGCCCGCCAAAATGCGTTCATTTTGTTTTGTCTAGCTCGGTTTTAAGTTCACTGTTTAGACCATACACGTCTCCTTGTCATTGACCCGCTTGCTCTCCCAAAGGTAATTAACAAACAATATGATATTTTAGGCCGTATAACAGAAAATATAACTTTAAAAAAAACATATTTGTAGATGGGTGTTGTGTGACCTGGTACGTGTTTTTGACCCAGCAGATTCGGCTGATGTAGGTGTGCCATGCCTTGGGGTAGACCACATCTGAGAAACACTTGATCCTCTCCCCCACAAGGGACTCAGTTGTCAGAAACAGCGCCAGGAAGATTAACAGGAACACTACAGAATTGGGTATCATACGCTCATTTTCCTATTTTTCCTACTATCGTGTTAGTAATTTTGTTTCTTCCCTTCAGCCAATGAAAAGCTGAAAAAGCGAAAAAAAAACTTAAATTTTTCTATTTTTGTTTTTTGATTTTTTTTCTTCAAAATTTGTATTAATTTTTCCGCTTTTTTTCCTTATTATTTTTAGGAAGACATTAAATTAGGTAAAATATTGCAGAACGATATGTAATTATAGCTGATCTAAAGCAAAAACCAAACCGCAGAAAGCACAATTGTTTTTTATGACTATTATGATTATTAATCGATTCCTATTCCGAGTCATGGTCCTACAAAAGAAAACGAGCCTGTGTATTTGTGGTGTAGCCTGTCCACGACGTCACCATCCACACCGAACTGGATTTTGTTCACGATCCCGAAGATCTCGTTGATCATCTTGAATCGCTAATATGATACGAGATTTCCCTATTTTCGGGATAAACCAGGGCTGCATGAAAATTAGATACTTAACATCCATTAACTTGATCGAAAATTTTATGAAAGTTTGAACAAATTCAAGCGTAGATATAAAAACAGCTCTAGGTAAATTGATTATAGGATTTACGCTTTAAAAAGAATTATGACCGCAATCAAAGTGGTTAAGGCGAAAATCGACTTTCTTTTCAAAATCTCATAACTTCAAATATAAGATTCAATTCAAAACCCTAAATTTCCGATCATGCAACCCTGATAAAAGTTATAACACACCACAAATTAATTATCTATATTGAAGTTTTAGAACTCATATGAATAAAATGGCAAGCTATTTTATCGAAGCAAAACTATTCTCGAAATGTAAGTAATTTTATCGGAATAAATCGTAGTCACATTGTTGGACACTGATTCGTATTTGATTGAGTTGATAGCTAATCGAAATTTTGACTTGGTAAAATGGTGAATTGCGATAAAAATGGTAAGTCTTATTAAGAACCAATGCATTATTCGTAGTCGTTCGAGCCTCGCCAAATTTGCGCCCAGAATTGGTTTTGTTTGCGATGTACACCAAATCGTTTCTTTTATTACCTTAGTCAATTTGAAAACCAATTTGAGACTGAAATTACTCGCTTAACTCGACCAACCGAAGAAACTCAACAAAATGAAGTAAGCTTCATGATAGTGAATTCTAGAAGCAAGCAAGAAGTTTATAAATGTGATCATTTAGAAGTTAAAAGCTCTGACTTTCGAAGGAAGTGGGGATATAACTGAGCTTGGGATGGTTTTTTTGTTTAAATTTTGAAATAAATGACGGAATATTTTGCAATACGCCAAAGTTTATCCTGATACGAGCAGCTTTATTTTGAATCGGACCGATTTTGTTTTTTTGATAACAATTTTGACTTTTATCAAAACTGATTTTAAATCAAAATTGATTGATTTTAAATTTCTAAGCCTTGATAGGTATTTATTTGTCAACATTTTTTGTTAGAATGTGGGTGTTTCCAAAATTGCTAATTCAAGATAACTACTGCACTTCATTTCCCGTCTTCTATGAACGCGTAGCAAAAGTGCAGCTCGCCAAATGATCCAAATATTCTGCTAGTAGTTGCAGAAAACATCACTTATAAAAAACTTTTTAAAAAAAATCTATTTTCTGTAAAAATCTATTTTTAAATAATTATGAACAAATTGCCTCAAAAAACTGAAAGCAAATTGGGCTCAAACCTGATACGAGCAGTTTTGATAATCTCAATAGTTTGAATGGTTATTTGCTCGAATTTAATCACAGTTTGTGTTTAAAGTTTTGTTTTAAATGAAAACAACCTATAGTTCTACTCGCCTCAGAGTCATCAACTTTTCTGCCTGAATAGAAAAGTATGATTGTAATGGTTACGTGACAAAAAAATCCTTTGCCTTAAAATCCCAGCCGAGATAACATCAAAATACCTCATTTTAAAATTGGCCACAAGATTAGATCCCAAAAAAAATTGACAAAGGAAAAAACAATCAAAGGTTTGAAAATGAAGGCAGCTAATCAATCAAAGCAAAAACAAAGCCTGAGTTCAAATCAAATTAACAAAAAAACTTTGCAGCAAAAATTTCAAATTTAGAAGACCTTGCTAATCACATCCGAGTAATCAAAACCAAATAAACCATAAAAGATCAATTTTTTGCTGAACGCAACACTCAAAGGGCCGTCTCGACCCCTACCCCCAACCTAACGTCCTGTAATTGAGACAATTCCTCTGGGATTAAATTGCTAGCGATAGCTTTTTCGAATATGAGTTGTAGCCTTGGGTTTATGCGTTCTGAGGGCGGTTGCAAGGTGTCTTAAGAAATTTTATCAGACAAGTTTAATTTAAAGACAAAACAGGCAAAACTAAAACAAAACCTAACAAAGATAGCCGCTTACTGTGCAAGTAGCACGGAATGATCCGACAATAGTGAAAAAAATACAAAAAAAAAATTTAAAAAGTTTCTCAAGGAATTTACATGTTGAAAAAATGGCTGCATTAAAAGAAAACGGTATGTCTTTTGGCTAATCAGTGCCCATTTTAGGAATAATGTTTTTGGAAAGAAGCAGTAAGTTTGTCTTGTTATGCTAGATCATTTTGTGATGGATCCTAATTTGGTTACCTTATTGCATAAATCCTCAATTACTAAGTCAAAAGCGATTTTCACTTATGACACCGGTATATAACCAAGGGCGTAAACCATAAGCAGCACTAGGACTAGCTCCTTGCTTGATTCGTAAGTCTTCTTAAGGTCCAATACGCAGATAGCTCCAACAGAGGTGAAAATAACATCCCTTTACTTGATCCTAAAACCTTTCAATGTCGCAATTCCAAAATTGAGCGAAAATTTTCCCCGGGTTACGTCACAGATGAGCGATTTAAGTGCTCCCAGGAATCCGTTATAGGTTGATAAGTGCAGATTGCTGAGCAGGGCGTGGAGGACGATCTTTTGCCCAGACTCTTTTTTGAACAACCTAAGCAGTGCTTAAGCTAAACTTTGATATAATTGGACAATTTGAGCTGAAATATTTAGAGATCTGTTTAAGGTGGGAAACATACACAGACAAAACAAACAATCACATCTGGAAACATGGAATCAAAAAATTTGAAAAATTTGCTGGTTTTCAAGATTTTGGCAAAATAGTGTTTTTTTTTGGCCAGCTCAGAAAATATTTTGCCTAATCTAAACAAGTTATGAAACATGAAAACAAATTGGCTCAATAAACTTCTGTTGTACTTATACACCAGCAGAGCCCTCCAGGAGATGACTGATGTGAACAAAATTCCGCTAAAAAGAAATTCTAGTACCCTATTGCAAATATAATTAGCCGGAGTTTTCCCGTTTTTTATAGCTTTTTCGAGCGGAATAGTCGGATTAATGAGCGGTAAAACACTATAGCGACTCTACGCTGAAGAACTCGAGGCCAAAAAGGAAAAAGAATTCGAGGCGAAGTAAAACCACTGGCGAGTTGAGCGTAGTATCTGCATATCGTTAATATCTTCAAGTATTACTTAAGGAGCAAAACTTTTTTTAGGTTGAACCAGATTTTTCCTGTTATCTGACTCAAAAAGGGAAAAGAATCGCAAAACTAAATTTATTTTTCAACTTCACCAGATGCTAATCAAACAGAAGTATCAAAAGCACGCTATAATATCTACATAACACCAAAAACATCGAAGCATTAACGTATAATATACTTTAAAGAGATTAAACAAAGATGTTAATGAAAGAGCTACAGGAAAGATCTAATTTAAATAAATTTAACCGACAAGCAAAGATTATAAAATTTACCAAAGTTGCCGATTGTTTGTAAGCTTCAATCAGTCTACTTGAACCATTATAAAATCTCTTTTTTTGCCAGTTAGTTATTATAACAAATTCTAGTTAATGATGCCTTATATTTTCGACCATATTTTGTGTACAGGAAAAATCAGGAATCACAGAAAATATCAGAAATAACATTTTTAGGCTAATATAACAACATGTACTTAATTCGTATACTATCATTAAAGCACTTATATTTAATTATATTTCATTCCATAATTAAGCAATTATTGTTCCGACCACTATCGAAAGAATGGATGCAATTATCTCATAGGCTCATTTTTACCCAGTCAATTTTGACAACCTCAAATAAAGCTCGCAACGGGCCACAAGTGGTATCAATAAAAAAACTTTTTATGCGTATTTGAAAAATCAAAAAAAGGTTTTCAAAAAATTGAGAAAAACTGGAGAATCTTTTTAATTTTCAGTCCGAACTTCAACTGCTGTTAGTTTTCGAATTTTCGATTTAAAAAAACATTCAATTTATTTAAATAATTTTACTTAAAATGATCGCCAACTACCAAAGTTTTGCTCGTTTTTGCTCAACGTTAGCATCAAAGGCAAGGACTTGATTATGATAACTCACTCGGCGATTTACAAGGTTTCCTTGTGGTAAATGATTTCATGAAAATAGATACACACGAATACTTAGCTCTACAATGTGTGGTCGGAACACAAAGTATCTATTCAACTTCAGTTCTACCATGTGGCATATGCCAAAGAAAATGATTCAATTTGAACTCGAATGGAAAAAGATAGTTAGTCAGCTTTTGTGTGAATTTTGACATGCTTACGCTTTTTTAACCGCTAGCTCAGCCTTGTGCATTTTTCTAAGTTCTTTGATTTTTTTCTCCATCAGCTGCATATCGACTTGATCCCTTTTTTGCTTCCAATTTTTGTTGACTAACTCCACCACTTTTCCTGAAAGAGACTGGGGGTCCCTGCTATATGATACTAGTGTAGTTCTTGAGAAGTCGATTAACCCCCACGCCATCAGGCATTCGGACTTCTCCTTCTCAGATGCATCTGCCGGCAACTTGTCTGGGTGATGTCGCAACGCTTTCCTCCTGAAGCATTTCATAACATCCTCCTCTCTTATTTCTGCCACATTTCCATTCGGAAGAGGAACTTCCAAAATTAACAGCGCGTCCACAATCACATCGGCTTTCTGTTCGTCCTCTGGTATTTTGCACCATCCCATTTCCTCTGCAATTTTCTTGGCGCCCATTTTACCAGACCAGTAACCAGCAAAACCTCCAATTAGCCCACCTGCAAAAAAACCCACCACGGTTCCAATTGGTCCCAAGAAGCTCCCTACAAAGGCACCTGCAGCAGAACATCCCCAACTCACAACTCCGGAAGTTACACTTGAAGCGAAGTTCTCAAATGTGGCTACCGCAAACTGTTTCGCAGTGATCTTACCGCGGAAAAGTTGCACGACGTCAATAGCTAAATTGGCTCCAAACATCACAGCTGCGCCAATTGCGTTTGCCTTAGCTGAGGACAAAGTCACGTTTAGAAGCCCTCTCGTTCCAACGGTTTCAGCCAACTCTGTCGCCAATATGAGAGCTCGATCGCTATACTTTATGCTTTGAAGAACTTGTTTGACTGGAACTGCGGCGGTACTGGCAGCACTTCGCACAACCTGCCAAAACTGCCGTCTTTGCCTGTCTACATCCGGATCATAGAAGATCCGTTTCCATTCGTCCGGATTGTCCTTGAACTTTTCCCATTCGAACATTTGAGTCACGTGATTTGCCTTTTGATTGACATGAAACTCTTCTGAGCAAGTTACATGGAAGAAGTGCTCGATGGCTTCCGGATCCTCGTAGCAGGTCTTGCAAAACACGACGTCTCGACACTCTTGGCTCAAAGGCTGAGTGTTGATGCAAGAAGCTCCGCAGGAAAACAAACAGACGCTTTCAAATTGGTAGGTGTGACCATTTTCTCCTAAGAAAATTCTGCAGTCCTTCTTTTCAATGCAAATCGGTGTATTTTGGAACGACTTGAACCCACCTAAATAAGACTTAATGAGATCTCGATAATTATTAAGTGAGTGGAATTTGCGAATATGCAGAGAATGTTTGACAGCGAACTCAATCGCCGACTGGAGAACTCTTTCGACTATTTTAGGGTTATTCTTCAGATGTTCAATGCTCACACTCTGGTCTAACTTCTGAATTAGCAAATGTTTTCCAATTGGAACGTAGTTTAACTCAGTATATTCATTATGCAGAGTCGACGGAGGAGCTTTCAGAGATTCCAGTGCTCCCTGTATATTCTTCACCACTGGATTTTCCAATACATTTGCTGCGACCGTTAGACAAAACTTGAACAAAGGTATGGCTTTTTGAAGATGTGAAGAAATGACACCCGGGACGCCTATGACCCCAGAGGGCACATTTTGCTTTAAAACCTCAAAAACATGCCCAACTGACAAGACAATCGGAACAATGTCACCAACGTATGCAAAATGAAACATGTTTCTTGCATACCGTTTCAGCTCAACGTGTTTTGCAAACTCGTAATTGCCGAGCATAGGAGCTGCAAAGGTCACGTTCACAAGGTTCTTCGGATCTATTACAGGATCATTGCCGGCGCTCTCAAGTTCTGATAGCATCTTCATATGAATTAGTGAAGACACTGCGCCTCCAAGAGAGCTCCCGCAAGTTAAGATCTGATCAACTTGGTTTATGTTGGCGATCTCGAAAATTTTCTCAGTAGAAACAGATTGCATTCGCTCTAAAAAGCCACCATGAATTTTCCCAACGAAATTCAAATCGGTCTTGAACCCAATTTTGAAGTCTGCCACAACGTCTTCAAGAGTTTTGGTTCCTCTGAACGCAATAATTAGCGTCTTTTTTTGTTTGCCCGTTCCTTCTGAACGTGATATAAATACGGAAGCAGCTTGTTTGTCAAAGTAAACATTCGCCGCTATCAAAAGAGCTACACTGTGAAATCTCTTATTCTCTTTCAGATAATTCAAGGGTCTATCTTCGAAAGCAGCACGTGAACAAAACAATGCGTTTTGCACCAACTCTTTGTCCTGCCATTTTTCCTCGGCCAACTTCCACAGGTAAGATCTTCCAGCAACCAATGTGTGATTTTCGGTGGCTATCGGCTCGCGATTTTCTTCATCTTCCGTTATGTCATACAGGATTTGCGGCGGATGCTCTTTTTGAAACTCACGAGCAATCCGATCGAGAATATTATCACCTTTTCTAAATGCTTTCGGATGTTCCGCATCGTCCAGATAGATGAAAATTCTTTCCATTATTAGGATGCTGGATAAAATATGTGAAATAAAGGTGCAAAATAAGGACTTGTCTTCTGAGCCACGTAGTTGTTATGGAAACAATTTTAAAGCTGTTTAAAATAGGGTTACATGTCAGTATTTAGACAACCTCGTATTCAGACTGGTCAGTATTTAGACAAATGCTGTTTCAACCAATCAGAATCGAGACAAAGAAGAAATTAATAAATAATTATTATTTATTTGGTTACATGTCAGTATTTAGACAACCTCGTATTCAGACTGGTCAGTATTTAGACAAATGCTGTTTCAACCAATCAGAATCGAGACAAAGAAGAAATTAATAAATAATTATTATTTATTTTGGATTATTTATGTTTTTTCTCGATTCTGATTGGTTCATACAGTATTTGTCTAAATACTGACCAGTATGAATACGCGGCTGTCTAAATACTGGCTGCACTCCTTAAAATAGTATATATATGAGGGGTCTAGGACAACAAGCCGACGGGACTTCAAGCCGAAGGGACTTCAGGCCGAAAATTAAACTTTACAAGCACCTCAAACCATTATTTTTTTCATCTGTAAAACGTTTCTTTTCAAAATTTCAGGCTAGTTTAGTCCATAATAAGCGTTATTTATGACAATGAATTACTTATGATTGGCATAAGTTAATAATATCAGCCGTTTTTTGAAATGCATAAATTATAAACAAGAAAATTACCTTCAACCGTGTTTTATTTTTCACTTTTCCTATACTTCATTTGGAGCTTTAAATTTCGTGAAAACGCTATTAATTACCGAATAAAGATCATGAAATTGAGAAATTCTTTTAAAAAAGTTTTCAAAATAACCTTATTTCATGACTTAATGAGAAAATTTTCGGCTTGAAGTCCCTAATTTTACGATTCGGCTTGAAGTCCCGTCGGCTTGATGTCCGGCACCCATATATGAGTACACAAACACACAAAAAACACTATTCGCCGTGGTTCTTGTTCATCACTCCGCGCGTTTTAGGAATTGCTTTTTCCGCGCACTCAATGTTGTTTTTTCCCCGCACGTTTGTTTTTAATTTCTGAGAAATATTACAGAAAGAACGGATCGCTTTTCAGCAGAACAGCTCCCAGTTAAAATAGATCGGGAGTGCGGTCTGTATTTAATCAACCGCGTATTCTTACTCGTCAGTAAGCAGACAAACACTACTCGTCAGTAAGCAGACAAACACTGTTTTAACCAATCAGAATCGAGATGAGAAAGCAAACTTTCGAAATAAATAATTAAAATTTATTAATTTCTTCCTTGTCTCGATTCTGATTGGTTAATAAAGTAATTATCTGCTTACTGACGAGTCGGAATACGCGATTGGGCGGCCAGTCAATAAGCAGAATGGTCTAGGAGCAGAATGGGCCCAAAAGCAGAAAAACAGAAAAATATCAAATTTAATCCTCTAATCGGTGAAGTATAAGAATTGTCAATATTACCAAATAAGCAGTAGTTTATGCAAATTTCATGCATATTTTATTCATTTTCTTGGTATTATTGACAACTATAATAATTAATTAATCAATTAGGCCGTATAAATCAATAAAAATTAATATTTTTCAGTTTTTCTGCTCTTAGACCATTCTGCTTTTTGCACCACCTCCCATTTATATTCATGAGACAAAAAAATGGAAATTATCCAGCTGGTTTTTTTAAAAGGTTCGACGTCATAGAACGGAAGGAAAATAAAGCAAACATCTATAGCAAACAGTTCAGCTAAAAAAACGCTGCAAAAACGAAAGACTGCAAGAAAATGCAAAAACATACGTTTTGTTTTGAAGTTGCGATTATTAAAAATCCCTTTCTTAGCACCCACTAAATCAATAATACAAAATAAACGGAAACTTTTTAAGCCAAATAAATAGAAAAAGAATAAGACTGCTCGTATCAGGGCGAAGCCCTGAATGTTCCGACTGCCTTTTAAGGTTTATGGAGCAGTAATAACATTAAGAAATTAAATGAAATAAAACAAAATGAAACTTTTTTTCTAAAATTTGAAATTTTGTAGGAAAATCATCCCCCCACAGGCCATATAAAGTAGAAAAGAATAGATTTATTTCCTTGTAACAACTCAATAATGGCAAAAACGATTCGTTCAATCAATTTGGAACAATTTCTAGAACGGATTAAATCTCCGCTTACGCAATAGCTCGAATTATATCGCGCGTTAATTGTCACAAATTGGTCAAAATGGCCAAAATGGCAACTTTTAAACCCTCATATTTTTACGAAAAATGATCACAGGTGAAACATGTTTTCAAATTTAAGCTCAGGACAACAATACCTTTCGAATGATAAAAAAATTCCGTCAAAAATGGCTAGTTAAATAGTAGAAAATTGTCCGAAGAAAAAAACCCACTCCGAGCACAAATACTCCGTTACTTTCGTATCGAAAGTCGGAACAAAAACAACAAAATAATGAACTTGGTAAAAAATGAAAAACTGAAAACAATTTATCCAACATAAAAAAAACAAGTTTCGAATAAAATCGGTATTTAAAATATCGATATCTTCAATAAAAATCTGATGGAAATTTTGTTTAGCTGGAAAAGATTTATAAATATATAGAATTGATAACGCTCGCTGGTTAACCAGAAGCGTAAGAATTAGTCTGAAATGAATCTTCATTTACATGGCGAGCGCTACTAATTTAGGGGAGCGTAATCAAATGTCTAAGGGTTCTGCAATCAGTCGAAAAATTGCTGCTCCGAGGGTCGTACTAATTCGTTGAAAGTTCGGACTGCTCTTTATGGTCTTAGGAGATAAACATGCATGCGATCATATATAGCCAGTGACATAACCTGCCCACTACTGATTTAAGATGGAAGGGTTAAAAGCAAATAGTAATTTTTAAAGTAATATAAATAGATAGAACATGTAAAGTTATTAGTTAGATAAACTTTATCGGAAACTTTAGAAGAAACGTTTAAAAACGCTGTTTTGCATTGAATAGATAAGTTACTCGAATAAAATAACTGGCTATAGAACAACATTGGCTATAGGGCAAGATAAACATCCACACGCTTTAACTGGTCAAAAGTGGCCTTGAAGGGAGTCGTATAGAGCGTTAGCGCATAATAATAGACATAGTAAATATAGATTAATATATATATATATATATAGAGAGAGAGAGAGACTAAACGGAGTACAAATAAATAAGCACGGGGGTGACCAGTCAATAAGCAGAATGGTCTAGGAGCAGAATGGGTCCAAGAGCAGAAAAATAGAAAAATATCAACTTCTATAAACTAATCGGTAATTTAATTATCAGAAACGTCAATAATAGCAAAGCAACAAACATTTCATGCATAATTAAGGTAAATAAAAGAAACATCTAACGCAAACAGTTCAGCTAAAAAAACGCTGCAAAAACGAAAGACTGCAAGAAAATGCAAAAACATACGTTTTGTTTTGAAGTTGCGATTATTAAAAATCTTTTTCTTAGCAACCACTTAAACAATAATAAAAAATAAACGGAAACTTTTAAACCAAGTAAGTAGAAAAAAAGAACAAAATTTGATCTTAGTAAAAATGAAAAACTGAAAATAATTGTTCCAACATAAAAAAAAACAAGTTTCGAAAAAAAATATCGATATCTTCAAAAAGAAGATCCGATGGAAATTTTGATTGGCTGGAAAAAATATATATATTCCGATTTGATAACGCTTACTGGTTAATCAGAAGCGTAAGAATTAGTCTGAAATGAATCTTCATATATGGGGAGCGCTACTAATTTAGGGGAGCGTAATCAAAGGGTTCTGCAATCAGTCGAAAAGTTGCTGCTCCGAGGGTCGTACTAAATCGTTGAAAGTTCTGACTGCTTTTTATGGCCAGTGAACTATGAAGTAAATTCTGAACTTTGAAAAAGGGAGGAGCATTGTATTCAGCTGTCTTAGTTTGTTTGCTTACCACGCAAAATCAGGTACCACAAAAACCATTACTTAGAGGCGAAGCTGCGCTTTCCAAACACTACAAGAACACGACAAAAAAGCAGCTTTATGAAGTGAAATAAGAAGAAAAAAAATCAGCTCCGAATTAGTAAAACTTTGCTACGTATTGGTTGCGAACGTGCGACCTCAAGAATTGGAGTCTCACGCACTGCCCTCTCGACCACGAACGCTCAACAATCGGCAAACACTAGTCGCAAATAAAGCAGCTACGTATTCTACAAAACTTTCAATGCGATGCAACAAAGAAGGCACCAATTACAAATATGCAAAACATTGCAAGTAATAATTTTGAATATAGCCAACTAAAAGCATCCACACCAACTTTGCATGTAATAAACTGGAAAACACCAAGCCAAATTATGTATAAATCATGCATTTTAAAAATTGCGGGATATAATGAGTTGGAAAATTTCTGAAATCGAGTTTTTATGATTGTTATGTTGCTTGAAACAAATAGCATTTTTCGATTCATTTGAAGAATCAAAATGCAATTGTGTTAACTGCGTTAACTTATAAATACTCGAATGACAAAGCACATGCTATCAAAATGCCATAAATTTGCCACCAGAAATAATATTACTTAACGCTTACTAAAATTCTCTAGTGTAGTATTGGGTTGAGCAAAAAATCAAAATGATGCTTTTTCAGCCGTGATTCGAACGAATTATGAAAAGTTTCAGAAAATTGTTCCAGTGAAACCATTGATTTTGTTTCCATTTCAAGCGGCGAGTATAGAGAGCGAGGAGGCCTTTTAAAGAACGATGAGCCGTGAAAGTTTGTTCAAGCCCCAAAAATTTAGTTTTTTTTTCGGTAAAGTTAGTTTCCGAAAGCTACTAGAGCGACATTTTGGGAATGAAAAACTTCAAAATTAAAAAAAAAATCTTTAGAAAAAATGAAAAAGAATTAGAAATTATCTTTATAATGATTTGTTGCACTATTTTAGACAAAAACTGTTGCTCATTTTTACTATGATTTCAAATATCTCTAATTTCAAGGCTTGCTTTAATTATTTCATGCACAAAAAACGACACCAATTTGAAAAAATATATGTTCGTAACCTTCTGAGCTATTTTCACAGCAAAAGCTTATTTTTGTTTAAATCAGGTTTTGTATGAAATCTTTCTCAGGCTCTAAGAAAAGTGATACTTTGCAAATCATGTATTAACAAGAAAAAAAAGTTTAGATCAGTTCAAGTTGAATTGCTGAGCTGATTGCGTTTGAAAAGAGCAATATATATCAGAAAAAAAATCTCAGACTAGCCAAAATTTCCAAAGCCTCTGAACTTAACAAATTATTTGCAGATGGTAAATCTTTCCAATTTATTGTACAAAGTTCTGATATTAATCAGAAAATGCTCTTTAGAAGAAATGTGTTTGATTAAAAAACAAGTTCGATATCAAAACATGCATTTATGATTGAAACTTTTTTGACAAAATTAACGCAATTTGAGAAAACTGGATCAAAAGGCAAAATTTTTGTTTCGCTAGGATGTCTGATAATTAGATTCATTTTTGAAAGAAATCAATCACGTTTTTTGTGACCTAAACATTTTGGCAGTTCGATAGTGCCCTTTGCCTTCTTTTAACAAAGAAAATGAACAAACCGCAGCAAAATAAAATTGAGCCTGAATAACTTGCTTGATTTTGCTGAAAAAAAAACAAAATCATTGCGACCTACTCTAATGGAAACTATTAAGCGCAAATTCAGGTTTTACTCTCTAAAAAGTCCGTTTTCAATGTCCATTTTAAACAACCTTTCCTTCGATTTTCAGTAAAATATTGACATAGGCCTAGAGCAAATGATCAGAGCTACCCTTCCTAAAACTATCAAAATTTGATCTCAAAGTCTTACCAGTTTTTTCCGGGTCTAAAAATGCCAGTTTTCTTCATTTGCTACGAATTTTACCTCGCGTGAAAATGTGAGAAACAACCGTGTTTAGCAAAGTTTTCACACTGATTGTTTATTTTCTCGCTGAACAATTTTTTTTCCGTTTATTCGAGGAAGAATTCACTACGATGTGAAATTTAGCGCAGATGAGGAAAACTGGCATTTTTAGACCCGAAAAAAACTGGTAAGTCTTTGAAGCCAAATTTTGATAGTTTCATGAAGAGTAGCTCTGATTATTTGCTCTTTGCCTAAGTAAAATTTTCACTGAAAATTGAAGAAAAACTTGTCCAAAATGGACATTTGAAACAGGCATTTTAGAAAGTAAAAACCTGAATTTGCACTTAATTTTGTCCACTAGTGTACATAAGTATTAAATCCGTTCTTCGACTTTTTCTCAGTAGACGCCACTCAGGACAAAAAACTTGTTGAAGGTGATATATTACAACAGGTTGCAGGCAGATTCAAGTTAAATAGGTGGGTCACTCTTTGTTATACTTCGACAGTGATTATAATATTTTTCAAAAATCAAATTTTTTCGGTAGAAGTTTATCATTTGAATTTTTGAATAACATTTCATCTTGCAAAGTAAATTTATTTATAAAAATTATTGTAGTAGCATAAACAATTGATTAAAATTAAAAGACTATACTATGCATTATAGTTCTCAAATTCAATACATGCACTATGCTCAACTTTTTCAGAAAATTACCACCTATTTGAACATATCACCAAGCAATTGTAGTAGCCATAGGATATAACGATTGCAACTTTCCGTGTTTATCGAGCCACGCGTTGGCCCCGGCCAAACCAAAACTCTGGCCAGCGAGCTAACCGCCAAAAACTCAAACGTTTTTTTTCCTCAGTGATTACATTCACTATGCTCAAATAGTTCACAATTAAAATCTATTGTAACATATCACCCATTTGAAATTTTCAGCTAGTACATTAATCGTATTTAATATAAACTATTTTGAAGATTTGACAGAATTGACGAAAATTCCCACCGAATGAAGGGGCACAGGGTGTTTCTTTTTGGAAAAGTTGTTAACACTTCTAGTAGTTGACTCGATAATACTTCACTTGCTAATCAGAGATCCAGAGTTATAATACCACTTTGCTCCAGGGGTGCCCAATAAAAAATTGCTAACAAAAAAACTGCAACACATAAAAAAGTTATCTTGAGCTTAATTTCACTTAATTTTCACTTAATCTATTTTACTTAAATTTTTTTTGCGATAAAGTTTTTATGTTTGCATTTAATTCTCGCATATCTCGAAAAAAGTAGAACCTAGGATGGTGAGAAAATGCAACCGTTGCAACTAGTTTAAAATGCTTTTGTTCGCTTTCAGACAGTTTGGCATACGACCTCTTAATTGCTCCAGCTTATTCATTCGCGCTAGACTGTCAGCCGAAACTTTTGGAGTGAATCAACTGTGTCAGAATAAGTATGAAAGTAGGAATTTCCCTGAATACAAATTCAGCAAAAACTTATTTTTTGCAATCATTATTTAGAATATCTCCGCAATATAAAAAATTATTGCTACGTTAAAAAAAAACTGATCTTCACATGATCAACTAATTTCTGTGACCCCTGTTTCGAACTGCAAAATAAAACTGGTTTGAAAAAAAATTCGATTTCAATCCAATAATTTCGTTTTCAATAACCGAAGCAACGAACATTTTACGCATCATTTGAGAAATTTAATCAAGAATTGAAAAAAAAATTAAGCGAAAAACTCAATGCATAATTTATTCGTTTTCTTGGTATTTTTTAACGATTCTGATATTTGTTAAATCAAGTAGCTCGTACAAACCAAAATGAATTAACTTTTTTCTGCTCTTGGCCCCATTCTGCACTTGGACCATTCTGCTCATTTCTGCGCCTCCTGAAGATGGTCGTTGTGGGCAAAATCTCCAATATGCAAACACCGAAATGTACTTGTTTGGTGCCAATGACAAGTTGACTGGTTCCGCCCACTTCCTAAAAACAATAGCCAGCATGGGATTCTCTAGCATTCGACTTGTCGTTGGTAACCGTGTTCGTATCAACTAGACTAACTAAATCCAAATATTTATGGACATACAGAATTTAAAACCTTTCTGTGAGAATTAACCCACATCTTGAGCCCTTTCTCTGGCATAATGTTTTTAATAGGGACCGCAGCATTTTTCAGGGCCCAAAGTTGTAATTTAGTAGCTACCGAAATGCCAAACTGTGTATATGAACACGAGCGCGAAGCATAATCCTTAATTTTCAAAGAACGAATTCCAAAATGATGGAAAATTTTGTAGATTCTATGTGTGCTTCATCGGAAAAGCAAGTGTGGCAAAAATTTTTCAAGTGGCTTAGTAGGATTGAAAACGAATTTTTTTTTCAAACCAGTTGTTTTGCAGTTCAAAACAGGGGTGCACAGAAATTAATTGATCATGTGAAAATAAATTTTTTTTAAGTAGCAATAATTAATTATATCGCGAAGATATTCAAAATAATGATTGCAAAAATTGAAATATTGCAAAAAATAAGTTTTTGCTGAATTTGTATTCAGGTAAATTCTTACTTTCATACTTTTTCTGACACAGTTGATTGTTGATTCACTCCAAAACTTTCGGCTGACAGTCTAACGCGAATGAATAAGCTGGAGCAATTAAGAGATCGTATGCCAAACTGTCTGAAAGCAAACAAAAGCATTGTAAACAATTTAGTTGCAGCGATTGCATTTTCTCACCATCCTAGGTTCTACTTTTCTCGAGATATGCGAGAATTAAATCAATCACAAAAATTTTTATCGCAATAAAAATTCAGTGAAATAGATAACTTTTTGTATGTGTTGCAGTTATTTTACTAGCAATTTTTTATTGGGCCTAGTAGAACCTAGGATGGCGACAAAACGCAATCGTTGCAACTAGTTTGTTTAAAATGCTTTTGTTCGTTTTCAGACAGTTTGGCATACGACATCTTAATTGCTCCAGCTTATTCTTTCGCGTTAGACTGTCAGCCGAAACTTTTGGAGTGAATCAACTGTGTCAGAAAAAGTATGAAAGTAAGAACTTACCTGAATACAAATTCAGCAAAAACTTATTTTTTGCAATATTTCAATTTTTGCAATCATTATTTTGAATATCTTCGCGATATAATTAATTATTGCTACGTAAAAAAAATTTATTTTCACATGATCAATTAATTTCTGTGCACCCCTGTTTTGAACTGCAAAAAAACTGGTTTGAAAAAAGTTTCGTTTTCAATCCTACTATGCCACTTGATTAAATTTTGTCACACTCTCTCGTCCGATGAAACAAACATAGAACCTACAAAATTTTCAATCATTTTGGAGTTCGTTCTTTGAAAATTAAGGATTCTGCTTCGCGCTCGTGTTCATATACACAGTTTGGCATTTCGGTAGGTACTAAATTACAATTTTGGGCCCTCAAAAAAGCTGTGGTCCCTTGTGAAAACATTATGCCAGGGAAAGTGCTCAAAATATGGGTTAATTCTCACAGAAGGATTTTAAATTCTGTATGTCAATAAATTTTTGGATCTAGTTAGTCTAGTGGATACGAATACGGTGACCAACCACAGGCGTATGCTAGAATCCCATGCTGGCTATTGTTCTTAGGAAGTGGGCGGAACCAATCAACTTGTCATTGGCACCAAACAAGTACATTTCGGTGTTTGCATATTGGAGATTTTGCCCACAACGACCATCTTCAGGAGGCGCAGAAATAAGCAGAATGGTCCAAGTGCAGAATGGGACCAAGAGCAGAAAAACAGAAAAATGTTAATTTATTTTGATTTATACGAGCTACTTGATAAAAACAAATGTTAGAATCTTCAAAAAATACCAAGAAAACTAATAAATTATGCATTGACTTTTTCGCTTATTTAAAAAAAAAAATTGTGATTAAATTTCTCAAATGATGCATAAAATGTTCGTTGCTTTGGTTATTCACATTTCTGATAACTAATTTACCGATTAGTTTATGAAAACTGATATTTTTTTGTTTTTCTGATCTTGAAGCTTTACTTCTCTTAGACCATTATGCTTATTGACTGGCCACCCCATTTTCAATAATTAACATATAGTAGCCAAATTTATCCGGCTTCAAGAGTTTACTATCTAAAAGAAAAACAGCAATCGAAAAAAAAACAAATCAATAAAAAAAAATTGCCTGTGGTGAAGCTGCATTTTACAATCGCAAAGGAAAAAATGGCCCTCGGTAGCTTTTGAAAGCAAAAAAAAAACAAAAATTTTCAAAAGATTCGAAAGTAAAATGAACTAGTCCCATACGACATTTGAGCTTCACAACAATACGATTTCACTTTCCGGACTTCCAAGTGCGAGCTACAAAAAAGCGAATAATACGCATGCTATTAAATTTCCGAAAAAAATTAGCAATGCAACACTAAACTTGAACAATAAATGAGCAATTTTTTGTAAGTTCAATTGGAAAAAAGCTAACTGGTGAAATAACACAAGCGCTTGCTTGAGTAAAAACATTGAGTTTCAATTTATTGTGTCAACCACAGTGTTGATTCCTAATATTCTACATCCCACAACTAGGTTTAATTCTCAAGAGATACGTTTTTAGGCAAGCAGCAGACAGATTAAATTAAGAAAAACATAACCAACTGACAGTTCAAAAAAGAGTGAACGCAAGGAAACTGAAAAAAAAACCGACTGGTTTTTCAAAAACCTTCGACTTTTGAATTTCGAAGAAAAAAACTAGATGACTATAAAGCTCTTTGAATTTTTAGAACAATTTATGATGGACACTTTTTTTGTTAAAACTAACCCAATTTGAGAAAACTGGATCAACAGGTGAAACTTTTATTTCGCAGGGAAAATCTGATAATTAATGATTTAATTTCCATTTTCAAAATTAGAAAATGATCACGTTTTCATGACCTATACGCTTTTGCTGTTCGATAGTGGAGTTTTATCTCCTTTTAACAATGGAAATGGACTGAACTTAAAAAGAAATTACAAGTCAAACCGCGAAAAATCAAAATTGAGCGTGAACAAATTTTAAGACTTTCCCGAAAAAAATAGCAAGACCTATACAAGAGTACCCGCTTGTATAGGCAATTATGAAGCATTAGCAGTACGCATTTAAAAAATTAACAACTGACACGCCTCAATTTATAGAGCGGACGCATTTTAGCTAGTATACGAAAAAGTTCATTTAAAACATCCGACCCTGTCCATGTTCGAACCATGTTATTTTGTTGTGGGTCTCCTTCCCTACCTCTACGCTACAGATCCATGATACCTTAAAGCTGAAGTGCTAATTTTAGTATAATAGCCTGTGTTGATATCCTTAGCATTGGCTGTAATTAATAGCTGGTTATTGATCAGCATGAACACTTTCAAAGAGAACACATTTTGTCGAAATAATATTTGCGACTTAGGTTGGAAATAAAAGAAAGTTCAAATAATAACACAACACAAGGTTTACTTGTGTAAAAAGTTAAATAAAAAATAATGAAACAAATTAAGATAGTTGTAAATAAATTGGTAAAAAATATTCAATGTTAGCCCTAAATTTCGTATTCTCGTATTTAGAGCCCTCAAGGTTAGCAATATATTATAATGATCGGTCATCTGAGCTTTCTGATCAATTATGCTTTTGATTGTCAGAGGATAGAAAACTTTTTCTTAGAACTTCACGTTAAAAAATGTTGGCTCTGAAACTCGCGTCGTAGGCCCTCGTTCCCGGCTTACTGAACTTATTTCTTAAACTTGTTCACTAACTGATATTTTTTAAACTAGACTCTCCAAATCGAAGGCATTCTTCATAAATTACGAATGATTACAAATATACTGGTAAAATTCGGAAGAATTCATTCTTTATAATCAATCAGCAATTAACAAAAAAAATTATCTATGCGCAATACAATTTATTCAGACCTCAATACAGTCCAAAGGTATCCAATTAACTACAAACATTCAGTCGCAAAAAATCACTTAAGTTTTTTTTAGATAAAGTTTTGGGCATCGTTGCCATAAGGAATTAGATTGAGTCCATGAACTGGGCCATGACTATGTCTCGCGGAGACACACCTCCGCATTCGTGTGTAGAGAGTGTGACGTCTACTCTGTTATACACATTAAACCACTCCGGGTGGTGGTCCATCTTGTCTGCTTTCAGAGCCACGCGAGTCATCCAGCCGAATGCCTAAAATTCACTGTTTTATTCAAACAGTTACAGCCTACGGACACAAACAGGAAACTGTTGTACACAAATCCCTTATATGAATTTGACACGAATTAAATTTTTTTTGTAAATTATTTTCCCCTCAGTATGGCAACATCTTTTTGATCAGATTTTAAAAAGTGATAATCTAAAAATCTCCCCCATATCAACTTTTTTCATGAGTGACTAGAAATGAGTGAAAATTGGGTGAAGTTATCATATGTTGAATTCTGATTTAAAAGATCCAAACTTGTTTTCGCCTCAGTATGTTAACAAAAAAACTTTATTCATATTAAATCCGAAGAACTGTATGAACATCGTTTAAACTAACCTCAGCAAAAATAGTAAAAACAGCAACTTATCAAAAAAAACAACAGGGCTTTAAAAAATTGCTCCAGAATGTCTTCTAAAAGCTTCCAATTTCATTTTCGAGGCAAAAAATATTGAAAGGTTTGCTTTAAGTTATGCTCTTGCATGTTGTTTCATGTTGGTACAGCTCTCATGATAAATAGTTTTTTAGACATGTAGTTTCTATCAATTTTTAGCAGCTTTTTTGGTTCAACGATGTTCACTAAATTACATCTAGTTTGACAAAACTTGGTAATAAATGATGTCTACTTTTCCAGAAGAAGCATGTAAGCTTCCATTCTGAAAAGAATTTAAGCGGCAAAACTTTATTGTAATTTTCGGACGATGAATTGTGCGTTGAACGGTTACACCAGTTTGACAGCCCAATTTAACGGATTCTAAGATGATAGTATTAGTTGATTTGATATTCAGTTGATTAAAAAGTTTTGAAGTGTAAATTCCTCATAACGAGTGCATGCAAAAAGAGTAGCGTCATCTTTATCGGCAATAGTTTTTTGGTTGTGTCAGCCTTCAGTTCTTTCTAATTAAAAATAAACCCTGATAAGACTGAAATTATGTGCACCAGATTCAAGCGTTGGAAATTTCAACTTGATTCGATGATTGTGGCTGGAAATGCAGTTAAGCGACTAAATAAAATAACATCCCTCGATGTGAAGATTGATTTAAACCTAAGCTTTACCCTGCAAACGAACAACATTTACAGTTCCTGTAACTCACAACTCTCGAAACTATACAGGACACAGCGCTACTTGAACCTAGAAGACAGGATTATGCTGGTCAATAGCTTAATTATTTCACGTTTGGACTACGGCAACATAATTCTAAATGGGGCACCCAAATATCTTTTTGCTAAATTACAACGAGTTCCGAACGCAGCATGTCGATTCATTTTTCGATTAAGGAAATACGATTCGTATAAAGACTTTAGACACCACCTGCACTGGCTTCCCATTGAACAAAGAGTTATTTTCAAAACAATGACTTTAATGCACAAAAAACTACGCGATAGAGAAATCCCAGTTTACTTGATTGGCATGGCCTCATTTCAACGGCATTGCAACACAACTAGAACCTCTAACATATTCATAGCAGAATTGAAGTCAGCAAAAAAATCATTCGGAAACCGTGCGTTCTCAGTACTTGCTCGCAAACAGTGGAATTCGCTCCCACTTGAGCTGAGGAGTATTTTAGATCTTTATATTTTCAAACGAACGCTGAAAACATACCTTTTCAAGAGCGCATTTGGCGTGTAAAGTAAAGGAATTAACGAAAGGTTTGCTTTTAGCAATAATGCAGACTGTTAATTTACGCAAAAATCCTATCCGTGATATTCAAAGATCACTAGCCAATCATCGCTGTGTTGTTGAAAGCAAAAGACAGCCTATTCGGAGAATATTCTATACTTCTACCAAACGAAGGAACAACTGTGAGCTGGGATCCTCGCTAGTATTTGGAATATTCCTGAAGAATGCAATGACTATTTCGTGCCCAGATAGAGCCATCTCCACAATGTGCAGCGACAATGTTCTGAGAGATATCAGAAACTCGGGTGCAAAAACATAATAGTCATGGGAGGAACTAATAACCTCTTCGATCGAGAGAGTCGACGATTGATGGGACCAGTAGAAACGGCTGATAAAATGTGCTATCTGATTCGTGATTTGAAATTTCATGGGTACAGTGTTGGATTAATGGAACTAACGAGCAGAAGGGATAAATACAGCACTATCAAAGCACTAAACGGCTGCTATCGAGTTGTAGCGAGGTATCTGAAAGTCCCTTGCTACAATCACAGAAGATTCATATACCGCCATCACATGAGCACTGATGGCATCCATGCAGATGCAAAGCACCTAAGAGAACTGGCAGATTTTCGGGAAGCTTTTAATAAGCTGAAAAGAAAATCAATGACTATCAGATGAGACCAGGCCCAGATCAGGGCTCAATTTTAACTTTTCACTCTTTTAGAAGTGAGTCAGAGGCCTACAGCTCTAGGCTGAAGACTCTCGGCAGCAGAAATATACAAGCCTAGATCAAGGCCGAAGATATAACAACGTGGCTATTGCAGACCTAGCACAAGGTCGAAGATTATCCAGCAGACAACTAAAACAGCCCTAGCTTAGGGCCGAAGACTCGCCAGATACACAGAGATAACAAGCCTAGTTGGAGGCTAAGACATTTCTCCTCACCTCTGAGTTTCAAAACGGGTGACAAAATCAAACTATGATGATGATTATGATTGATGAATTACAATTATTGAAAACCACACGCCAGCTCTTGATGATAATTTTCATAGTGTAAATTCCTCATGACGAGTGCATTCAAAAAGAGTACATCATCTTTATCGGCAATAGTTTTTTGATGGATTACAATTATCGAAAACCACACGCCAGCTCTTATGGATAGTTTTCTTAGTGTAAATTCCTCATAACGAGTGCATTCAAAAAGAATACCATCATCTTTATCGGCAATGGTTTTTTAATGGATTACAATGATTGAAAACCACACGCCAGCTCTTGATGATACTTTGCATAGTGTAAACTCCTCAAACGAGTGCATTGAAAAAGGGTACCATCATCTTTATCTGCAATGGATTTTTGATGGCTTACCATGATTGAAAACCACACGCCAGCTCTTGTTGATAGTTTTCATAGTGTAAATTCCTCATAACGAGTGCATTCAAAAAGAATACCATCATCTTTATCTGCAATGGATTTTTGATGGCTTACCATGATTGAAAACCACACGCCAGCTCTTGATGATAGTTTTCATAGTCTACATTCCTCATAACGAGTGCATTCAAAAAGAGTACCACCATCTCTATCGGCAATGGTTTTTTGATGGATTGCAATGTTTGAAAACCACACGCCAACTCTTAATGATAATTTTTCAGTTGACAATGGTTTTTCTTCTAATCGTTTTTGTTCTATCTTTCAATTTTTGAATGCTAATAAAGCTTTTCATATCTTAGTGAACTTTGCCTTCTTTTAACTCTATTTTATTTTTAGCAAACATATTCAGTGAATACTTTCTGACATTTAAGGATTTCACAGCAAGATTATAGCTGACTCATAGCGTTTTATACTATTTGCTACATCTTTCAACGCCCTAACTAGTATTTAATACTTCGCGATAGCTGGAAAGCGACTGTATCAAATGAAAATTGAATCAATGATAATTTAACCACTACAAATCGCGGTTAGGTGATATGAATTAACTATTTAAAAAAAACATGCGTTTTTAAATTAGTTAGCATGTGAACAAATTATCTTATCATTTAAAACATGCTTTGTTGCTCCAACAGGTATATCTATCCCATTCCCCTGGATGGCACAGCCGAACCTTCCCGAACACGCTGGACACGACAATAAGTGTCTTAATGTGAAAACGAACACGGAAAGGAGGGCTGAAATACTCTACAATGTATTTTTTTAATTTCGAATATACCCCTGACACTTTCTAAGAAATACGAAAAAACTCCCATATTTGGACTATTTAAAAAAAAAAAGACAACAGCCAGATAAGACGCGACGAAAAGTCGATAGCAAGAATGTAGATTGAAGTGATACATATTGAAAAACATGAATCCTCCGGACACAAGCGTGAAGACACTTGATCACGAAATTAAATGGAACCGGAGGGTTGAGCGGCGACCTCAGGACGAACTCTTCCGAGCAGTAAAAAAAAGAGTAACGACATTACCTCTCGGGGGATATTGGAATTGGAGGTCCGGTACCTAGTTACTGTTTATGAACACTTGAGACCTTTTCAACTGGTGTAATGGCCTGAGCAATTTAATTTTATTCCAGAGCATGAAAAGTTAAGGGCCAAAGTTGAGGAAAGAGTCAATCGATCTCTAACGGATCGGATATATAACTGTCACCTAAAATAATTCTTGTTTTTAGCCCTGTTTTTAGTAGTAACCACCTTGTCTGGGGATCCGAGACCCAGCTATGAGGTTATATTCACATGTAGTCGAAAGATAAGTAAAATTCGTAAGACTGATGGCCTAAAAGCTGTAACATTGTTGACCCTTAATCAGACAAAAATCAACTGGCTAAGTCGAGACGGTGAAAAACGTATAGAATTAAAGTATCTGACGCCAGCCAGTCGTCAAAGAGAACTTTTTCTATTTTCCGCTGCTGTATAATTTCTGGTCGAACATTACAATCAGAACGATCTGATGGTTTTCCGTTGTTTAGGCTCCTCAATTTTTTTTTGCATTATAGCATGTAACAACTCCAGTCGAAAAATTTGTTTAGCATATTTTTGCTATAATTATTAGTGTTATTTCTAGCTAAAACATGAAATTAATTACTTTTTGCATCATCAAGAATATTGAAATTGGTATGCTCAAGTAGTTAAAATAGAGGGACTTTCAAAAAAGTTCTTGCATTTGAAACTAAGCCTACAAAAATTCTGATAGCTACTAAAGTTACTATCCGGACTAAAACTACTAACTTTTATCGTCCCAAGCATGGACTTTACCTCCAGACGATCCGGTTCTTGAATTATTCATAAGCCAAAAGCATTTGAGAACTCCAAAATACTCACTTCATTGAAATCATTGAATTTGTAACTTTTAGAGAGCTTGTCTTTCTCAGTGTCAACGGTCCAGCCTGCTTCTTTGAGATCTGCTAATTGATTTGAGTAGTTAGCTTCGCCCAAAATTTTGACAGCTTTTATGGATGTGGATGATGCCATTCTTATATTGACTATCAGAAGAGATTTAATCAACATTGACTTGGGTTTAAATCGTCAAACAAATATATAAAACGATGGCTGCAGTTCAAAACAGGGGTGCACAGAAATTAATTGATCATGTGAAAATAAATTTTTTTTAAGTAGCAATAATTAATTATATCGCGAAGATATTCAAAATAATGATTGCAAAAATTGAAATATTGCAAAAAATAAGTTTTTGCTGAATTTGTATTCAGGTAAATTCTTACTTTCATACTTTTTCTGACACAGTTGATTGTTGATTCACTCCAAAACTTTCGGCTGACAGTCTAACGCGAATGAATAAGCTGGAGCAATTAAGAGATCGTATGCCAAACTGTCTGAAAGCAAACAAAAGCATTGTAAACAATTTAGTTGCAGCGATTGCATTTTCTCACCATCCTAGGTTCTACTTTTCTCGAGATATGCGAGAATTAAATCAATCACAAAAATTTTTATCGCAATAAAAATTCAGTGAAATAGATAACTTTTTGTATGTGTTGCAGTTATTTTACTAGCAATTTTTTATTGGGCCTAGTAGAACCTAGGATGGCGACAAAACGCAATCGTTGCAACTAGTTTGTTTAAAATGCTTTTGTTCGTTTTCAGACAGTTTGGCATACGACATCTTAATTGCTCCAGCTTATTCTTTCGCGTTAGACTGTCAGCCGAAACTTTTGGAGTGAATCAACTGTGTCAGAAAAAGTATGAAAGTAAGAACTTACCTGAATACAAATTCAGCAAAAACTTATTTTTTGCAATATTTCAATTTTTGCAATCATTATTTTGAATATCTTCGCGATATAATTAATTATTGCTACGTAAAAAAAATTTATTTTCACATGATCAATTAATTTCTGTGCACCCCTGTTTTGAACTGCAAAAAAACTGGTTTGAAAAAAGTTTCGTTTTCAATCCTACTATGCCACTTGATTAAATTTTGTCACACTCTCTCGTCCGATGAAACAAACATAGAACCTACAAAATTTTCAATCATTTTGGAGTTCGTTCTTTGAAAATTAAGGATTCTGCTTCGCGCTCGTGTTCATATACACAGTTTGGCATTTCGGTAGGTACTAAATTACAATTTTGGGCCCTCAAAAAAGCTGTGGTCCCTTGTGAAAACATTATGCCAGGGAAAGTGCTCAAAATATGGGTTAATTCTCACAGAAGGATTTTAAATTCTGTATGTCAATAAATTTTTGGATCTAGTTAGTCTAGTGGATACGAATACGGTGACCAACCACAGGCGTATGCTAGAATCCCATGCTGGCTATTGTTCTTAGGAAGTGGGCGGAACCAATCAACTTGTCATTGGCACCAAACAAGTACATTTCGGTGTTTGCATATTGGAGATTTTGCCCACAACGACCATCTTCAGGAGGCGCAGAAATAAGCAGAATGGTCCAAGTGCAGAATGGGACCAAGAGCAGAAAAACAGAAAAATGTTAATTTATTTTGATTTATACGAGCTACTTGATAAAAACAAATGTTAGAATCTTCAAAAAATACCAAGAAAACTAATAAATTATGCATTGACTTTTTCGCTTATTTAAAAAAAAAATTGTGATTAAATTTCTCAAATGATGCATAAAATGTTCGTTGCTTTGGTTATTCACATTTCTGATAACTAATTTACCGATTAGTTTATAAAAACTGATATTTTTTTGTTTTTCTGATCTTGAAGCTTTACTTCTCTTAGACCATTATGCTTATTGACTGGCCACCCCATTTTCAATAATTAACATATAGTAGCCAAATTTATCCGGCTTCAAGAGTTTACTATCTAAAAGAAAAACAGCAATCGAAAAAAAACAAATCAATAAAAAAAAATTGCCTGTGGTGAAGCTGCATTTTACAATCGCAAAGGAAAAAATGGCCCTCGGTAGCTTTTGAAAGCAAAAAAAAAACAAAAATTTTCAAAAGATTCGAAAGTAAAATGAACTAGTCCCATACGACATTTGAGCTTCACAACAATACGATTTCACTTTCCGGACTTCCAAGTGCGAGCTACAAAAAAGCGAATAATACGCATGCTATTAAATTTCCGAAAAAAATTAGCAATGCAACACTAAACTTGAACAATAAATGAGCAATTTTTTGTAAGTTCAATTGGAAAAAAGCTAACTGGTGAAATAACACAAGCGCTTGCTTGAGTAAAAACATTGAGTTTCAATTTATTGTGTCAACCACAGTGTTGATTCCTAATATTCTACATCCCACAACTAGGTTTAATTCTCAAGAGATACGTTTTTAGGCAAGCAGCAGACAGATTAAATTAAGAAAAACATAACCAACTGACAGTTCAAAAAAGAGTGAACGCAAGGAAACTGAAAAAAAAACCGACTGGTTTTTCAAAAACCTTCGACTTTTGAATTTCGAAGAAAAAAACTAGATGACTATAAAGCTCTTTGAATTTTTAGAACAATTTATGATGGACACTTTTTTTGTTAAAACTAACCCAATTTGAGAAAACTGGATCAACAGGTGAAACTTTTATTTCGCAGGGAAAATCTGATAATTAATGATTTAATTTCCATTTTCAAAATTAGAAAATGATCACGTTTTCATGACCTATACGCTTTTGCTGTTCGATAGTGGAGTTTTATCTCCTTTTAACAATGGAAATGGACTGAACTTAAAAAGAAATTACAAGTCAAACCGCGAAAAATCAAAATTGAGCGTGAACAAATTTTAAGACTTTCCCGAAAAAAATAGCAAGACCTATACAAGAGTACCCGCTTGTATAGGCAATTATGAAGCATTAGCAGTACGCATTTAAAAAATTAACAACTGACACGCCTCAATTTATAGAGCGGACGCATTTTAGCTAGTATACGAAAAAGTTCATTTAAAACATCCGACCCTGTCCATGTTCGAACCATGTTATTTTGTTGTGGGTCTCCTTCCCTACCTCTACGCTACAGATCCATGATACCTTAAAGCTGAAGTGCTAATTTTAGTATAATAGCCTGTGTTGATATCCTTAGCATTGGCTGTAATTAATAGCTGGTTATTGATCAGCATGAACACTTTCAAAGAGAACACATTTTGTCGAAATAATATTTGCGACTTAGGTTGGAAATAAAAGAAAGTTCAAATAATAACACAACACAAGGTTTACTTGTGTAAAAAGTTAAGTAAAAAATAATGAAACAAATTAAGATAGTTGTAAATAAATTGGTAAAAAATATTCAATGTTAGCCCTAAATTTCGTATTCTCGTATTTAGAGCCCTCAAGGTTAGCAATATATTATAATGATCGGTCATCTGAGCTTTCTGATCAATTATGCTTTTGATTGTCAGAGGATAGAAAACTTTTTCTTAGAACTTCACGTTAAAAAATGTTGGCTCTGAAACTCGCGTCGTAGGCCCTCGTTCCCGGCTTACTGAACTTATTTCTTAAACTTGTTCACTAACTGATATTTTTTAAACTAGACTCTCCAAATCGAAGGCATTCTTCATAAATTACGAATGATTACAAATATACTGGTAACATTCGGAAGAATTCATTCTTTATAATCAATCAGCAATTAACAAAAAAAATTATCTATGCGCAATACAATTTATTCAGACCTCAATACAGTCCAAAGGTATCCAATTAACTACAAACATTCAGTCGCAAAAAATCACTTAAGTTTTTTTTAGATAAAGTTTTGGGCATCGTTGCCATAAGGAATTAGATTGAGTCCATGAACTGGGCCATGACTATGTCTCGCGGAGACACACCTCCGCATTCGTGTGTAGAGAGTGTGACGTCTACTCTGTTATACACATTAAACCACTCCGGGTGGTGGTCCATCTTGTCTGCTTTCAGAGCCACGCGAGTCATCCAGCCGAATGCCTAAAATTCACTGTTTTATTCAAACAGTTACAGCCTACGGACACAAACAGGAAACTGTTGTACACAAATCCCTTATATGAATTTGACACGAATTAAATTTTTTTTGTAAATTATTTTCCCCTCAGTATGGCAACATCTTTTTGATCAGATTTTAAAAAGTGATAATCTAAAAATCTCCCCCATATCAACTTTTTTCATGAGTGACTAGAAATGAGTGAAAATTGGGTGAAGTTATCATATGTTGAATTCTGATTTAAAAGATCCAAACTTGTTTTCGCCTCAGTATGTTAACAAAAAAACTTTATTCATATTAAATCCGAAGAACTGTATGAACATCGTTTAAACTAACCTCAGCAAAAATAGTAAAAACAGCAACTTATCAAAAAAAACAACAGGGCTTTAAAAAATTGCTCCAGAATGTCTTCTAAAAGCTTCCAATTTCATTTTCGAGGCAAAAAATATTGAAAGGTTTGCTTTAAGTTATGCTCTTGCATGTTGTTTCATGTTGGTACAGCTCTCATGATAAATAGTTTTTTAGACATGTAGTTTCTATCAATTTTTAGCAGCTTTTTTGGTTCAACGATGTTCACTAAATTACATCTAGTTTGACAAAACTTGGTAATAAATGATGTCTACTTTTCCAGAAGAAGCATGTAAGCTTCCATTCTGAAAAGAATTTAAGCGGCAAAACTTTATTGTAATTTTCGGACGATGAATTGTGCGTTGAACGGTTACACCAGTTTGACAGCCCAATTTAACGGATTCTAAGATGATAGTATTAGTTGATTTGATATTCAGTTGATTAAAAAGTTTTGAAGTGTAAATTCCTCATAACGAGTGCATGCAAAAAGAGTAGCGTCATCTTTATCGGCAATAGTTTTTTGGTTGTGTCAGCCTTCAGTTCTTTCTAATTAAAAATAAACCCTGATAAGACTGAAATTATGTGCACCAGATTCAAGCGTTGGAAATTTCAACTTGATTCGATGATTGTGGCTGGAAATGCAGTTAAGCGACTAAATAAAATAACATCCCTCGATGTGAAGATTGATTTAAACCTAAGCTTTACCCTGCAAACGAACAACATTTACAGTTCCTGTAACTCACAACTCTCGAAACTATACAGGACACAGCGCTACTTGAACCTAGAAGACAGGATTATGCTGGTCAATAGCTTAATTATTTCACGTTTGGACTACGGCAACATAATTCTAAATGGGGCACCCAAATATCTTTTTGCTAAATTACAACGAGTTCCGAACGCAGCATGTCGATTCATTTTTCGATTAAGGAAATACGATTCGTATAAAGACTTTAGACACCACCTGCACTGGCTTCCCATTGAACAAAGAGTTATTTTCAAAACAATGACTTTAATGCACAAAAAACTACGCGATAGAGAAATCCCAGTTTACTTGATTGGCATGGCCTCATTTCAACGGCATTGCAACACAACTAGAACCTCTAACATATTCATAGCAGAATTGAAGTCAGCAAAAAAATCATTCGGAAACCGTGCGTTCTCAGTACTTGCTCGCAAACAGTGGAATTCGCTCCCACTTGAGCTGAGGAGTATTTTAGATCTTTATATTTTCAAACGAACGCTGAAAACATACCTTTTCAAGAGCGCATTTGGCGTGTAAAGTAAAGGAATTAACGAAAGGTTTGCTTTTAGCAATAATGCAGACTGTTAATTTACGCAAAAATCCTATCCGTGATATTCAAAGATCACTAGCCAATCATCGCTGTGTTGTTGAAAGCAAAAGACAGCCTATTCGGAGAATATTCTATACTTCTACCAAACGAAGGAACAACTGTGAGCTGGGATCCTCGCTAGTATTTGGAATATTCCTGAAGAATGCAATGACTATTTCGTGCCCAGATAGAGCCATCTCCACAATGTGCAGCGACAATGTTCTGAGAGATATCAGAAACTCGGGTGCAAAAACATAATAGTCATGGGAGGAACTAATAACCTCTTCGATCGAGAGAGTCGACGATTGATGGGACCAGTAGAAACGGCTGATAAAATGTGCTATCTGATTCGTGATTTGAAATTTCATGGGTACAGTGTTGGATTAATGGAACTAACGAGCAGAAGGGATAAATACAGCACTATCAAAGCACTAAACGGCTGCTATCGAGTTGTAGCGAGGTAACTGAAAGTCCCTTGCTACAATCACAGAAGATTCATATACCGCCATCACATGAGCACTGATAGCATCCATGCAGATGCAAAGCACCTAAGAGAACTGGCAGATTTTCGGGAAGCTTTTAATAAGCTGAAAAGAAAATCAATGACTATCAGATGAGACCAGGCCCAGATCAGGGCTCAATTTTAACTTTTCACTCTTTTAGAAGTGAGTCAGAGGCCTACAGCTCTAGGCTGAAGACTCTCGGCAGCAGAAATATACAAGCCTAGATCAAGGCCGAAGATATAACAACGTGGCTATTGCAGACCTAGCACAAGGTCGAAGATTATCCAGCAGACAACTAAAACAGCCCTAGCTTAGGGCCGAAGACTCGCCAGATACACAGAGATAACAAGCCTAGTTGGAGGCTAAGACATTTCTCCTCACCTCTGAGTTTCAAAACGGGTGACAAAATCAAACTATGATGATGATTATGATTGATGAATTACAATTATTGAAAACCACACGCCAGCTCTTGATGATAATTTTCATAGTGTAAATTCCTCATGACGAGTGCATTCAAAAAGAGTACATCATCTTTATCGGCAATAGTTTTTTGATGGATTACAATTATCGAAAACCACACGCCAGCTCTTATGGATAGTTTTCTTAGTGTAAATTCCTCATAACGAGTGCATTCAAAAAGAATACCATCATCTTTATCGGCAATGGTTTTTTAATGGATTACAATGATTGAAAACCACACGCCAGCTCTTGATGATACTTTGCATAGTGTAAACTCCTCAAACGAGTGCATTGAAAAAGGGTACCATCATCTTTATCTGCAATGGATTTTTGATGGCTTACCATGATTGAAAACCACACGCCAGCTCTTGTTGATAGTTTTCATAGTGTAAATTCCTCATAACGAGTGCATTCAAAAAGAATACCATCATCTTTATCTGCAATGGATTTTTGATGGCTTACCATGATTGAAAACCACACGCCAGCTCTTGATGATAGTTTTCATAGTCTACATTCCTCATAACGAGTGCATTCAAAAGGGGTACCACCATCTCTATCGGCAATGGTTTTTTGATGGATTGCAATGTTTGAAAACCACACGCCAACTCTTAATGATAATTTTTCAGTTGACAATGGTTTTTCTTCTAATCGTTTTTGTTCTATCTTTCAATTTTTGAATGCTAATAAAGCTTTTCATATCTTAGTGAACTTTGCCTTCTTTTAACTCTATTTTATTTTTAGCAAACATATTCAGTGAATACTTTCTGACATTTAAGGATTTCACAGCAAGATTATAGCTGACTCATAGCGTTTTATACTATTTGCTACATCTTTCAACGCCCTAACTAGTATTTAATACTTCGCGATAGCTGGAAAGCGACTGTATCAAATGAAAATTGAATCAATGATAATTTAACCACTACAAATCGCGGTTAGATGATATGAATTAACTATTTAAAAAAAACATGCGTTTTTAAATTAGTTAGCATGTGAACAAATTATCTTATCATTTAAAACATGCTTTGTTGCTCCAACAGGTATATCTATCCCATTCCCCTGGATGGCACAGCCGAACCTTCCCGAACACGCTGGACACGACAATAAGTGTCTTAATGTGAAAACGAACACGGAAAGGAGGGCTGAAATACTCTACAATGTATTTTTTTAATTTCGAATATACCCCTGACACTTTCTAAGAAATACGAAAAAACTCCCATATTTGGACTATTTTAAAAAAAAAGACAACAGCCAGATAAGACGCGACGAAAAGTCGATAGCAAGAATGTAGATTGAAGTGATACATATTGAAAAACATGAATCCTCCGGACACAAGCGTGAAGACACTTGATCACGAAATTAAATGGAACCGGAGGGTTGAGCGGCGACCTCAGGACGAACTCTTCCGAGCAGTAAAAAAAAGAGTAACGACATTACCTCTCGGGGGATATTGGAATTGGAGGTCCGGTACCTAGTTACTGTTTATGAACACTTGAGACCTTTTCAACTGGTGTAATGGCCTGAGCAATTTAATTTTATTCCAGAGCATGAAAAGTTAAGGGCCAAAGTTGAGGAAAGAGTCAATCGATCTCTAACGGATCGGATATATAACTGTCACCTAAAATAATTCTTGTTTTTAGCCCTGTTTTTAGTAGTAACCACCTTGTCTGGGGATCCGAGACCCAGCTATGAGGTTATATTCACATGTAGTCGAAAGATAAGTAAAATTCGTAAGACTGATGGCCTAAAAGCTGTAACATTGTTGACCCTTAATCAGACAAAAATCAACTGGCTAAGTCGAGACGGTGAAAAACGTATAGAATTAAAGTATCTGACGCCAGCCAGTCGTCAAAGAGAACTTTTTCTATTTTCCGCTGCTGTATAATTTCTGGTCGAACATTACAATCAGAACGATCTGATGGTTTTCCGTTGTTTAGGCTCCTCAATTTTTTTTTGCATTATAGCATGTAACAACTCCAGTCGAAAAATTTGTTTAGCATATTTTTGCTATAATTATTAGTGTTATTTCTAGCTAAAACATGAAATTAATTACTTTTTGCATCATCAAGAATATTGAAATTGGTATGCTCAAGTAGTTAAAATAGAGGGACTTTCAAAAAAGTTCTTGCATTTGAAACTAAGCCTACAAAAATTCTGATAGCTACTAAAGTTACTATCCGGACTAAAACTACTAACTTTTATCGTCCCAAGCATGGACTTTACCTCCAGACGATCCGGTTCTTGAATTATTCATAAGCCAAAAGCATTTGAGAACTCCAAAATACTCACTTCATTGAAATCATTGAATTTGTAACTTTTAGAGAGCTTGTCTTTCTCAGTGTCAACGGTCCAGCCTGCTTCTTTGAGATCTGCTAATTGATTTGAGTAGTTAGCTTCGCCCAAAATTTTGACAGCTTTTATGGATGTGGATGATGCCATTCTTATATTGACTATCAGAAGAGATTTAATCAACATTGACTTGGGTTTAAATCGTCAAACAAATATATAAAACGATGGCTGCAGCTGCATCACATTTTCAAAGATATCGCAAAGATTCTGAAACAAAATTGATTAGAGCTGAAAGTGGACAAAGACAAATTACCCACCATTATCAACCTTAACAAACATTGTTATACTTTATATAAGTCTTGTAAAACTTTGCCGGAAGAAATATAGATTCGGACTAGCTTTGGTACTTTTTAAGAAATCCATTTTTGGTGACGGACCCTAAAATTTTTCTAAAAGCGCCTTTGGCGCGAATATATAAACTTTGAAAGCGCGCGCCAAAAAAACGCGATTTGTTTGTAAAAATTTTCAATAAAGTACCCAAAAAGTCATTTGACCATAACAGCGTCTTTTCAGTGCTTTCGGAGAGCTCCGAAAATCAATTTGGTCGACCTAAAAAAAGGTCGTCGTCAAAAATTTCAAACATTTTTTTAAAATCCCCCCTCGAGAAAATCCTAGATCCGCCCATGATTCGCAATAGAGAATTCGCAGTCTATCGAAGGTCGGTCCCTCCCCCTCGATTGACTGACTTACTCTGAAGAAATTCTCACAAAATCTCTTAAAATGAGCTATCCAGATGGCTTCTCAGGGTGAATCCCACAATACCAGTACTCGAACTTCGGCTAATTGCATAGCGATCTCGTTGGTTTGACTCTGCAGTCATGATATGGTAACCACCCAGGAACGCAATAAAAATCGTATGTAACGGTCGGAGGCGGAATAGTAAGCAGAATGGTTCAAGAGCAGAAAGGACCTGAGAGCAGAAAAAAAAACAAATTTCCAAGCGAATTAGTAAAAACTAGATACTACATTAATTGAGTATTTGACCAGGTTTGGTTCTTAAAAATTAATAAAAACTTTCCTGAAAAATGAAGGAAAGAAGCATGTTAACACAGAGGCGAAGCAGAGCTTCGCACCACTTGCGATGCAAAATTGTAAGTCAAGAAAAAAGTTATCAAAAAAATAAGATGACAAAATTGTTGGAAAAACATTTTTTTTAAATTATACTAGCGTGTAACGCACCTCCGGTGCCTCGAATTTTGAACAAACTGTAAAAAAAAAACGCAGATATTGGAAATAAGAACTGCATTTTTTGAGTGTACTCTGACAGCACTCAATTACAGAAACTGAAATTTTGAAAAACCATAAAACTCTGTGAAGTTCTTTGAAACTTTTTAAAATGATATCAAAGACGTCTCTTCTCGAAAACTTAAAGCATATGAGCAGTCGCATTAGAACGCTAAACTTGCAACTTCTGAGACTGCTCTCACAGTACCCTCAGCGCTGGAATTTCAAAAATTGAGAAACTTTAAACTTAAACTTTCTAAAAAACACAAATAATTGAGCAGGCATATTTGCACACAAGATTCACAAACTCTCGAGTACTCTGACAGCCCCCCAACTACAGGGTTAGGAAAGTCAAATTTAAAAAAACTTTAAATTTAAGTTTTTTTAAATTTTGTTTTGAAAAATCACAAAAAACGTCATATCAGGAAAACTACCAAGATTTGAGCAGTCACAATTGAAGGTAAGATTTGCAATCCCTGAGAGTACTTCGACAGCCCCCAACTACTTGGTTGGGAGATTCAAAATTTGAAAAATAAAATGTTTTTGAAAAAATCACAAAAATCGTCATATCTCGAAAATTACAAGGATTTGTGCCGTCAAATTTTGAAGTAAAAATTACAACTGCTGGAAGTACAAAGGAAGAGCCTGAATATAGAGATGCAAACTTCATTATTTAAAACTAAGTACTTTGAATAAAAAAAGACAACAAACGTCACATCTCGGAAACTTAGAGCAGTCTCATTTGGATGCAAGATCTGCAACTTGCAGCTCGTGAAAGCACCTTCGCAGTACGAAGCTACAAGGGTGAATTTTTTTGAAATCTAAGTTTTCTGAAAAATTAAAAAAATAAAACACGTCATATCTCGAAAACTACAAGGAACTGAGCAGTCATATTTGCAGGCAACATTCGCGACCCCTGAGAGTACTCTGACAACCCCCACTACAAAAATGGGCATTTCAAATTTTGAAGAAAATAATTAATTGTATGTCTACTTGAAAATTTTTTCAAAATATCACAAAAAAAAAAACAACATCTTTGATGTCATTCCTCGAAAACAACATGGATTCTAAATTCTTTGATAAAATTCTAAAAAACGTCATATCTCAAAAACCATAACGATTTGAGCAGTCATATTCAGAGGCAAGATTCGCAACCTCTGAGGGTACCCTCAGAGCTTCCAATTACAGGATGGAGATCTTCGAAATTTTTGAATCTTTTTAAATCTAACTTTTTTTGAAAAACCATAAATAACGTCATTTCTCGATAACAAGGATTTTAGATATGAGATTTGGAGACAAGATTCGCAATCCCTGAGAGTACCCTGACAGCACCCAACTACGGGGTTGAAAAATCAAACTTTGCCTTATCTCGGAAACAAAGGATTCGGTTATTCGTATATGGAGGCCAAATTCGCAACCCCTGGGAAATCCTTATAGAATCCCATCATTGGGTCGCTACTTTCAAAATGGATGAAATAATCCTTGACATCGAACCGAAGCATTGCTTAACCATTGCAGTGTACATACGATACACCTTAAACGTGCAAGAATTCTTTTGTTAAACATGCAAAACTGATTTGTTGAAAAAGCTTGAACATGGCGAGATAGTGCAGCCCGCATTTAAATATATAATAGATAAGGAACAAAATCAGCATACCTCCAACATAATTTTAAAACGTGCCTGCTATGCATCGAAGTCTTCCGAAGACACGAAATCGAACCAATGGTAAACTGCATTGATGAAATCGCAAAAACCAATAACTCTGACGAAAGACATGAATATCGAACAATATTATTCAATTTTTCAGAAGCCTAAATGAATTGGATTAGAAGCACAACAAATTTGATTATGTGAAGTTGATTGATAGTTCTTTTGAAATAGTCTGAATAAAAAAGTGATCAAAAATCTTATAAAAAAATTTAAAAATCGAACATTTAAATTTTTTTTTTTAAAATCGAACATTTTAAATTTTTTTCATTTCTAACATTTTCATTTTTATTACGAAATTCAACAAAAGCCAACAAACAGTAATTGAAAAAAAAACATACTGTGATTCTGTTAAACATTTCGTTCACCCGAAAAAGATTGCGAGCTTTTTGATCGCGTGCCTTCTTTCTGGACGCGGCTTACCCTTCGATGGGGATCAGTAATTTGTCCATTTCCAATTTGATATTCTTATCAGTCTTAGAGACAGCTTGGAAAGCTATTTCAATGACAAAATCGGATTTCGCAGAAAAAATTGGTTGATGCACAAAGATCCGAAGTTAAAAGATCTGCAATGCTGTAAAGATTTGCTTGAGAATAAAACGTCAGGCAACTCGGTAAAGAATTGGTTAAGTCTTAATATCAGGCAGCACGGCATAGGGCCCATACCAGCATTATATAAATACATCAATAAACAATATTGCAGGAATTAAGTCAAGTCAGCATTTATTGCATTGTCATTAAAAGTATTTACTTCAATCGTCCCTCCTCTACAACAGCACTAATTGAATTGTCTATGAAATTGGATTGTCTATTAGCAAAATCGACTATTCCAAACAAAGCGCGATAGTGGCAACGATTAGTGGAACTTGAATTCAAGCTACCAGGAAATTTGAGACTGGAAGTAGAGACCTATTCAAGGCCGAAACCTTTTTCCCCGACTACAGCCAATGGCCAAAATCATCTTTAAAACTTGACAATAAGAATCGACAGAATCTGTAATCGACTTTACATGTGAATCAAAACATTTAAAACGCTTGAGTAACAGGAGATCTATAGTAACCTTAAAAGAACACAGCCTGGAAAATATTGTAACGACATCTGTTGAGATGTTTGAAGTAATTCACATATGATGAAAGACAGCAACATCAATTGCTCACGTTACGATTAGATTATGATTATTTTATCTCACTATGATTTCATTAATACCTTCCATGCCGCAGTCGGCAGAGAGGAAAAACCAAAATGGTCTGTAACATACGCCCGGAAGTACATACCGACGGAAACTAAGCTTTCTAAAACGACTGGCTAGCGTCTAAACACAGCTTCACATGCTTTTAACCGTCTCTGCCAAAGCCAGTTCAAGGTGTGGTCCATTAACATCGGGTCCACAAAGTCGTTACTACTTAAGGCTAACGACCAGAACGCGTAAATCGTTGTTCTCTGCTCGACTACAGAAAACCTTTGCTATGATTTTAGCGCTTTTTCTGTTTTCTCGAAAATAAAAATGGTCACGTCTCTTTACAAACGAATTTCAAAAATTTCACATGTCAGTTAAAACCGACATCTTTCAATTCAATCATTCTGTCAAATAAGACCATTAATTCTCTGAAACAGCCAGTTCTCCCACCAAACTGCCCGGATGAAAAATCGTTTTTTCCATGCATTTTAGACGCCATTCTTGTCGAATGTCACAGTCAAATGATACTTCAACAAATAAAAATATGAATCCACGGTGGCAAGTAGGACAACCATAAGAGAAAATTACACAGATTGAGAGGAATACACTACCTCAATTAAACAAACCATTAAAAACAAAAATTGGGTTCATGACATCGTTCATTCACGGTTTTCCACCAGTATTTTAAACTTTTTTGACCCTTGCTCTTCAAATTTTGGTTAATTTCATTTTGTATTTTCTCGGACAGCGCTTTCACACGTGACCAATGTTGTTTTGTGTGCTCTCATTGCTTTCGTTGAAGTAAGAACTTCGTGTAAGGCGTCATGTGTGCTGGATCTTTATCCGTCCTAGTGACTGAGCGTTTTGGGCAAAAAATGTCAATGAAATGTTTTATATATTCTAAGAAGGCTTCTATGAAGATGATGCTCGAATTGACATCAAGGCAAATGGACTCTGGGGAGGCTAAATCCCATGCTAAAGGCTGCCCTAAAACTATATCTGACACCTACAATGATCATGAGAGTGTCAAAACTCTAAAATAACAACAAAGAATTCTGGATGAGGAACACAGCAGCTTTGTTTCACTAAATTTTGCTTGTCGGAAGAGCAGTACTAGGCTCTACAAAAACCGTCCAGATTCTAACGAAGAAAATAAGCGAAAACCGGAACGAACCATACTCGGACACAATAAATTTTCTAAGAACAAAAATAAGTTATGCACTTTTGAGAGCACAGGGTGTGCAAAAAACTTAAAAATACATCCAACATAGACAATTCTAACTGTGCTATAATCGTGGAGGGTAGATTTCAAATGACAATTCTCTGGATGCAAAAAAATCGGCTTGATTTATTCATAAATTTTTGCTGATGTTTTTATATAGCTTGGTACGGCCCTATCCAACCTGTGCACGTACTGTCGCATGACGGAGGGGCCAATTTTAATTGATCCCTTTTTGAAAAATTAGACAAGAATGATATCAATGGTTTTCCACATGCCAAACAAAGTATCGGATTAACATTGTCCCAGTCGGTCATATTTGGAAGTCTGACCTTGAGCAACGCTAAAGACATGATTTTGCGGTGAAATGAAACTTAATTAAACTAGAGTTGCTTCTCGACTTAGTTACTCAATCCTAGAGATCGTGCTGGTATGTGAGTACCCAATTTAAAATTCTTGAGTATGTTTTACATTGTTATGTTGAGGTAAGGAGAATTTTAGGTTGATCCATCTGAAATGGATCAAAGTTCCACTGTATAATAAAAAGTAACTATACATAAGGTTCCCACCCTGTTTTTAACGGCGTTCGCGTATTATAGGTATTTTGAGAGCTGAGTATGGGGACGTTCTTATTTTCTAGAGTGGGGAGGTATTTTGGTACTAAGTTTTAAGCTGTAACACGGGTTTTAGTCTCATGTCGCAAGTGAACCGATTTGGCTCCGACCGCTTGAGGTAGAAAAACACAAGAGGTAGTGTCCCTGACTCTTGAGCCAATGGTTATAGGGCCTATTTTTTTTAAGCTCACATGTGACTTAAGTAGGCGACTGTTACATAGTGTTTTTATGGCGCTCCTGGTTGTTTTTACGTTATCATGACTACGGAGTCGAACCCACTCAAAACAGCTCCGAGCTACATGCCCATTCTAGAGTACCGTGATAGCTTTTTAAGAAACTTGAGAAAACTTCCCGGTGCGCTTTCCGAAACAACGACTAGCTCTCCTAGTAAGGGGGGGGCCACTAGGGGGACAAAAAACGATCAAACAATAAGAAGCAAAACATTAACCCAAAAAGAATAGAAAAAAGGAACAAAAGATGTAAAACTTACAAAAAAGGTCAGTGGCTTTGATACTGGACTGGGTGGATCAAATCTTTAAATTAATCAAAATAGTATACTCATAGTGTTTTTTAATAAGACCGATCAAATTAGGTTCGATCAAATTAGTAAAGTTGTACAGGTGCCCGAGTGTGGGGCGTTTCAAGGCTTTTCAGATATACTGCAACTTCCGCGGACCACTGGGAGACTTTACTGGAACAGGTGACCAGCCAAGTGGGAAAGTGGTTCTAAGGAAAGGGACCTGTGAGGTGCTGGACACGCTAAGAGGACATTCAGTAGAGAATCAGAGCAAACAGAGAAGGGCAAACAGGAAGGTTCTGTTCGGTCAATCGGGTATCGTTAAAATCCACATTACATTAAAAGAAAGAAGTGTAAAATTGGATAAGCGGATACCCACTGTTTTGAGGATACGTTTTTACTTGAGCAGAGCTTGGAAACAGGTTCTACGGTTTTCTCTCGAGGGTTTTAGCACCCAACGCGCTTAAGGTATTTTTCGGCTTAAGTGGGGGGCTAGATAGGGGAGACGTTAGAAGGGGGCTGGTTAAGATAGAGGTTGGTGGTTGAATATAGTATAAAGGGGGGACACATTATAGTAACTGTACATTCGACATTGGTTACATTAGTAGACCCAGTTTCTGTAACGATCCATCTTTAGACTCAGAACAAAAATTGCAACGCGAGGATATCCAAATTTAAGATCGAATTAAGGTAAGTAACCTGGTCGGACCGGTGGGGGGATCAGAAATAGACCGTTTTTGGAACCCAAAAGGAGGATACCCCATAAGATTGCTAATAGGGGGAGGAGAAACAGGTGACAATCAGGTACCAGATTTTTTGTTTCACAGAAGACGGCATTGGACGCTTTTGAATTTTGATAAGACTAATCTTTCTGTTTTTATCATTTTTATCATTTAGATTTTTACGTTTTCGGATCTCACTTTTTTGGCTTTTACAAATTGGTGGTCACAAAGCACTTACCAACAAATCGTGTTTCGACTTGCATTGGGTTGATAAGGGGAAGGTAATTTCACGAAGGCTGGTAGGTAAAACTTTTGATTAACAAGATTGGGTTTTGAGGGGGAAAATTTAATACTAGAGCTCAAGTGGTGGTACCGGGGATAGTGATCTAGGTGTCTCAACGCTAAGGAACAAGAGATCCGACTGTCCCAACACCGAAGAACAAGAGATCCGACTGTCCCAAAGAACAAGAGGTCCGACTGTCCCAACACTTGTGCAGGGGGTTTTGGGACAGTGTGAAGTGTCCCAACACTTGAACAAGAGGTCTTGGGACAGTAAGAAGTAGCCCGACACTTAAACGAAAGGCCCTGGGACAGTACGAAGTGTCCCAACATTAGAACAGGGAGGTCTTGGGACAGTGTTAAAAGTCCCAACACTTGAGCAAGAGGTGTTGTGACAGTGCGAAGTGTCCCAACACTTGAGCAGGAGGTATTGGGACAGTGCGAGGTGTCCCAACACTTGAACGAAAGGTCCTGGGACAGTGTGAAGTGTCCCAACACTAGAACAAAGAGGTCTTGGGACAATGCGAGATGTCCCAACACTTGAACGAAAGGACCTGGGACAGTACGAAGTGTTCCAACAATTGAGTAAGGCACCAGGACCCAATCAGAACGACCCAAAACAGCTGAAAGTCCACACTATTGGGGTTACCAACTCGATTAGTTTCTTCTTACAAAAATTATGAGTATTTTACAATTTTGCAATTTTAGAAAAGGAACTTGTACAAATCAGAATTGTAGATAAGAAAATATGATGAAGAAAACCAGAGTATCACTAACTGAGAGAAAGGGAACAGGACTTAAGCAGAGCCAGATCTCAATGCAAAAGAAACCGACACCAAAGACTCCGGGAGTAATGATAAAAAGTATTTCGGTGAATATGGTCAGCACAAGAAGCACCATGGAGCAGAAGGCGAAAGAGAAAACGTTGGAAGAACAAAGCATACCAGCAAAAGAGACAGATCTAGAGACACCAGATCAGAGCATAGACGGGATAGAACGCAAGACGACGGAATCAACTCCGATGCCAAACACAGTGGAACAAGAAAAGAACACAACAGAGTTCTCAACGATAGGCAATCAAGAAGAGGCAACCAACACACCAGAGACGTTCACCGAGAGGAAAGCTGCGATGGTCGGAATGAAACCAAGAATTGAGGAGGCAACAGCAGCAACCGAGAAGAGCAAAACCTTTGCGACGGTTTCTACGATAACGACGGAAACCATGGAGGAAATGGGGGCAGTCTCGCAAGAAGCAGCATTTAGCCCCGACGAACGATCTAGGGAAACAAGAACAACCTCCGTGGAACTGAGAGACCTGATGACAAAGTTGAATGAGATAGACAAAAAGCTGAAGTGCAGTGAAGAGGACCAACTAAAACAGAAAAAAAGGAAATAAGACACAACAAGAACGAGAACCTGGACAACTACTTTTGCTTAGCAAGGACCACGGAAGATAAGCTACAACAGATGTCGGACAAAGTAGAGACTACCGACAAAGAAAGAAACACATCAAAAAATATATGTAAGAAATGAAGAAACGGTACGACACTGTGAATGAAAAATTTTGGAACCTTGAGACTAGAATGGATACAATGAGCAAGGACCAAGCTGAAAGTTCTTGTGGCAAACAGTCCAAACTGGAAGCTCTCTTGAGAAACTATATAGCACAGGATAAACTGGTAACAGAAGATCCTCAAGGCACCAGAGTCGACTTCATAGAACCGCAACGGAATAAACGAGAGTCTACACCGTTACCCCGGATTGTAACGAGCATAAGGGCAGGGGTTTCCATGACCATTATGAAGCGTGGAACCTCAAACACGACGAATGCACCAGGAGACTCAAGCACACACACCAATGTAGCACCTGACGCCATGACATGGGCGAGCACCGGGGAAATTATGAACAGGACACTTGAAGCATTCGCAACAAGGAACACAGACTCAAGTGACAGAGGAAGTGGTAAATCCAGAAAGACCTTCAAGAAACCCAAAGAGTTCAAAGATGACTCGGATGGCTGCATTGACACATGGACAGAAGTCATGAGGTTACATTTAGAATAAGACTACTTGAATGACAAAAGGCAGGCCTGCACAGCAATACTGATTCGGATCAGGAATGAAGGGTCACCAAGCGATAATGAGATTTGAAAAAAGAAGACAGAGGGACGACGAGTCAATCGATCAGTTCCTGCATGATCTCGAGAGCTTGAGAAGAAGGAGCGATCCGGAAGAATCGACAAACAGGAAAAATTTCAGCATCGCCTCGAAATTTATCGACGGGATGAAGAGTGACGACTTGAGAACGATGTTGGCGACGTATTATACACTATCAAAGGATAATGCACCAACCTAGGAAGAGATGAAACAAAAGTATAGAGAGTACCTGTTGATGAAGCCAAAAAAACACTCGTACCAAGAAGGCAGGAATATGCAAGGGGGAAGCCAACCACAAAGGTCTTCATGGTACAAGCCTAGAGACGACATGGATAAACGCAGGTCATGCGCAGATTGTGGATCAGCGGATCATCATCTAGCGGATTGCACGACATACAAACAAGGTATGAAAAGTCCGGGATACGTGCCGGATGAAGAAGATACGAGCCAAACGGAAAAACATGAGTTTTATAGTGGCTTAATCATCAAGATAGGCGCGAGGCGCTTCTTCTGTAACCAGGAGGGCCATTTCAGGATTGGACTGTTTTTTGCTTTGGGAGGTGGTGAAGAGTCAAAATCATTCCAACCATAAATTAGCACTGAGTGCGGTGCAGAATATGAGGAACAGACAAACCGAAAATGACTTAAAGAACAGGGAGGCAGCGAGTGGGGAGTTATCAACAAGGACGGTGAAAGCCGTAACGCAAGTCAAAGCTGCCACGGAGGCTGAGACCAAGAATTCACTGGGGATAAACTATGAGAAAGCAGCTGCAGAGGCAATCAACAAAGTGAAGCAAGATTTGGCGACAAAAGAAACCGAGCAACGGCTGAAGCAGGAGATAGAAAGGCAGAGGTTGAACGAGACTTTCTGCAGAACGATGCCACTGCCAGAAGACGGAGAGACCGCAACAAACAGTGGTTATTGCAACACTCTAAAAATGATGACGGGAAAACCATTTGGCATAACGAAAATTGGGACGTGAATAATGTCGATAATCACAGTGGGCATTCACGAAGTAACAAGAAACCTGAGTGAAACGAGCGATCAGACGAAAATGCACAATGATGTGTACGCAGATTACTTGAGTGCAATGAGCCCGCAAACAGCTTCTAGAGCATTGAGGGCACTACTCACAAGAGGTGGCAGCGAATCAGTTTGCATTGACAATAGGTACACGGAAGCCTATGGTCCACATGAGGTAATGCTGAACATAGATGGAATAAACATCTAAGCGAAGACCATGATAACATGTGATGAAGACATGAAAAATCTACGTGGGTAGAGAAGAACTGAAAGTGAGATCAATTGGACACTGTGCTACGCTAGAAGAAGATGCGATGCATATCGGGACGAAGGCAGATGTATCTGCACACGTACTAGACATAAGCGGAAAAAAGACTCAACTGCGTGGGTTAGTGGACACAGGAGCGGTTTTGAGCGTCATACCATTCAAAACATGGAAGAGGATGGGCTTCGACAGAGATGACTTGATAGACTCGAGAATACGACTGTCAGCAGCGAACAAAGGGGCGCTGCGGGTACTAGGCAGGACACCAATTTTAGCCCTAAACTTGGGGAATGCAATTTGTGGATGAGCTTTCTCGTGGTGGAGAATCTGGAAGAGTCTGACCAATTCATTTTGGGCAGAGACTTCGTCAGAAATTTCGATGTAACAATTGATCTAAACAATGCGATGTTCAGGATTCGGAACCCGGAAAGGAAGTACGTAATTAAACCGGTAAATTTGATAATGGCGAATGAGAAAAAAGCAACAGTATTCTTGAGAAGGAGGGTAAGGCTGAAAGTAAACGAAGCGGCGATAGTAAGTTTGCGGATGAAAAACTATAATGAACTAAGTGACAAAAAGCAAGTATGCATAGTCCCAAATCCGAACAGTCAAAGTGCTGCTATTTTAGGAAGATCCTTCTCAATAACCAAGAGTGGCCTCTGCGTCAGTGTCTTGTTGAATACTCTTGATTTAACAATCACAAGTCAGAGGGGAAGGAAACTGGGATATGCTCCACCTGTGAAATCTTGATATGAAATGACCGAAAATGTGAAAGAAAATGAAGTTCTTGATTGCCCGAATCATAATGATAAGATTTGTATTTTGAGAAAATTGAAGAAAATCAAATATTCATCAGGTCTTGTGAAATCGCTTAAGTCAGAGACAGACGATGTACTTTCGAGCTGTTCGAATTTTCCGGAAAGACCCACACTAGAAGAATTAAAAATGGATAAACCTGTATTACGAGAGATAGAGCACTTGAGGGAAAAAGTAACGGACGAACAGCTCGAAGCCATCAAGGATGTACTAGATTGGAGCCAGGACGTTTTTTCGAAAGATAAAGCAGATATTGGATGTTGTAATTGTGTTGAACACGAAAAAGAGCTTGAGGAGTCGGTGGTGCCACACAGGGAGGGGGCGAGGCGTATGACCCCTAACAAATCGGAGGCATGTAGAAAAGAGACCGAACCCTACTAGAGTATGATATGATAGGACCATCCAAATCACCGTAGGCGTATGGAGTAGTGATGGCTAAGAAGAAAGGAAACCAACTAAGGTTGTGTTTTGACTCTGGTATCTGAACTCAGTCACGGTGAAGGATGCCTACCCATACATATAATTGATGAGAGCCTCTCGAAATTAGGAGATGCAAAAATTTTTACAGCTCGTGATTTTGGGTCGCCTTTTTGGCAGGTACCACTAAGGAAGCAGGACAGGGACAGAGCAGTGTTTGCTTGTGAGCTGGGGCTGTTTCAAGAGAAGGGGATGCCCTTTGATCTTTGCAATGCCACGGCTACGTTTCAATGATTGATGGCACATGCATTGACACGTGTAGCAAAGAAAAATGGCAACCTGGTGATGTGCTACGTGGACGACGTGGTAATAGCGACATCTACTCTAGAGGACCACATCAAGCGACTAGATGAGGTGTTTTCTTGCATGAAAGGAGCAGGACTAAACTGCAAGCCATCGAAGTGCGAGATTCTTAAAAACTCAATTAATTACCTGGGGAGGATGGTGGATAAACATGGCATCAGACCAGACCCAGACGCAGTAGAAGCTGTGCTGACCTGGAAATCACCGAAAACGGAGCATCAACTAATGAGCTTCTTGGCTTATGCGAACTATTACAGGGAATTCATCAAGGGCTAAGTGTACCCGATGGAACAACTCATGGGGCACAAAGGCAAGAAATTCATGTGGAATAACGCGGCAGAAGAGTCATTCCAAAGATTAAAGAAAGAGTTCTGTGAAGCACCTGTGCTAGGTATGCCCACGGTAAAAGGAATGTACGTGCTGGATACGGATGAGTCGGTGGTAGCGATGTCTGGCATACTCCATCAAGAGCAAGATAGGAACGGGAAGACAGTCTTGAGACCGATAGAGTTCGAATGCAAAGTCTTGAGCGATGGAGAGATAAAATAGGGGGCACCCAAGGCAGAGATGTTTGCGGTAGTCACCTTTGTAGAGAAATACAGGGCGAACCATTCAAGTTACGGGTCGACAATAGAGCACTCGGCTGGCTGAAAACATACTGAATGGATCAGAGCTACATTGGGAAATGGATAGTTCACTTAGACGGCTACAATATGATCATTGAACGCAGATCAAGGGACATAGATCAAAATGCCGATAGCTTGAGTAAGAAGACGGAATTCTACGAGAGACAGGAGCAAAGATAGGCTAGAAATCAAAGATGGCTTCTCTTCTATGGACAAGGAGACGTACGACAGCCTTCCACTCACCAGGCGGCTCGAAAAGTCAGGAAATCCAATAGAAGACCATCCCGAATTACCAGAGGAGCATCAGGAAAAACAATTCTGAAGAGAAACCGAGGGATGCCAATGGAAGTTATGCTCAAGTCAAAAATAGTGAGGGAAACACTAAAGGCAAAAGGATACGATCTCAATGAAGTAGAGACAGGAAGGGTGAAGAAAGGCGAGGACTTGACGGGATTTCTCGAGAAGCTAGCAGTTGATAGACCTGTAGTCCGGGACAATAACAAAGACGAACCAGAGGTCACAATACTGAGAAGAAGAGAAGCAGCTTATAGTGAGGACTCGTTGAAAGAAAAGCAACCTGATGACAAAGAAGTCGTGCAGTCATTGGTCGAGAAAATTCCGGAAGAGATACTGAGGCAGACTACGTTTCGAAAGAAGAAAGTTTCTTTCAGGGAGGAGGCCGAACACCTTGGACTAGATCAAGAGTTCGGGGAGTGGCCTGCGTCTTAAGAAGACGCTGAAGAAGAGAAATTGTCTGGGGTGTCCGAAGAATGGAATGAAGACTGAGAGAAGCGTGGCGATGACCAAGATAGTCTCTGCATGATATTGGCAGAAGAGAAAATGAGGCACCGCGACAGGGAACTACAAGCTGACCCTTCCTCGGGAATGTACGATCTAGATCAACAGGAGGTGGACGGAGGAGAAGAGCTTGAGAAAATTGCAGTATCATGGAAATCTTTCAGGGAGATTTTATGCAATTCAAATGTCAGAACAAACCTGGAGCCAGATGAGGACAGGGAGGTCTTGAGAAGGATAGTCTGAGTCAAGCTACAAGACGACATCCACAGTCCTGGAGATTTGAATGGTCAGATGATGGCATTGAAGGGACACTTCAAAGCGAGATACAGACTGTCGGATCTGATACGAGCCCAAAATAATGAAAAGATGCGAGCAACCTCTCCAAATGGATCCGGACAGGAGTCAAAGAGAAATGGGACCTGGAGGAAGACAGTTACAAGATCTTGAGCCAGTTCTACAAAGAGTGAAGTGATTTACTCTATCACACAGATGAAGAGAAGATATTACAGAAGCATAATCTCATCATATTGCCACAGTTAAACCAGACGGAAGTGTTGTCCAGATCGCGCGACCAGACGGGACATCAGGGGATAGACAAGGTGCGACAAAAAATACGACACAGGTTTTATTGGCCAGGGTTAAGAAAGGCTTGAGAGAGATGGGTGACCGCATGTCTGTTGTGATTACAATTGAATAACCCTAGAAAAATAAAGTTCCCACTTTAGTCTGTAGAGAGCTCGGAGTTTAACTAAGTCGTGCAGATAAACTATCAGAAGATCTGCATGACTGACTCGGGATACAATCAATTACTGGTTATAATAGACCACTTCACGAAAGTGGCAGAAGCGGTGCCATATCAGACAGCCTCAGCAGAAGAGACTTGTGACCACTTGATAACGCATTGGATATCGCCGTATGGTTGTCCGATGACATTCCAACCGGACAACGAGAAAGCCTTCGTGGGTGACCTGACAAAAGTGTTGACGAGGATATCGCACAATGCTCAAGCACATTCAACAACTTACCATGCTCAGACTAACGGATTAGTGGAGAGACAGAACAGAACGCTAGTGAACATGCTCAGTGTGTATTGCTCGAGATACATGACAGGCTGGGAAAAGTATCTGCCGCAAGTGGTAGGGGCATACAACAGCACGCAACACTCAACAACCGTTATCAGCCTTTTCATGATGTTAAGTGGCAGGGAGAGAGCGATGTCCCTAGCATTCTTCTATCCAGAGTACGAAGGGAAAAAGACGTCGCCTCAGGCGTATGTGAAATAGAAGCGGTCGAATGGCGAGGACCGTTGATGAAAACGGAGGTATACCAGCAGGGTTGATTCTACCGCTTGAGTACATGGCGTGCAGTGCAATATGAAAATCTGAAACCTCATGTCCCATCTCCGGAGGACTAGTGTGTACCACAGAACATGGGAGGACTCGAGTAACTACTGGTAGAGCCAGCATGTAAAACGAACGAAAGAGACACCAGAGAGAAGAATGACGGCAACGAGGACGTGAGCAAGGATGATAATGAGAAAATGGATGTAGATTCAGAAAGGGGATCTTCTGCGGAGGAAGATTGGAATCATTTAGTGCAGAACGAGATGCCAAAGTGGACGGAACCAGACTTGCCGAGGACTGCAGAGACAAGAAAGGGCAATCACAAGCGGACAGGCATGAGATACAATAGGTATGGTGATGACTTCTTGATTGACAAGATACAACCCGAATAGATAGGCGAGGAGTTAGTGAATGTGGGCGCGCTGGTAGCGGATGAAGAGTGGCAAATCATCAACGACAGCGAGCACTCCTAGCAGGAGGACCACCCAATACCAGAACGAGAAATAGACCTGGAGCAGAGCGGGATAGAAAGGAGGTTTGACCTCATGAACAAAGGAGAAGAAGCGCAAAGTGTCCAGCAGGTCAACGTATCAGCAGAAACATATGTGTAGACGAAAAATCCGCTTTTCGGTTGGACAGCCACAGATCGGCCACTAGAACATCACCGGATAATTTAGACTCGATTTGCTGATAAATTTGATGATAAAGTTTGATGATAAAGAAGATCCGGGAAGTGAGAGAGACCAACGGGTTGGAATTATATCAGAAGGAAGCTGAGCCTACCATAGTAAGAAAATTCAAGACAAAATTTGAAATACCCAATGAATATTCAGAGAACATCCTGATCACGGACAGCGACTTCATTTTGTCAGATAGGACAAGTGCGATTTACATAACGGCAGACATGAGCTTCAACACGAGACTAGAAGCCGACTTCAAGAGAGAATATAAGAATGTGGAGTTTTTTTTATGGCAAAGACCGGGGTTGGGAGGAATGGCTGCGCTTCCTCCTTCAGTTTCACAAGTTACGGGAAAATACCCGTGCTTTTTGGTAACAAGGGTCAACGAGAGGAAAACGATTAACCCCGAACACGTGGTGTTGGCACTAACGAGGCTGAGGGACTTCATGGTCGAAAGAGGAATACTGGAGGTCTCGATGCCGGTCTACGACCCAAACAGGGGCAAGTTGAACCCTAGGAAATTGTACGCCATCTTACACGTGGTCTTTGCAGAAACGGAGATAACGGTGCACCTACACAAGAAATACTACTTCAGTATCGCCTGAGCTGAGGGCAGACATAGAAGTCTTGAGAGTTAGGAGGCAAAGGTCTCTCGAATTAGGTGAAAGGGGGCACGAGTCAGGTAAAAAGGGGCACGAGTCAGGTAGATAGATTTTAATGTAATTGGCATGACAAATAAATGTTAGAGAGCTGATGGTGCTAAAACATAAAATGAGTCTGCTTGCGCTTAAAATCACTAATTGAAATATTTTAGCAAACATTTTTTGGGATAACGTTTTAAAACATAATAATGGGGGAGGCTTAGGTTACGCACAAAACATCTTGGTCTAAAAATGGGTTTTATTTTAAGATTGATTTGCAAAATTGAACTGACAATCAAGCCACACTCTTTCGAAGAAAGAAGGACATCTTGAACAAGTTCTCCACTAGCATTATCAGAGGGAAACATTTCTCAAGTATCAGTTGGGGAAATGTATTTCTTGAGTCTATTCGGTAAGGTACTTCTCGAGTTGGTTTGAGAAAGGTATTTCTTGAGTTGGTTGATACGTGAGATCGCCTGAAAAAAGAGTGACGATGGCGGATCGCTTCTGGAAGTCTATTGCCAGCAGCACTCAAAAGGCCTACCCTCGACGAGCTATATAAGCGCGTGAGGCGATTTTTTATTGGCTAGAAATCCCGGCTTAAATAACCACACGGAATTTTGGTCGGGAGAATTCCCCCTCCCGACCAGACCACCAGCGGCATCCGCAGTCAAATCCACGAGCAGGCCATTGTCCATGATACGATCTCAACAAACAGAGGAAACATATCCGGACCTCAATAACTTGAGGAGGGAACTGGAGAGGGCTCAGAGGGAGCGAGACTGGGTGAACCTCGACAGGTATGGCGCGAACCTTGAGAGGAACCAAGCCAACCTGGAAAGAGATCAAGCAATTCTCGAGAGGGATCAGGCAAGGTGCGATCTGAATATGATTAGAGCGGAGTAACAGCAAGCACAGAAGGTGCGCGAGAATACGGCAAACTGCGAACAGATAAAGTCAGAGATTGAAAAGATACATAAGAGGCAACAAGAGTTCGCGAACAGAAAGAAAGGAAGAGGAAGATCACAGAACCAGCTGCCGCTGGATCGAGACCAGAGTCGCCGATAGAGGTGGATCAGGGTTTCCGGTCGAGTGGTCGATTTAACTTGGACCGAGTAGCTCAAAAATATATGAATGAGGGGCTGGAGGCATGGACACCACCTGAGCCGATGCCCTCCGTGCGCGGTCTAGAGACGAGACCGATCCAGCCGTTGATGGAAATTGCGCTGCCGGGATACACGCCCAGTTCAACTGGTGGTAGTCAAACCGGGACCGGTTCATCGCGTCTCAAGGAGCTATACGATAGGTTGCAGTCGAAGGCTCGCGGCAATTCAGCACGAGAAGAGCAACTTCCCACCTGGAGACATCATTTAGTCAGAAGTGTAGTGATTCCGAGCTACAAGAAGAATAGAGATGGCGCCTATCACAGGCATAACCGCATGGATTGGACAGCGGCACAACGAGAAACAAGGGATGCTTTCCATGACGCGTCTTGGGCTGTATAGTTCACACAGCCAAGAAAACCCGAGGGTTGGGTCCACTTGATTATAGTGGACATCCTGATACGAGTGCTGACGCGAATCCAGTCACATTGGCAAGTTGGGGTCTTGAGTTTTTCTGGAGCTGCAACGCCGCAGATGTTGGCGTCACTGGAGATGTTGGATATGGTGAAGATTTACACGGTCACTCTGATGATGGGAACCAATAACGTGTCCAGGGGAGAGTCGAGAAAGGTAATGAGGCTGCAAGAACAGATGAGTTGTATTCTTGAGGAGCCTAGGATTTATCTAGATCCCGCGATACTCACCATTTGCACTGTCAACATACAACATGAAGGCCGAGCAACACGCGAGGAAAATGAATGATAAAGTACGCAATATCAACGAGATAATCAGACCGATCCAGCAAAGAAGCGTGCTTCCCGTAAAATTGCTGGACGTGGCCGATATTATGGAATACTCCCTTCCGGGTGACGAGTCTTCGGATGGGATGGTGGCGTCCACATTGATAGGCCCAGGGGGCGTGGAGTGGTTGAATGGTGTCTTCTAGAGGCACATAATCATTTTAGAGTCAGAGATGCTGGAGACAGCCCAGTTTGCCTTTGGTCCATCCCCGATACCTCCCATCTCCTCAACTAGACCCTTATATGGTCGTTTGGAAGGAAGAGTCGACTCGAGAGACAGCTCAAGGAGCAGCAGGACCAGACAACTGGGAGCTACGCCGATGGAGGCAGATGAGGCTGGGTCATCAACGACCCAGAGCTCGGTAGTGTCCTCAGTGGTGGTGGTGGACAACAGGAAGGCGGAGAGACCAAGAGAGACGAGCTTTGGAGAGGCACGATATTTGGAGAGGGTGAAAGATCTAGACCTGAAGGATTTGGCATGTAGGCAAGAGTTGGCGGAGATCCTGGGGCTCAAGAATTTGTCAAATGAAGACTTGAGCAGACATCACTGCGGGGACTGGTTGAAGGCCCACGAGGCACACTTCTTGAGAGTCAGGACATTAGAGACAGCAGGCTTAAATGGGATTCCGCAGAAGTAGATATTGGGCCCAGTCAACTGCAGGCCCCTCAAGCAACTGGGGAGTCCAGGACTCATAGTAGAATCTCCCAAGCACCGAACAAGTATAGCCAGAATCAGGGTAGCGATTCCCGCACAGCTGAGAGTGGTGGAAAAGCTTCTTGAGCCGAAGAACATGGAACTCCCCGATGCCGCATGTGGAGGTCCAAAGCTGGCCGAAGGTCCAAGATACGGAATGCCCTGTGGAAGCTCGCAGCTAGCCAAAACGTTGACAGTGTTTGATCGATCAGATCCAGGAGCAGCGAGGGTGATCATCGTGGCGGGTTCGGACTTCGACGGGACGTCGCCGAAGTTTTTCTGGCCAGAGACCTTGGTGTATCTGCTGCCTGGGGCAAAACTGAATCAAATTATGACCCCAGTGGTGGCGATTAAGACAGAGACGCCTTTTAAGCCTGAATTGTTGCTATTCGCGGGAATGAGCGACCACCTGCATGCGGCAGGACTTCTAGAGCACCCAAGGAGTGAAGAACCAACACCCAAGAAAATCTGGGAAGCAATCCATACGTTGTTCGCCGCGATAAATGAGGTGCAAGAGTTAGCGGCTTCTCGATTTGGACCCAAGACGAGAGTGGCATTTAGGACATCCCCGGGCTACGCGAGCATGCCGCCTGCCTTGTAGTTTGTGTATGCAATGTTGGTCTTGATAGCGGAAGGGAACGCGTGGCGGATACTTATGGCTGCTCCCAATCGCGAACTGGAGCCAGTCAACTTGAGACTTCTTAAGTCGGAGTTGGCAGCGGCATGGGAAGATGTGTCCCACGCTCTGAAGGGAATCTACGAATTGGCGGACATTTTGATTGTGCTGGATGAAGTCCTCTGCCTTGAAGTGTCGAATCTCGCCCGGCATTTAAAGTTCTATCCTGAGATAAGGGTTGATCAACCGGTATTAAACCATCTGACAGCCAGCCTGTGATTTTGGAGCACGATTTTGACAACCACGAGCTCCACCAGTAAAGTGAGGGGACCAAGGAACGAGAGAAAAAGTGTAACTTTGGCCGAGAAGCAATTGGAACCGATGGGTTACCGCTTAATCCAAGAGAGAGGCAGATGGCCGTTTCTGATCCCAAGACTTGAGAACGCCACAGACAAAACGAGGGGGATTGCTCCACCTCTCATCAATCAGATATGAGAGTTTCTTGAAGAACAGCTTGATGTGGCAGAAAACAGGAAGATGGCGGTGGGAAGATTTATCACGGCGGCCAATGAAGTCACCATTGGAGGGTTCTCGATGGAGCATGCGAAGGGCGAATTGAAGACCAGAAAGAACCATGAAACCTTGAGATTCTTGAGTCCATGCTGGGAGAAGAAATATTGGACAGAGTGTTCTATGCGGGAGGTACTATCTTGGATGCGTTCGTGCAGTTACTAATAAACATGCCCATAAACATCCTACTGGCCCTGTGTTTGGTCTACCTCAGGTACCTGTTCAATATGCGCCGAGTATGTATGTTCAGCAGGGCGATGGAAACGCTCAGAATTGACGGGTACTTGACGCTCGTACTGTTGAAACATGGAGAACTGACGGCGTTTCATCGACTGATGAAGGAAGGGAAACCCCTGTCGCTAAGAAAGGCTCACCCAAGTGTGGAGAATTATTCATACAAGTGTGCTGCCGGACTGAGGACGTTGCTGGTGGAGTGTCTCCTAATGGAGAATCGATACTTGACGGGCGAGGAGAGAAATCCCAAGACGAGAGAAGTGTTGAAGGAGGCGAACGGAGGCATACCTCACTCGACTGACTTAAGTTTGGCCATGATATCTGACCCATTGGGTATGATCAGGGGTCTTGAAGAAGTTGTGTTTTCCATCTACGGACCGGCGGTGACATACGCCTTTGCGGATCCGCTCGTGGTGGCATATCGGCATTCAGTGCTGCACGTGAGCCCAATAAGTATCCTAGATGGGACAGCGCCGAATTGGTGCAGGCAAGAAGACTTGAGAGCGCGAATGAGTGAGACGGTACTTTTCAGGAAAGTGAAAGACCCTGAGCTGATGGTGTTCAACTTCCGGGGACAACTGCAGTGCAGAATGGGGGGAAGCGTGAAAATCCCATCGAGGCCTATCCAAAGTTCTGGAACTTGAATCCCGTGGCAGGGGACAAGAGAAAGTCTTGAGAAAGCCGGCGTGGAAAGGGAGTTTTTTAACTAGTGAAAAAGGAGTTGGAAACTATACTTGAGCAAGAGGTTCTGCCCACTGCCGTCCCTGAGTTCCCGATGGTCAGAAGAATGACCCTGGGATGAACAGCCCTTTCGTAGACCCTTCCCTACACAAAAGAGCCACTGTGGAGAAGCAGCAAAGGGAAAAGGAATATACTGACGGTTGGGAACCCTTGTTCATAGGATACTCAGCTGCAGTTTATTTCTACACGTGTGACATCAGAATAAACACGTGGACGACGCAGGCAAAGAAAATGAGAGGCTCGATGTCCCCGAAGTTCGAGGTCCGGTACATCCTGAGGACGCTTGAGGAGGCTGAGCTAGAGAACAAGCTTCCGATTTATGATGATGGGAGATTGACCGTGAAAGAGGGAGATATTGCTCTGAAATACGAGATGAAGTTCGACACGAGGAAGTATCGAGCGCCTTACGGATTGGATGAGTTAGAGCTGAGCCAAGAGGGAAAGAAGCTTGAGGCGGCAGGTCCCTTGTATGTAGCCCTCACTGAGTATAAGCTGGATCCATCAAGACCCTCACCCTTGTCGGTGGGCACCCACGTAGAGAACAGATTCAGAGATGCACTAGAGAAAGAACAAGCTGAGTCAGGGGAAAGGGAAAGCATGGATGGAACCCTCAGTGAAGCGGGAGAAGAAATGGAGGTGGGAAATACACCAGACAGGACCCAGCTCAAAAAGATTTCACCACGCATGAGCTGCAAGACTTGAGTGGGGCGACTGGGAGGACACGGTCACCCCACCCCTGGGATCCCCTCGCAAAGATCTGGAACTGCTCTTGGCGGGCGATATCTCTAACATGGGGATGATACTCTTGAGTGGTGAAGAAAGCAAGAAGAACGCTTTCGAAGGCAATTAGTGGATGTTCTTGAACAGACTTGACGAGAAGGCGTGGCAAGATTTCTTGAGCGAATTTAACCGGAGAGTGGACAGCGAAGCGAAGCTGGATGACTTCAAGGAGGAGTAGTGGAATACGGTGGTGAAGTTCGGGGAGCCTGTCTTGATGGGTACCGGATTAGATGAAAAAAAGAGAAAGGAGCTACTAGAGAAGATCAACAGCCTGGGGGAACCAAAACAGAAGACCAAAGCTGACGCATGTAAAGATAGCTCTACTCTGAATAAAAAAACTGACGATAAATTAATTAGAGTTGAAAGGGATGATAAGAATAAGACTAGTTATATAATTAAAAGTATTAATTTTCTTAAGGCTCGAGAAGGGGGAGGCAAGAGCTGAAAAAACCGGATCTGGATAAAGAAGTCGAATCAGTGATGATAGTGGCGACGCCCCCAAGTAAAGAAATAAGGTCTCGGAAAAGAAGAAGGGAGACAGAAGAAGCAAGTCCCTCGGCGGACGCGGTCTCGGAGAAGAATCTGAAGGAGACGGCTCCCATGATTTTAGCGCGATGGAAGACAACGGCCTATAATGGCAGCTCCGCACCACGGAAGTTGGCCGAGGTAATGGAGGGAATAGAAGTTTTGACGACCTTGACAACTGAGAAGGACTTCAGACCCAAAAAAGCAAACACAAAAAAGGGTTCGACGAGTGGACAAACGTGGGAGGTGGAAATTGGCAAAGAATGACTGGGAAACAAGTGACGAGCGATCCTCTTGGGAAAAATACGACGAGGAATACCGACCGCTCGACCCTGGTGGGTGGCTCTAGAGACCAATAAAGAACTGGAGAGTTGCCTGAAGAAACTTGATAGTGGAGTGTCACGGAAGCGTCGTCATTGGGCTACCCAACAGAGAGCAAGGTTAATGAGTTAGAGTTGAAAAACCAGCTAGGGTGAACTTGGGAAAACCTGCTGCTGGAGTATTTCGATGAGGCGATGAGAACACCCTCGTCGGCCTTGCAGGATGGCAAATCCTTTTGTCAGAACGGCAGGACAGTTGACGTTCATGTGGAGTTTGGCGGGAGTAGCGCTGGAGGTGTTAACCTCGCTCGATAACTTGAAGCTGGGCAACAAGCGTCTACAGGTTTATGAGATACTGGTGCAGCATGTTGCCAGAGATAATTCAGGTTTGAGTCTAGCGAGAAGAAAGGATGCTACGTGATAACCGACAATGCTGTCCAGGTGTGTCATCAAAAGGCGATGGGAAGCAAGACTATGGAGAGCAGAATCTCTACAGTCATCCTGAATGTGTACCAGAGTACTGGAATCGAAAAAGAAAATAGCTCGAGGCAGTCTCTAGAGAGCCATGGGAAGCTTGATCAAACACGGAGATTCTACAACAAGAAGTTTGAGGAGGGAAATGATGTGCATCATAGTTCGGCCCGAGCTGAAGACTACTCGAAACCCACAAAGCGGGGAGAACAGCAATATATATCTGGATTAATGGGGATAGCATACAACCCGTTCTTGGATTCGGAGACCGGGAACGCCTACATGAATTTTGAAGTGGCAGGGTTATTAAAGTTCTGGACAGAGAAGATAATTGAGATTGACCCAGTAGAAAGGAAAAGACAAAGCCTAGGCCTAACACTTGAGAAGATGCCAGAAGTGATCAGCGTGCCGCGCTCGAACAGGAAGGTAGAATTGAAGATGGGAAATGGAAACGGCATGCCGATTAGGAACTTGGGGACAATTTGGAAGTTGCTGAGGCCTTCTTGGTGCCCACATCCCCACGCAGGTTTAATTGAAGAAATCACGGAGCGAGTGAGACTGTCACAAGGAAGAATGAGGACCCGGGGAATCTGAATGGGATACACAAGCTGATCCTACCCCATAGTAAGGAGTCGGAAGAAGCAGCGAGCAAGCTAGACAAAGCAGTGAAGAAAATGGAATCCGGTAGCTGTCTAGCACTGGCATGTGGAGGTGGTGAGGATTTTTGCGATGGACGATCCTGTGTCAGGATGCAGTCGTTTCAGAAGAAAGACTTAGCCACTTGTTTTGGTGACACGGAGAAAGAAAAAAGAGAGGAACAGATAGTGGCTGAATGTTTTATGAGCACTACTGTGAACATAGTAACGGCGTTGGGGTTCTTCTCGAGGATGTGCAGCTTGCAATCGCTAGAGATGATAGAGTCCGAGCACCACTTGGTGACAGCGTGAGCGTGGAGTCATGGCCTGTTGCGTTGCAAATAACCCAGAAACACATCAGAGGGTAGAAGATTGGTCTTGAGGCGGAAATGGGGTTTTCCGTAAGTGAAGCCTATAGTTTGCCAGTGATTTCGAAGTCCTTGGTGGGATCGGTCATAGCCAACCTTTGTGGAAGCCACTGTTCATTACACATGGCGATGGGGGAGGTATCCAGTCAGAGGATACTGATCGACAAAGCCTTCTCGGTACCCAAGTGTGTACACCTGGCTCGAATGTCACATCACTCGCACAGACTATTGAGAAAGATCCCGGGAGCTGTGTCGGTGGACCAAAGAGAACACTTGAGTGAGATCTGGGGGGAGGAACTCTTGCACTTGGAAGGCGAAAACACGAGTGATTTCGATAGAAAAAACACGATCGGGAAAACGATGAATAGTGCCTCAGCCATGGAGGAGGATGACGTGACACACGAGAAAAAGATGGAGCTTGAAACTCTGTTGGAAGCTTCAGGAGAGCGCTACCTTGGAATATCAACCTCACAGATGGGGGATGCCCGTGCCACTGTCTGGCACAGTCGGTGTGGTATCCGGATCACTCAAACCTCTGCTTGATATGGGACATGAAAGAAATTCTGTCAATCGGATCACGATCATTAACAGAAGGCCACCCTCCTAGTAGTGAGATCAATGCTGGCGTTGCGGTGGATCGAGGAAAACGTGACGAAATATCGGGAGTCAAGGGCACCAACAGCGGAATCGATATAAGCCATCGATTAGAGCAGGAGGCTTGAGTTGTTTCAAACTGCGTGCAAAGTATTCTCGATACATATTGATGTGAAGCACGTGTCGAGCCGCATAAGATTCTTTCCATGGTTTCGAGCGACGTCGACATCTTGGTTATACGCAGTGACGAAGGATCACATGAAGAAAAAACATCGGCAGTTCCTGGCCGAGCTAGGGCCGGAAGCCTTCAAGAGACCCTTGCTGACCCATCGTAATGCAATCACTACGGGTTGGAAGAGAGTTGGTAGAGTGTCTACAGATAATACCAAGGCGAGGGAGTCAATGTTGGAGGAAGACTTGGCGAAAGAATGTGAGCCTGAGTTTGCATAACTCCTTTTGCTTGAACAGGGAGTCCAAGGTGAAGGGTTTGCCACACCAAGCGAACATATTGCAAGAGCAGAGGGAGTGGATGCGACCCTACGATCAGCTAAAAGCTTGGGAAGAGATCGTGATCAGCTCCGACGATGAGGAAGAGCTGTCGAGGCAGATTACAGTGTCGAGTGCATCAGGGCCCAGCACTTCAAGGGCGAGGAGCACGAAATGAACAGGATGCTCAGTATCAGATTCTTAAGTCTTGAGCGCGAAGGAGAAAAGGGCTTGAGTGTGAACTCGGATGAAATCTGAGGTCACGGAAATGAAATTTCAACAAACCAAAACAATGTTATTAGTATACTATATCTATTATATAAAACAAAATGCTGCATGAAAATGTTTTGATAGGATAAGAGAAAAGAAATTTTAAAGATTAGCTCATAAAGCTGGAATTCAGGGTGCAGGTGGATGTAGATTTTGATTGCTGTTTAGTGATAATGTGACCTTTTTGCATGCCTGTGAATTTTGGGGTGAAGATAAAATTAAATCTGCTGCAAACTTCTGTAAATGACCACTGGCACTGTTTCTTGAGACGCACTCAACATGCAGCGGGCTCACTGACAGACGGCGACACGCCTTGAGGACATAGATCTTGAGTCCGGGGTGTTTGTGCCAGTAGGTCATTTTTGGAAATTTGACCTTGAGCAATGCTAAAGGCACGATTTTGGGGAAAAATGAAATTTTTCAAACCTTCGAATTGAGCATGTCATGCCCAATTTTCTCGCGATAACTAAAAAAGATCAGAAAGAAATCAGAAGAACTGAACTACAACCGCGGGAAAGTGCTTGAAAAGAAGCGGAAAAATGTAATTCGCAATTTCCAGATATAAAATCGTACGAAAAGAGAGCTGTCTTATTCTTAACAGAAGACAGAGTGATCGCAAGTAGAGAAGAAAGCGAATCAGAAGTGAACCAGGTTGAACCTTCGGTGGAAAAGTGGACAACCGAAGTTGCCCAATGGTTCAAAGCAAAAACCTATATCTTGAGCGAAAACTTGTTCATGTCAAACTCTTCGAGTTAAACCTAATTACCCCATTTTTTCTAGAGTTGCTTATCAATTTAGTTACTAAACTCTAAAGATCGTGCTGGTATGTGAGTACCCAATGTAAATTTTTTGAGTGTTTTTTACATTGTTATGTTGAGGGAAGGAGAGTTTTAGGTTGATCCATCTGAAATGGATCAAAGTTCTACTGTCTATAAAAAGTAACTATACATAAAGTTCCGACCCTGTTTTTAATGGCGTTCGCGTATTTTAGCTATATTGAGACCTGAGTATGGGGACGTTCTTATTTTCTAGAGTGAAGGGTATTTGGTAGTAGCCTTTAAGTTGTAACGGGTTGCAGTCTCATGTCGCAAGTGAAACGAATTGGCTCCGACCGTTTTGAGGTAGAAAAACACAAGAGATAGTGTCCCTGACTGACTCTTGAGCCAATGGTTATAGGGCCTATTTTTCTTAAGCCTCATATGTGACCGAAGTAGGCTCCTAAACGGAAGATCTGGCTCCAAATTCATGGGGACCTCCATTTGTTCGGGGTCTTGCCAGTCCTCCTCCGCGTAGGGTAAGGTTTCTTCATCCGCTTCAATCACCTCGTTTGGATCCAGGTCCAGTGGTGGACTTGTTCCTTCCTCTACGACTTCATTTCCATCGTTCTTTTCCCTGGTGCCCTTCTCGTTGACCTCACAAGCAGGATCCATCACCAGATAAACCCCCTCTTCCATGTCTGCAGGTATACACCAGTATTCTGTTGATGGGTTGTGTAGCTTAATGTTCTCGTATTGGGCGGCTCGGCCAGTACTCAGTCTATAAAAGCGTCCCTTCTGGTGCACCTCCGTAATCATGAAGGGTCACCTCCAGTTTTTCAGGAGCTTTTTCGTTCTTTCGGTGGTATAACGTTCTGAAATACCCATACGTAGTCTCCTACCGAGTAACCTTTTGCACCAGCTGCTCTCTTATCGAACCTTTTCCTCTGCCTTGCCTGCGCCTGCTGAGTGTTCTGTCTACACAGGTCGTTTAACTCATGTTGAAGTCTAATCACATCCTTTACATAGACCAGTGGAGACGTTTTCTTTCCCTCATACTCTGGGTAGAAGAAAGTCAAGGGCAAAGACTTCTCGTGTCTGGTTAGCATCATGTGTGGACTAACTCCGGCGGTGGAGTGTTGCGTGCTGTTATAAGCTCCCATCGCCTGTGGACTAGCAAACGTTTGGGTTTTCTTGGTGTCACTGAAAACACATGCAAGGAGCATTTCCAAAGACAAACGGTTTAGCAAATGGATTAGGAAAGGTTGCTTCACTCGCTGAATCCCAAAGTGTCTGTTGTGAATATAACAATTTTATGGCGATACAGCACTGACAGAAATTGGGCAATTATTGTCGAAATTATTTGCAACTGGGACGCCAAGTAAGTTCTTTAGAAAACTGTTGCCTCTAAACTTTAAAACACAGCAGGTGATTTTGTAAGCAAACTCTTGACAACAGATAAGAGATATGAACTGATCAAAAGTGGCGTTCATAAATCCACGCAGAAAATTGTTATTTTCCGCCTTAAAACGAGATGCAAAAAAATATATCAAACCTTTGACTAGGTTCAAAATTACTGTTGATCAACGTTAGATCCATCAAAAAACCATACTGCTCGATAAAGTTGTCCAGCTTTAGTTTTTCGACTCATGCAACTGTTTTTTTTTCGATTACAGTTTTGGTATCTAGTTCTGTGTGAAAAAGTTAACATTAATTTGCGTAGCTAATGTTACCAAATGCAGTTTATCTGAATAGTAACTGCCATTTACATTACGGGTTTTCTAATGACAAAACTTCTTGGTTAGTTTGTTTTTGGATGAGATGCAAAAATTTAATACGAAAATTTTTTATGTTTTCTTTTTTGAAAAATGCATATCAAAATTCATGATATGGAAAAAAAATTTATCCAGTTTTATAAGACAAAAAAATACTTTTGCTTGTTTCATTAAACCTTTGTGTTAAAAAGAATGGTAAAAAGCTGCTTATTTAAGTTCAAAATGTGGCAGAAAAAGCTTGTTATAAAGTGTCACAGTATACAAAGTTGCCTGTCATGCTATTTTCATACAATTTTTTTGGTCTATGAAATAGTATAAAAATAATATTTTTATAAGTATTAATTTCATAGTATGAAATTGTATGATAGGCATTTTTATCAGCGAGAGAGAACTAACTCTCGAATGGTTTCTTAGCGTCTTCTGGCCAGTACAACAAAAGTAACCAGCTGCTGATCAAATATGACAGAAGAATTCAAGCACAGAACGGATAGCTGTGACTTCTACTAAATACACCAACTGCAATCTTTCATTAACGATAAGAAGTGTCTAGGTCAGCCGTGAACAACTCACTAACGCTAACAGGTCATAAATAACAATTGTATAATTAGTAGCATAAAGTTCGGATAGACAAAATTAATTAAAAAGAGCAATTGACCTATTTTGGAAAATTTTTGCATGCGATTTTGTGTATCAAGGTTGTATGAAAAAAGAAATTGCATGCAAAAGTCTGTCAAAATGGTACGATTGCTCTTTTTAATTAATTCTGTCTGTCCGAACTTTTTGCAATTCTCTATAGCTTAGACTGTTTTACATAGATTGTGACCTTGAAATACGCATACTACGCCGTATGATAACGGTAAAAAACACCCCAAACCAAAAACTTTTTTCACCTTCATTGTTCGGGGCAAAACTTCGAAGTTGTGGCTGAACTAAGACATAAATTCAAATGAACTTACGAATTAAGTCATCGCAGTCAAGGTTACCACGCTATCGCAGTCAAGGCTAAACGTGATGCCAGTTGCCCGACCACGTGATGCCTGTTGATCTTATGTTTGTATTTGTTTTTAACTGTTACTTACAAGAGCAGTTTGCAGACGTCTAATCTTAATCAAGCTGGCCAAGTCGAAACTTTAAACGAAGTAGGCGTTCGTTCAACTCAAATTTCCTAAATTGTATTCACAATTCTTAAATAGAATATTTTTGAGCGCCTTTAGTGCTTCAATTTTGTTGCCCTGATTAGACACCAATCTTTAAACACTTTGCGGATTTATAGCCAAGGCACAATTTGAATTGCTTGACTCATCATTCTATTTTTACTAATTGAAATTTTTCTCTTTCGCGAAGTTTTTTCAAATCTATTTGAAAAGCTTGAAATGTTATGGCTTGAAACATTGTAAAAAAAAATTGAACCACAATTTATTCGATGAACATTTTTAGAGTGATGAAATGTTTTCAGTTTAAGCCAGAGTTTCGATTTTAACGCTTTCCGAATGGGAAGCAATTTAAGATTCGTCTGTTTGTCGGTTTGAGTAGTCTCAGTTTGGCCCCTATGACCGCCAGTCGTGTTTCGTTGTCCACACAATGGAATTGGAGAGTGACCATACTTGGGAGTTCATCGTCGGCTGGGATGTGGAACTCTCCCAAGAGAGACACTGGCTTCTGGGATCCAACGTTTCTAAAATATCAAATCGTCATAACATAATTAGAATTCTATAAACAAACTTTTCTTGTAGTTCATCTTGTTTATTAGATTGCCATTCTGCCAAAAGATGGAATATAGCAATTTTGTTTTTCAAAGAAAGTATTGAAACTTTTTTTTTCTACTCACTGAAGAAACGCAATATTCTCCACTCGATCTTCCTGCGCCCCATCTTCGCCTTCCTCCCCCTCGGAACCCCCTCCCCTTTTTCTATCTTTTCCTGCCCATTTTTCGTCTTGAACATTCGGCGACAACACCAAACAGGCGAACACAGCCGACTTCTTGGCGCTCTCGTCGCCGATCGGTTTGGCAGTCGAGTCCTCTTCGTTCGGGTATTCGTCGGATACTTGTTCGCCTCCTCCGTTGTACAACACAACTTCACAGCTCAATTGGTAATATCGGCCTAAATTTTAAAAAATTATATGCAAAATGCAAAAAAAAACACAATTTCATTGGCCTTAAGTTTTCTGTTGCGAGGGGACAGTGTTTTCTACAATTTATTTAATTTTTTTTTATTCCGTTCAAAAAATTTGTGAAATTACTTTGAATATTATAAGAAAAACACGCCAACTAAAAAAACATGACCGTGGTCCAATTTTATTAAGACTCTTTTGTACTTTATAAAATAAGTGACGAATAATTTAACCAGATTTCCTGAAAAACCATTAAAAAATTAAAGTTTTAGCGCAGGCAGTACAAATATGTCTATATTACATTTGAATTTTTAGTTATTCATGAACGAGTAACTAGTAGCCATGAAACAGTTATGGTTAATTTTGAATTTGAAACAAATTATTATAATAATTTTTGCACACTTATTATTTCATGAAGATAATGTATAGACGAAAGTAGTACCTGCGTTGACCAGATGTCGAATATTTAGAGTGACAGAAGATGCTTGGAAGGGTCTTTCAGTCAGCACCACCGCCCTGCTCTTCCTCTCCGACCCTCCCCCTCCCCCTCCCCTCCCCCCTCCTGTGCCCCCCTTCGCGCCTGCGGAGAAGGGAGAGGGGGAGGGGAGAGAGAGGAGTCTGCTCTCAACCCTTCCAATACCACTGCACCGCCACAATTCACTTACTTGTGAAGTGGACTCGAATCGACTGTTTCTGAAAAGGAGGAGAGAGCTGTACATCAAAAATACTCTTGTTCTACCGTTTCCTATACCACATTACTCCCCCCCCCTCCCCCGGTCACCATTTTTCTTACATTCTGTGTAGTATATAATCATCAAATTAACAGAATAACCACTGATTTTAGAGAGTCGTGTTTGGACAAAAAGAGATATGTTTGTAATTGGGCCATACAGCCAAAATGCCAATTTTTATGAAAATTGCACTGTGGAAAAAAGGTAGTAACGACTAAACCCCCACTTCTTCTACAGGGAATTCACCCCTCCCCCTCTCCCTCACAAGATTTCGACCCACTCACTATCTAAAGTGTCGTCGCTTTGATTCTGTATTACATCATCCATTTTGGCTCATCGGCATTAAAAATAACTCAAACTCGCCTTTAACTCTAATGTCGACTTGCATTATATGAATCACGCTCCAAAAAAAAAAAGTTTTCCAAAAAGTCCTTAAAAACGGAAAATTTTGCAAAAACTTGCAAAAACGACAATTTAAAGAGCTTAGATAATTAACAGGATCATATTTAGCAATAATTTCGGCGCCCAGAAAACTTTATTTTTTCGTGGCGCTCGCTATAGCTCGTCTCCTTGATTTTAGTGGGAAAAGTAAGCTATGAATTAGTAATATTTCTAACTTGAGTTTGTTTGGCACCGATGCTGCTTGTTGGTCCCCACCAGTGGCCTTGGCCTTCAAAGAAGGAGTCTCTATATCTAGAGTGAGAGATGGGGGACCCTCGGTGACGAAGCAGAGGAATGCCTTCTGGAAGTGGTCACTTGTGTCTCCGACGAGCACTTCAGATATGTCCAGATCTCCTTTGACAGTAGTCGACATGGATGCATTGCAGTGGACTCTGTTGGAAAAAGTAAGAATAAATAATAAAAAATATAACAAAGTAATTAAATTAATTAATGTTATTTAAATTAAAAATATAACAAAGTAATTAAATTAATTAATGTTATTTAAATTAATTAATTAAGAAAAAAATAAAGAATTTTAAAAAAGTAATAGAATTAATTAAAGTTAAAGTAATTATTTGAGACTTTGATTTTAATATGAAAAGCAAAAAGTCTGAAAAGCAAAAAAAAATCACACCGGATGTTTCAAAAAACTGTTATAACCAGGTTTATCTCTTATAAATAAATTCTAGCAATTGGCAAATACATAAATGGCTGGGGGATCATTAATTAGCCAAAAAATCTGTTCCAGTTTTCCATTACTAATTATTGCCGCGTACTAGAAAGGAACATAAGATTCGGAGTTTTTTCGACGCAAAAGTAAATTATAACTAATAATTGAAGAGGCCAAACGATGAATCAATCTATACTTTTTTTGTACTTATTTCAGTTGAGCTGCAATGAAAAATTCCCAAAACTATTTGTTCCACTAATGTCAAGAAAAACCGTTCATTTGACTATCTTAGAGCAAAGCATGGGAGGGTGAATTAAGTCACACTCTACACTTAAATTAATTTACTTGCATTCATTTTTTAAGAAAGCTAAATTTAAAGCCTATCTCTGAGCTTTAAAAAAAACATTTTTTTGATAACCAACGACCTTTTTTTTTATATATATTAATACCAAATTGCTGCCGGCAAAAATTAAACAAAATTATATAAAATGGCGCTTAAGTAAATTGCCTGGCAGATCGGGGCTTTACAGATCCGTTTTCAGGGGTATCTGAGCTGAAAAGCTTTGAGTTAGGACCGAGTTGGTTAACTCATAGAGTAATTTCGGATAGGGTACACCGTCTGCTCGTCACGCTATCTTATTTTCGGCCGGATAGATTCGTGCAACTTCTTAGTCTAATACCGATCCTAATCTTACTCTTATACTATCTAGTCTCAGGTTGTTTAACTAGTCTCTGCTAGGCTCAATAGATCTAGGGTATACTGGTCTATTGCGGCTGTTGAAGTGCTCGGGAGAGTCCAACTAATTTCTAAGTTAAATTCAAATCTCTCTGGTGCTGAAATTACAAGTAACTTCAGCACTTACAAATAAGTGGGTTGTTAGTTAGATGGATCATGATTGGTTAATATTAAATACTTTACATTGGTAAAATATCTAAATTATCCAATCATAAAATGTAGTTTAGATCAGGTTCCACCCATCCGGGTTTTACAGAGTTTTTTAGAATAGTTCTTCTGCAATTCGAAGGATGGATGATGGACGTTGGTGTTTGGCGAACATCTTATTTCTTCTGTTTCCTTTTTGTTAAAGAAGTTCCAGGAAGCTGGAGTTAGAGACATAAGACGTTGTGTCTTCTAGTGACAACGACTAAGTCTTTGCAACAAACTCAAATCTGATTTCAGAATGGTTTGCTATGTCAGGTTTTTCTTGTTCTGCGTGGAGATTGTGCGTGGAGGGGATGCCTGGTTACTCGGATCTGTACGTATACTTGAACATCGAGGTGGTCATTGGTCTAGTTCAATGAAGTCCTTTTCTGCGAAGTCAAGTCGTACTCTAAATCCTTTGAGTTGTGATTGTGAGTGGCATATCGATTGTGGTTGGTCATTCCCTCTCGAGTGTAGTGGGGTCGTTTTGTCTTTGGATGTTCGTCCTTGGTGTTGTATTCTGATCTATGTATTGCATAATGTAATTTACATTTTATAAAACATTTATTAGTTTAATATTTTTTAATTATGATTTTAGTTAGTTGTTTTCACAAAAGCTTTTTGTTTTAGTTCGGTTATTTTGAAGAGTTACTCACACTTGAGTAGCTCTTATTAAAAATAGAGGTGTGGTCACAAAGCGTGGATGTAGCGCGGTGGGTTAGGCCGGCTATAGAGCATGCTCAGGACGTCCTTCCTGGTGGGTTAGGCCAGGAATGGGAGTATGATTTCATGCGGTTTTTGTGAGGGGTCCTGTTATGTGACAACGTTTTATGTTGGGTTTGTTGTGGTTTTTCTTATGTCTTGTTGGTTATGTCCTTTTTCCAAAAAGTAAATTGTTCGTGGTATGGGTTTGTCTTTCGACTTTTTTGTGTTTTATTATTTCTTTCTTAGACTTTATAATAGTCTTAAAAAGAATAAATTATCCAGTTTTAAACTGGGTTAATCCGGTTTGGGTACCGTTGGTTTCCTTTTCTTAGTTATGCTGTTATTCTATGATTTGTGGTATTTAGTAAGCTGCGTTGGTTAGTTTTGTTTAGTATATGATTCCTTTCCAACCGGGTTAAAGGAAAGTTTGAAACATGTTATTATATGTTAGAGTTGTTTAGTGTGAAAACTTGAAACTGAAATTCATTATTTTAAACAATTCTTCGTGGGCGAGCTGTGCGAGTGTGGATAGAATTTCTGTGCGAATGAATGAGAATATCAAAAGATTAGTACTGCATTTGCTTCTTATTAATTTACTGCATAGAATTTGGAAATTTACTGCTAGTTATGGGGGAATTTTAAGTTACAAATTTTCATCATAATTAGATTTACTGCTTGTGGGGAAAATTTTAGAAATGAATTTACTGCATTGGTATTAAATTTATAAATTTATAAGTGTAAGAGATTAATAGAATTGTTGAAGTCTGTTTGATGAAATTTGCGATCTTTATTTGTTTTTTGTGGTTTTTGTAGGTGATCGTCGGCTGAAGGCTAAAAATCTAAGGAAAACATGGATAAAGTATGGTGAGTTTTTTAATATTTCAATTAGTTAGTTATATTCATTTAATTCATACTTACCTGTTAGTCGTCGGGGAAAAAACCGTGGGGGAAGATGTCATGAATTAGTTCTGAAGTTGTTAGTAGTTTAGCTAAGATGCGGATGATATTTTTAGTTTGAAGCAGTGGCCAAAGCAATTGAAGTGCCTTAATAGTGGTTAGTTCTTCAGTGCCAACTGCAAACTCATAAGGTGTGTTTTGGATTAGATTATATAATTTGTGATTGAATTTAGTGTTGTGGATGAATTCTAAAATTGGGATTTCTATGGGTTGTACAAACTCGTGCGGGATAAGGAAGGGTCGGGATTCTTCGGCGTTGAAGGTCTTGGTGATGGGACAGAAGATGTACATTTGGGTTATGGGGTCATAATTACGAAGAATACCATGAAGGTTAGTATCTTTAATGCAATATGTGAAATTTAGGAAAAATGGTGAAGTGTATTTGGAATTATTGAATTGAAAACGATGGTGTGGTTGTCTAGAGGGTGTGTGTAGGTCAAAGTGATTTTGGATGAAGCGATAATAACTATATGTGTGGGTTTGTTTAGTGCGCAACATAATATCGTGTGAGCAGTGTAAATCTCTTTCGTGTGGTGCAAGGAAATGAAAGGTTAGTGAAAATATTTGGAAGCGTTCTTTGAAACTTTCGTATGCTTGTGTGTCTATTAGTGCTTCTGAAATAATGTGATCAAACTTTCGGTCGAAGATGTTTAGTGTAAATATATATGGTGTCTTGATGAAAAATTTCTCAGTAATTTGTGGATTAGCGAAGCGATCGTCGTCTAAGAATTGATCTTGGTTAGCTCTGATGATGTTGTGATCATAGTATTCGAGTGTATATTCGTTAGCTCTAGGTGCAGTGTGTGTTTTTAGTGATTTTTTATATCCAACGTAAGTAAATTGTCTAGCGGTTAGTGGTGTAGTGAGTTGATATAGCATGTCCGTATTTCGCTCTATATCGATGTGAGTGTTAGATAAAGGTAAGCAAAGAGGGTTAGTAAAATGATAATATGAGGTCCAAGAGAGAGTGGGCATTAAAACGTATTCATCTACAAAGTTGCGTGTTTCGTTAGTGTCGTGGGGGGTGTTTAAGGTGTATTGTGGGAATGAGGGTAAGGTGATGGCTAAAAATTCTTTTGTGTTAGTATGCTTGGGGTGGTTGATGTATTCACGGGCTGTTCCTGGTTTTGCTGGGAAAGGATGGTTGGGGAACTTTCTTTTAAAAGTGCGGTAAGCTCTATTAGTGTTGAGTGAAGATTCAGTTGATGTGGATGATGGTGCTAATGATTCAGTATAATTTGAAGAGGGTGTAGGGGTAGGGGGGTTGGATGAATTTATTGTGGAGGAGATTTGGTTTATGGTTGGGGTATTAAGGTGGTAGGGTTGTTGTTGAAGGGTAATAAAATTATCTAGCTCTGGGGAGATTCGGGGGGTGTCTGGAGAATGAGATGATTGGTCAGAATGGTATGAGGAGTAGGTTGGGGTAACTTGGGAAGCATAAGAGGGTGTGGGAGTGATTGGGTCAGGGTTATTGGATAATATGGGTTGAAAAGGGGGTTGAGAAAAATTAGAAGAGTTATGAAAATTATTGGATGGGGATGGTTCTGAGTCGGCAAATTCATCGGGGGTTTCAATATTCGGGTTATTGAGTTGTGAGATGGAATATAAAACTGAGATGTGTGAATTAGTGTCGGAATTCATGCCTGATGTTACATTACTAGATGGAAAATCGGGTGGCGGAAAAGCAAAAAGTGGTATTATTGGGATTGGAGAGGTAAGATTGGTTGGGTGGGAATTTGATCGGTGTAGTGATCCAAGTTGGCGGCTCATCGTGGGCTAAAAAAATGATTATTTTGAGACTGAAAAGCGGTGGTATGGGGTTGTTCAATAATTTGTTCATAAGTATTATCATCTTGTGACTGGTGTGTCATTATATGTTGAATGGGACTTTGTGATGTGTTGAGTCGAAAATTTGGATTATGTGTGATGGCTAAATTTCGAAAATTTCGTGGGACTAGGGATAGTGGATGGTTATTTGGTAGGGGTGGTAATTGTGGTGCCGTTGGCGTTATGTCTACATTGTTATGTTCTTCGTCGTATGTATTTTGTCGTGTTGCTATTTTTGTGTTATATTCTTTTATTTGTGCGTCTAAAAGAATTTTGTTTATAGATGTAGAAAAGATTCCAAAAAATCCTGCAAAGAGTATGCGTGCTACGCTTGCTTGTCTGTTTACTTGTGTGTGTATAGCACATGTGTTGTAGATTCCTTTTAAAAGTGAGAAAAGAAATCCAATAAAGTTAAACATTGCGTATAAAATAGTCAATTTTTCTAAGATGTAGTAGGGCCATCCTAGAAAATCGAGGATCTCATTTTTGAGTGTAACAAAGCTAAAAATGTTAATTGGTGATATATCTTGGGGACGGTATTTTTCACCGTTTAGATATATATAATCTTTAATGTCTTTAAAATATCCGCTATAGTCTTGCGTGTAGATATCGGCAAATCCTGCGGTTTCTGCAAGTTTGCGTAAATTTTGGTCTATTGATTGTCTTTGTATAGTGTCCATTTGTGTTAATAATTCTTGGAATTGTTGCGTTCTAATGTGATGTTGAATATCTGATTTTGAATAGATTCCTATTGATTGTAAGTCTATATTTGGGTTTCGAGCAATAGCGCGAATGCTTTCTGGTGAAAATTTTTTGAGTGATTGCATTAATGTGGGATATGGAGTGAGAAGATAATATTTATTTTCATCAGGGTTTAGTTGTACTACATTGTGGCTGTTTTCTGATCCACATGGGACTGCGGTATCCCAGAAATAGGTTCTTCGTGAAAGTGTATCCACGAAATGTACTTTATTCTTATAAAAGATAGGGATTCTTTTATAACATCGTTTATCTTCAAAAACGTATAGTGGTGATACTTTTTTAGTACAAGTATAAAACCATAAGATGTTTCCTTCATAGTCTAAAAAATTTGATCTATTTCCAGATAATAAGTATCCTGCATAGGGTATTTTTAATACTGCTAGTGCAAGTGATTGTAATATTTGTGTTCGTTCTAATTCGCATAGTTGGTGTAGTGTTTCTAATTCGGAGAGTGACATTTCTTGAAAAATTCGGCTAATTGTATAATCTAGTTTCATATCTAAATGAATATCATAGTGGATATTACCGAAATATGTAGTATTCATTAGTGATAATTCTTGTAAGCGTGTGCTTCTGGTGTCATGGGGTTTTAGATGTCCACCAGGTTGTCCGTTGCTTTTTTCAAAATTAACTGGTATATAGGATGTTCCTTCGTTTGGAGGATGACCTGTGGCATATGGGTCGATTTTTACTTTTCCAGTGGTCATGTCGAATCCTTTTTCGTATTCAACTAATATTTCAGAGTATTGTGTTCTGTGAAGTGGATTCCTGTATTTACATGCAAGTTCTGTTTCTTGATATATTTGAAAACGTGTCAATTTATTTTCTATATTGTCTATGTTTCTAAAATTAGAACTTAGTTTTCGTGATGGATGGACTTGTTCATATGGAATTGATTGTATAAAATATTTTTCGTGAAATTTTATCATACGAGCGTGTATTTTTGCTACTTGAAATGTTGTACATGTATCTTCGGGGAACCAAACAATTGTTGCTTGTGTTCTCGTTGTAGGGTCGCAATAACCTTGATCATTTTTACAAGGTAATCGGATTCCTTGATAGATCATTGTATTATCTGATAAATCTCGTGTTAGTTGTATTTTTTCGAGTTGTATTTTCCAATCAAAAAACATTATTTCTTGGTATCCTTTATTTTTTGTGTCTGCTTTGCAGTTTGATGGGTCATTTATACCAATGTGTGGTATCCAATGTTTATCGTGTAGGTCATAGGTTAATCGTCCGTGTGCGCCGTTATACGGGTATTTTTCGTCTAGTTTTATATGTCCTTGGTGTCTTTCAAGTTGTGATTGATGTACAGAGTCTGGAAAAACTTGAAAATTAACTAACTTTCTTTGGGAGTTTTTATTTTGTGTGATGTTTAGTCTAAGTAATTCATTTTTACAATCGTCGGGATTGAGATGTAAAAGACGTTCTATATTACTTTGATAGAATGATTCATGGTCAAGTCGGTTTTTGTTTCCGTTCGAGACTTGTGAACAATGTACTTTCTTTTCCGAAAATGTTGCTGTGAATTTATAACCTGTAACTGTTGTTGCTCGGGCTTTTGAATAGAGGGTTGCTATTACATCTGTGGTTTCTATAGCTTGTGGTTCTGTTTCACATTGTGATACTTGATTTATTGCATATTTATGTAGTGTTTTTTGTTCATTTTCTTCACAATCGTAATGTGTTACTAATAAATCTTGTGGTCCTGTACGAGGAGAAGGGTTTATGTTTTGATTTGAGATTACTAGAAAAAGGAGTTGGAGAAAAATTAATAATTTTAGAATATACATGTGTATGATAATCCTGAGTATGGATTATAAAATGTAATGTAGCCAATTGTGTTTTTGGTATATCTGTCGTATTTGTATATTACTTCAGTAGTTATAAACGGTGGTGGTAGTGATTGAGCTGTTATGTTAGGTGGATTTAGTGGGTAGGGATGTTGGGTAATATTATTTAACTTAACTGTGATTTCAAACTTTAATTGTAAACTGTTTTGTTGGAGTATTTGAATATTGTGATCACGGATATCGTTGTGAATATCTTGGCGATATTGTAATCTATTAAGTGCCCAGTTATGAAGGCGGTTACTTTCTTGATGTTGTCCAAATAGTGGTGGAGGTGCTGTAAATGTATTCCAATCTAGTCTTAAAGGAATATTTATTGATGATTGTTCTCGATATCTGGCGTCGAGATTATTTGGAAAATTTAAGTTAAAAGGTGGTGGTGAAATCTTGCTTATTGATGGTGTTGATGGTAGTGATAATGTTTCTGGTAGTGATGAGGATGTTGTTGTATCCGTAGAAATATCTATGGGGTCATTGACTAAATTTGGTTCACCTTGTGTAAATGAATGTGTAGTCCAATATGGAAATCGTGATGTTTGGTTTGTGGGGTTGAAAGGATTTTCACGTATTTGCTCAGATGTTGGTGTTGAACCTAAGTAATCTGATGGTAGGCTTGAGGTGCTACGTTGTGAAAGAAGCGTAGGGGTTTCTGGTAATATACCAATGGGGTTTTCTGGAGTGGTTTGTGATGGGGATTGAGGTATATCAAAATGAACTCGGGGAGTTTGAAAATTTCTGTTTCGTCGAGGATGTATAATTTGTCTATTTATTTCGACTGTATTTTGGTTTTGACTAGGATTTCTTATTCTACTTAGTTCTTGTGGTAGTGTTGGGTATAGGTTATATGTTGGTTCGCTTAAAGGTGCTTGTCGTTGAACTGGTTCTAGTGGTTCTGATAAACGAGCGTGTCGTTCTTCAAAAGTGTATGGATTGTCTTGAAAAGAAATTCGTGTAGATGTTTGAGGATTTTGAGTAGTTGAAGGTGGTGTTTGGTTATCTTGGGATGATGTCGGTGAAGACTGATTCTGTGACTGTTGGGTAGCAATTTTTGATGGATTTTTGAATTGTTACTTTAGTGGGAAGGTTTATGTTTATTATAGTATTCTTCCAAAAAAAGAATTAGAAGGATTGTTGCTAGGGCAAATGTGAAGATTGCTTTCTTTATACATTTACATATTGTCAAAATGAGGGATGATAAAAATGTTATGAAAATTACAAACAATAAAAAAATATCGGTTCTACTGAAAATTGTTCGTATCATTTAGACAAGTTATATGACTCGTACCTGTGGATGTAATCAAGGGTTTTGGAAAGTTGGAGGAATAGTTCGAGTATAGTGTAGAAAATTAAAAAAATGTTACAAAAAATGATTAGGATTATTAGAAAAGATTCAAGTATATCAAAAAGAAATATTATAAAGGTTTCAAGTATTGTAAAAAAATGTTTAAGATTTATGAGTATTTGAGTAACTGATTGAGAGAAGAGCATTTAAGAAATGATCTCTTGGTCGAATATTTTTTGCTGTTTGAGGCGATTTTCAAGTGTGGTCGGATTATTTATTAGTTTTTTGACAAGTGGGTTGAGTTTTGTAAAAAATTGTTGGGGGCAATTTTCATGGTGATCGGGAGGTCGTCTTTTTCTTTATTTTTGTTTGTCAAATGATCCGGGGTATGGTGAGATTTTTATACTTTAGGCTAATTAAAATGTTCATTTTGTTACTTTAGGCTAAGTTAACAAATTTGTTTTGGGGGTATTCGTGGTCTGAGTTGGGGAAATATTGTTGATCTTTGGGTTATTAGATAAGGGAGGGGTACGGTATTATGGTGATATTTATTTTAGTTGTCAAGTTGGAGTGGTTTGCTTATTTTTGACCTGGAGGTCGTAAAGTTATAGTTATAGATGTGCCTGGAGTTCTATATGATTCGTCTAATTGGTCTTAGTTTGAGTTAGAGAAAGTGACGGATTGGATGAATCCTATTGGTCTATTTTGAACTAGAATTATTACGTACTTGTCAGCATGTTATTTTGAAAAATGTAAATGAAAAATGTTTCGAAGGTTTCAAGATAGTGAAGTATAATGTTAAAATTACTTTTGAAATTCCACTTTCTTTAAAATTTTAGATTGGGGGATGAATATTTTATAGTTTTTACGTGGTTGATTTCGGAGTCTTGTTGTTTTTCTATTTTCTGATTTGTCGATTTGTTCTTGGGGTATTATTTGTTCGGTCATTTTTCTATTTTTTCTTTGTTTTGGAGATTCTTTATGGTTTTGTGTATTGTTTTTGGTGGCGGTTGGTTTTGTGTTTTGATTTTCGGTGGGGTTATCATTTTGTTCTGTGTTTTTCAGATGTGGTTCATTTTGAATGATTTTTAATCCTGTGAAAGAATATAATTGAGTTAATTCGCGGAGTGCGTATTCTTTTGGGTAATAAGGTAATAGGTTGTTTCGATGTTGAACGATTTCTTTTTTGTTTGAGTCGGTAATTTTATATGTGACATCAGTGGGTTTTGCAATTATTTGTATGGTCTTTTTCGAAGGGGTTGTAATTTTTTAGAAATTCCTTTTTGAGTATTAAAATTAGGTATTAAAACAAATGTTCCAATTTTTAATTCGGAGGCTGGTGTAAAACGTGAATTGATTTGTTCATTAATGTTTTGTCTTTGTAATAACTTTTTTGTTATTTTTTGATAAATTTCATTGCGTTTTTTATCTCTATTTAGAATCCATTCGGTGTGTGTACCGGAGGCTAGTTTAAGAATTTGTGGGTGATGAAAATGATCTTCATCGTGTGTATGTAAAGGTAGGTTATAACAAATTGAGTCTTTATTTGGTTGACAATAACCTTGTGCGTTTTTATGAGAATTTGCTGTAAACATTATTGGTTTGCGTGGCTTTTGGTTAAAAACCATTTCGTATGGTGACATTCCTAAAGTTGTCGTAATTTGTGAATTATATGCTAAGGGAAATAATTTTACATCTGCTGACCATTCGGTATATTTTGTATCATTTCCGTTGATGATACATCTAAGATATTCTTGTAATGAACGGTTCATACCTTCGACTAAGCCGTTTGTCCAAGGTGCATGAGATGTACGTGGTTTGTGTTTAATGTTATATAAATGACATAGTGTGATAATTTCATTATTTATGAATTCTGTACAGTTGTCTGTAACTAAAATTTCTGGTAGTCCGAAGTTTGCTATCCAGTGTTCATAGAGTGTTGTGTAAGCGTAATAAGCGTTACAATGTGGTACTGGGTTAAGTGCTACATAATGAGTAAATGCGTCAACAATTACCATAATGTAGGAGTTTCCTTCTGATGAGGGTGAAATTGGTCCTTTGGTATCAAATGAGATACGATGATTAAAGTACAAACTTTGTCCTTTAAAATCTTGTTTTTGTGCTATTTGTTTTTGATTTGGGTAAGGTTTATTTAGTTGACATACTATACAGTCATTGCATAGTACTTTTATCCAAATTGGTGCATTTGGGAAATAAAAGTTTTGTATAAAATTTGAATATGTTTTTTCTGATCCAGAGTGTCCTTTAATATTTTGTGTATGTGAAATATTAAAAGCTATAAGAATCATACTTAAAGGGAGACATGGAACTGTAGATTCATTCAGGTTATACTCTAAAAGGTCTGTATTTTCGTTAATTGTTGTGTTGTTAAATTTGCGAAAGTATCGGAGGAGTGTTTTGTTTCCTAGAATGGTTGAATCTGCTTTGATAGGTTTAGTTTTATATTTGTGCCATGATTTCAGTTGTCGAATTACTGGGTCAAGGTTTTGATATTGTTTCAGTGTTGAAATTGTAATTATTTCTGTTGGGGGGAGAAAAATGTTTTCGATTTCTAATTTAGATAAGGGTATTGTATCAAGTGGGTCGTGAAGGTCAAAAACTTGATTTATTGTGTATTTTGAATCATTTGTTTGTGGTCCTGATAAATTTATTTTATCAGTTAGATCTTCTTTTTCAATTAGTGGAAAATGGTCTTTTTTAGTTTGGTGTTGTTTTGTTCGTTTTTGTTGGGTGTTATTTTTTATCCATTGAGAATATGGGATTGGTTTGAAAGTTGATGTTCCAAGTAAATCAACTTCATAATGATTATTTTGACAATCTAAATAAAGTGGGAAATGTTGTAAACTATTTATTTGTGATTGTTCAATGTCAGTTTTTACTGCATATTTGCATTCCAATCGGGGTGATGTTTCGTTTTCTGCAAGGTAGAATTTTATGTTTTTGGGTATTTCAACTGTTGTTTTTCGTGTAAGTAATTCAGGTGGTGTATTTCGACTTAAGGTATCTGGTAATGCAAGATTTTTTCCTGCAGTCCAAACTATATGTAAGTTTGGAAATTTCATTAGAATTAGTTGAAATCTGTAAACTCGGTGGTTTGGGTTAGATTTTTGTGTAAAGAGAAAGATGATTGGTTTATGGTCTGTGAATAGAACTGTTGGATGTTTTGATCCAAGTATCAGAAATTCATATTCTGTCAGTGTATATATTATGGCTGTACATTCTCTCATTAGAGTTGAGAGTCGTAGCTCTGCTTGAGTGAATAATCGAGAATTTGCTGATATGAGGTTCATTTTATTTGTACCATTATGTGATTGTAATAGTGCTGCACCGATGCCAAAGTTCGAAGCATCGCACATTGCATAAAATGGTTGATTTGAATCTGGAATTGTGTTTGAAATTTGTTCAGTTAAAAGTTTCTTTACTTCTTCAAATCGTGTTTGATGTTCTGTGTTCCATTCAAAATTATTTTGTTGTCTAAGGATGTTATAAAATGGTCGTAGATATAATTGCATTTTATAAACATATTTACTTAAAAAGTTTAACATTCCAAGAAATTCTTGGATTTTCTTTTTATTTGTTGGTGGTTGAAGTTTTTGAATAGCGTCAATGCGTGATTTCAATGGAGTGATTGTTTTTCTTTCTATATTATGTCCTAAGAATTTAACTCTTGTCAAAAAGAAGTGTGATTTATCGGGGGCGGCCTTCAGATTTTCGTTCTGAAGTATTTGGTGATATTTTTCTAAAACATTGAACATTTCGTCTTTTGTTTGTGATTGCATAAAAACATCGTCTAAATAGGTGATTGCGTTTTTCTTGAGTATCAGTGGTCTAAAAATTTTGCTCATAAAAGCTGAAAATGCTGCTGGTCCTATGGATATTCCATAGAATAAGCGGTTGAATTCATATTGTTGGTTTCCGATAACAAATTGTGTTAAACGTCGTGATTGTTCATCTAGTGGCATTTGATTGTATGCACTATTCATATCGGCGGTTGTAAAGTATTTGCCGTTTATTTTTGTTAAAATAACTTGTATTGGTTCAATGGGCCAATTACATTTTGATTCATCTATAAGTGAATTGAGGTATCTAGCATCGAGAACGATTTTTAATGATTCTCCTTTAGCTAGAATGATAACGGGGTTGATAAATGTGTTGCCTTTTGGTTGTTCTTCTTTATTAACTGGTGATATAATGTTGTATTGTTCTAAAATATCGAGTAATCTGTTTACTTTATCATGTAAGTGAATTGGTACTTTACTTGCTCTCTGTTTTTTGAAAACTGCGTCTGGTTTTAACGGGAGATGTAGTGATGAACTGATTTTTCCAACATCGAATTTTGATGTTGCATAGACTGATGAATATTCAATTAGCTGTTTGGCTAACTTTTCGAATTCGTCTTGTGTTATTTGTGAATGTTGGAAATTAAACATTGTTAAAAATTTCTGTTGGTCCTCTGTGTAGTTACTTATGTTGAATGTAGGTTTGAAATATGGAGTTTTTGTGAAATAATCCGTATTTCTGTTTTCGTTACTTATTATATTATTTATAGATAATTCTTCATTAAGAATTGTAGATTGGCAAATATCTAGTAATTGGAGTATATTATTTACGCGATAGGCTTTTTCGTGTATTGGTGATATTGTAGCGTTGGTTTCACAATATCCTAAAAGTCCTAAAGGTAATGTTACTTGGTAAGGTGTGTTGTTATAGACATGTAAGGAAATGATATCGGAATTCGAATTTTTCAAATATTTTATGGATGAGATTGTGATTTTGAAAAATTTGTGAATAGGTTTGAATTCAAATTCTGACATATAAAATTTTTGTTTGTTTTGTTCTTTATCATATTTGTGAACTTGTTTGATTGAAAAATTATAGATATTTCCTGATAGTGGTTTTAGGTGTTTTCTTTGTTGGTTAAATATCGGGTAGAATTTTGAAAAGAATGGTGGTTGTTTATTTAATCTTTGAAAAAATGTTAAGGATGTTTCTTTTGTTTTTGTATATTTATCTTTGATTAATATTTTACTATTTATTATGTTAATTGTTGGTATATACTTCGAAATAAATGGTATTCCAATGATATTATATTTAATGTCAGTGATATGGAATATTTGTTTAAATGGCTTATTTAAAATTTTGCTTTGTTCCATTGTTCTGGTGGGGAGGAGAAATAATTGGATTTTTCCGTAGTTTATCAATGTTGATCCTTGTGCTGTTGCTAACTTACTGGAGGTTTCAAGAGGTGTTAGCTTTGGGTGTAAAGTTTTTATTTCATTCCATGTGGGGATGTTTATTATGTTTGATTCTGCTCCTGAATCAATTAAAAAATCTATTTCAAGGTCTGGTGGTTGAAATTCTTTATTTCTTGGGCTTTCTAAGAGAAATGGTATTGTCCAAATTTTTTCTTTGGGTTGTTCTTTTTGTATATTTTGATAAATGTGGTTTGTATCCAAGCATTTTGTTTTGATATTTTTATTGGTTTGATCTGTAGTGTTAATCTCGTTTGTTTCTTGCGTCGTTGGTGTGGAATTTATGGGTGTAGTGTAATAATTTTGAAGAAATTCTGATTGATTTTCATATATGTGTGATGAAAAGGGTTGTTCATATATGACAGATTCATAGTCATTTTCGACTTTTATCATATTGATAGAAAGAGTGTTTTCAGTATCACTTTCTGAATCTGATGATGTACAGTTTATTTGATTGAGTTGTAACGTATCAGTTACTGTGTCATCAATACCTGGAGGGTCTGATGTTGTTTCTGGATTAGATTGTACTTGATTGATTTGTCTTTGATGTTTAGGTGTACTACTTCTGTGGCGATTATTAGAATTATTATAGTTATTATTATTCCGGTGTGGTGATTGGGAATAATTTCTATAACGATTATTATAACTTGAGTGTCGATTTTGTGAATTATTTCGCGATCTGTTTTGGTAATTATTGTTTGGTCTGTTATAGTTCGATCTATTATATGAGTTATTCCTTGATTGATTGTTCGGGTAATTCTGGTTTCGGTTGTTTGAATAACTTCTATTTCGATTATAGGAGTAGTTTCTATTCCTATTGTATGATGAATTTCGTGATTGGTTGTTTGGATAGTAGTTATTTCTTGATTGGGAATTAGATCTAGAAACAAATCGTTGTGTATTTGAATTTGATCTGGAGTAGTTATTTCGACTATTTGGTCTATTGTAGTGATTTTGTGATGAATTATTCGTGTTTCTTCGTTCTGGTGATCTTCCTCTATAACTTGAGTTATATGGTGATTGATTTCTTGTATAATTTGTATTGTTCGGGAGTGGTTTTCCTGAACTGTTGTTGCTGTAAACTGTTTTGTTCGGTAGATTTTGATCTTTTTTCATGTATTGATAGAATGATTTATTTGGTTCTTTATATTTTTGAGGTTTATTTTGATTGTCTTGCTGTTTTTGTCTACATTCGGAAATACTATGTCCGTATCGTCGGCAATAATTACACCATTTTTTGAAAGATGGTTTGCCTTTAAAGTTTGGGTTCTTTTCGTAAATATTGAGTATTTCAGTGATTTTTTCAACGAGGTCTGTCTCTGATTCCTGTATATTATTAATATTAGTGGGAGTCGTTTCAATTCTGTTAACGTATTGTAATTTCAGATTTTCCGTTTCTTCTAGTTTCATCGTGATTTCTGCTTGTTCTAATTTGTCTACTAGTTTTCGAAAATCTAAATCGGGTTCTCGAATTGAAGAAGGATGGGATGCTCTCTTTTTTATTGCTATTTTCCTTAATTGTGGTGTTAAGGTCATCATTAAGATTTCTGTCATCTTTGTGTTTTTATAGTCATGTGTATTTAGTGAGTATGCTTTTCGAACTAGTGTTTCGATTCGTACTGCTATTTGCTTGATGGTTTCGTTTGGTAATCTGCGAATTTCATTACATAAAACTCTTTGTTGTTGTTTGTTTCTTTCGGAGTCAAACATTTTTGAAAATTCCTGTGTAAACCTTTTCCAGTTTGATTTTATTTCTAGAGGTAGTACTGAAAACCATTTTTGGGCTGCGCCATCTAAGGTTGTTTGTATTAACGCTGTGCGTCGATGTATCCAATTTTGATGTAGTGGCGTATTTATTGGTTCAGGTCCAATATTTAAAATCAGGTTTGCTGTTACTGCATTTAAATAATCTTCTACAGAATATTCAGGGTCTGTTCCTGTGAAAACCATTAAAGGTTTGTTTGATGTTATTGATGATCCACCCATAAGGTATGGATTCATTGTCATTTGTAATGATTCTGCTGCATTTGGCATTTGGGAAAAATTTGAAAGTTGGTTTCTTGTTATTTCATGTTGTTGGAGATAATATGGGAGTGGTATTTCATTTTGCATTTGTGATGCTTGATACGAGTGTGCAGTCATTGGATTTTGTTGTTGAATTGGTTGAAAAGATTGTGTATTAATTAGATTTTGTTGTTGAATTGGTTGTTGATGTTGTGCATCTATTGGTTGTGGAGAAAAATTTCTATGATTTGTACGTGTTTTCTGTATTCCTTGTCTACGATATTCTTGAGTATTTTGTGCAAATATATCTGGTTGTAAGAAATCATCATCTGAGGATAAATAATCCATTTGATAAGATGTATGTTTTTTATTTTTTTATTTTGTTGAAAAAATGGGTAATTTTCACTGTGATCCTGTGGAGGATTTGTTTGGAAATCTATTGAATTAGGTTGGGTCATTGGGTTATCCCAATTTCGAGATCTTGTATATTGGTTAAAATTTCTTTGTGGTTGATTATATGTTTTTGATGGATGTGTATAATTATAATTATGGTCTGCAAAGTTGTTTCTAGTGAATGTTTTGCGTGTTTTTGATGGTATTGTCATGGGTCTGTATGTTTGGTAATCCATATGTGAATATTTAGGGGCAACCGAAGGTTTAACGGTTGATTGTAAGGTTACCTGTGTTTGTGAAGGATTTGTATTTCTTGGTGTTGTTAAATTTGGGCGTATTGGTGAAATACTTTGTTGTGTAGTTGTTGTGTGTACAATTTCTTCATTTATGAAGTGTGATGGTGTCTGGATATCTTGTTGAGTAAGATTCCTAGTTCCATTGAGGTTTTCGTTGTGTATGACTGTAGAGTTTAAACTATTATTTTGTGTATCGGGTAAAAATGTATTATAGTTTAATGGTGTTGCATCAATGGTTAATGGTATTACTTTCACATAATCTCTTATGTAAGATATCGTACTTATTGCTTGACTTGAGATTGATTGTGGGAAGTTTATGGATGCGGGATGAGACCATTCGGGGTCCCAAACATAATCTGATTGTTCTGTGATAGCGGTATCATCGTTCGAGTTTTGGGGTCTAAAATTTTTTCTTGCTTGTGCAATTAAATCGATATTGTGTGTGAAATAATCTATTATGAACCATGCCAAAATTTTTTGTAGATCGTGTTTTGTATGTTGTGAAACGTCGTCTTTCGTGAAATTTTCTTTAATGATGTTTAAATAACTAGAGAGTAGTGTGATTTCATGTCGTACTCTTAAATATTTAGATGTTTCTGTCGGTGAGACATTTGTTATTGGGATTTCGTTTTCTAATATCGAAATATAACTATATATTATTGCGAAAACTTCATTGGTGAATATGGAGTTTGCTCTTTGTGAGTTATGATATTGGATGCTTTTTATATATTCTGAAAAAACTTTTGAAAATTCTAAATCAAGATCGTCTGTTTGAATTGTATATTTTCTATTATTATGGTTTGGTGAGGTGAATTCTATGGAGTAGATTCCATACTGTTGTGTTATGTTGCATATATCTTTTAAGTAGTGGTCTATGATTTGTCTTTTGATTTTTACATCTGGGAACTCTGTTTTACATGGACTAATTCCGGGTTCAAATAAATTTAATAGTAAATTTTTGCAAAATATATGCTGTCCTCTATCGGTGGTTGCATCTACTATAAAAGGAAAGATTTCATCATCATCTGGAGTTTCGTCACCTGGGGTGTGCGTTGAACTCATTTTTCCGTTCGATGACTGTTAATATGTAATTATTAATGTGTCGAATTGGTTGATTCCAATTGTATAGATGTACTGGTTTGTGTTTGTACTGTTTTTTTATTCTTCTTTTTCCTCTTTGTGATGAATTTGAAGTTGTTTCTGAGTCAGAAAAATATAATTGATCGTGAAGTGGGTAATTTTTATCTATTGATTCTTTTAGTTTGTAAAGTTCGTCTAAACTGTTGGTTTCTGATTCTGAAAATGCGTTTCGGTTTTTTGAAAATCTTTTTCGTGTTATTTGTCTTTGTTTCGTTATTATTTTTCTTTTTAGTGTTTGTCGTTTTGTTCGAATGTATCCAACTGTTTGTGTATGAGGTGTGATTACAAGGTCGTATTTTTTGTTATCTATTTCACAATTGTGTAAAACGATTGTTTGTTTATTTCCTAGGTTTTTAAATGACATAAGTTTTAGAATGACGGATGCAAAAGGTTGTTAAATGATTTCTATTTTCTTAAACTGTTAGTTCTTACGATTTTTTGGTTAGCTTAACCTGGGTCTATTTGTTCAGGGTTGGAGAGAAAAGTATATCGATTCCGAAGAATGATTTTTTACTTTCTCGTGGCTAGTATAAGTTAAGGTGTTAACTTACTTAATCTTACTTAGGGGTAGTGATTGTGTTCAAGGGTTGGAGAATAGTAAATCGATCCACAAGGTTCAGGTATAATTAGAACGCGAGTAGTTCGTTAGATACTATTTTAAACTTACTAAGTCTAAGATTTATCCTGGGTCTGGTAAGAGGGGGGGTCAAGTGAAGGATGAATAACCGAAGTTCTTCACTTTTTATCCTAATTTGAATGATTAGTTTTGTTTAAAAATTTCTATTAGTCTTAGGTCTTTAGAAAGGGTTGGGTAGTGAATCGACGTTTGAGGTCGTTAGACACTAATTAAGTGGGTGGGGGAGAACAAAGTTGTTCTGTTTGATCCAAGGATAAGCCTTGATGATCAAATTTAAAATTTAATTAAGTAGAAAATGATTTAAGATCCAAGGATAAGCCTTGATGATCTGGTTTTAAAATTAAGTGAATTTAAGTTTTAATAAATTTTTAAATGTGTGTAAAGGAAAGATTTAGTGTTTTGATGATATTAGTGGGTTTATGATTGCTGTTATGTTTTAGGTGATGGAGCTGGAACAACAGGATGATTTATGATTACTAACCATTTATTGTCATGCTACTAATTTTTATTTTTTATTTTTCAATAAATATTTTTCAAACATATTTTGTATATTACTGCAGAGTTTTAGGAAAACGATCTTAGATCTTTTTATCAATCGTTATTGTATATTAATAATTTTGTTTAGCGCCTGAAATGATTTTGAAGATTAACTTCAAGGTTTTATGTTTGCAAATGAAAATCTAAATTCATTGCCAGTAATATTCTAAATATAAAAGTTTGTTCTGGTTTTTGCCTAACTATCATATAGCTATATGGCAAGTTTCTACTTTGTCGTATGTCGTCTCTGGTTCGAGGTCTTCTTCCAATTCCGGGTAGTTCTGTTATGGTTCGGAATATTGGCTCTGATCTATTGAGTCGTAGAGACATTTCGATTAAATTATTGTCGTATAACATTTTGTAAATGTTTTTGTCTAATTTCTAATCTATTTTGGTTAATTCTAAGCTATTAAGGTCTTGTTCGAGACTTATGGTCGCACCAGATGAGTTAGGTCCGAGTTGGTTAACTCATAGAGTAATTTCGGATAGGGTACACCGTCTGCTCGTCACGCTATCTTATTTTCGGCCGGATAGATTCGTGCAACTTCTTAGTCTAATACCGATCCTAATCTTACTCTTATACTATCTAGTCTCAGGTTGTTTAACTAGTCTCTGCTAGGCTCAATAGATCTAGGGTATACTGGTTTATTGCGGCTGCTGAAGTGCTCGGGAGAGTCCAACTAATTTCTAAGTTAAATTCAAATCTCTCTGGTGCTGAAATTACAAGTAACTTCAGCACTTACAAATAAGTGGGTTGTTAGTTAGATGGATCATGATTGGTTAATATTAAATACTTTACATTGGTAAAACATTTAATTTATCCAATCATAAAATGTAGTTTAGATCAGGTTCCAAAGGGTTTTGGAAAGTTGGAGGAATAGTTCGAGTATAGTGTAGAAAATTAAAAAAATGTTACAAAAAATGATTAGGATTATTAGAAAAGATTCAAGTATATCAAAAAGAAATATTATAAAGGTTTCAAGTATTGTAAAAAAATGTTTAAGATTTATGAGTATTTGAGTAACTGATTGAGAGAAGAGCATTTAAGAAATGATCTCTTGGTCGAATATTTTTTGCTGTTTGAGGCGATTTTCTAGTGTGGTCGGATTATTTATTAGTTTTTTGACAAGTGGGTTGAGTTCTGTAAAAAATTGTTGGGGGCAATTTTCATGGTGACTGGGAGGTCGTCTTTTTCTTTATTTTTGTTTGTCAAATGATCCGGGGTATGGTGAGATTTTTATACTTTAGGCTAATTAAAATGTTCATTTTGTTACTTTAGGCTAAGTTAACAAATTTGCTTTGGGGGTATTCGTGGTCTGAGTTGGGGAAATATTGTTGATCTTTGGGTTATTAGATAAGGGAGGGGTACGGTATTATGGTGATATTTATTTTAGTTGTCAAGTTGGAGTGGTTTGCTTATTTTTGACCTGGAGGTCGTAAAGTTATAGTTATAGATGTGCCTGGAGTTCTATATGATTCGTCTAATTGGTCTTAGTTTGAGTTAGAGAAAGTGACGGATTGGATGAATCCTATTGGTTTATTTTGAACTAGAATTATTACGTACTTGTCAGCATGTTATTTTGAAAAATGTAAATGAAAAATGTTTCGAAGGTTTCAAGATAGTGAAGTATAATGTTAAAATTACTTTTGAAATTCCACTTTCTTTAAAATTTTAGATTGGGGGATGAATATTTTATAGTTTTTACGTGGTTGATTTCGGAGTCTTGTTGTTTTTCTATTTTCTGATTTGTCGATTTGTTCTTGGGGTATTATTTGTTCGGTCATTTTTCTATTTTTTCTTTGTTTTGGTGATTCTTTATGGTTTTGTGTATTGATTTTGGTGGCGATTGGTTTTGTGTTTTGATTTTCGGTGGGGTTATCATTTTGTTCTGTGTTTTTCAGATGTGGTTCATTTTGAATGATTTTTAATCCTGTGAAAGAATATAATTGAGTTAATTCGCGGAGTGCGTATTCTTTTGGGTAATAAGGTAATAGGTTGTTTCGATGTTGAACGATTTCTTTTTTGTTTGAGTCGGTAATTTTATATGTGACATCAGTGGGTTTTGCAATTATTTGGTATGGTCCTTTTCGAAGGGGTTGTAATTTTTTAGAAATTCCTTTTTGAGTATTAAAATTAGGTATTAAAACAAATGTTCCAATTTTTAATTCGGAGGCTGGTGTAAAACGTGAATTGATTTGTTCATTAATGTTTTGTCTTTGTAATAACTTTTTTGTTATTTTTTGATAAATTTCATTGTGTTTTTTATCTCTATTTAGAATCCATTCGGTGTGTGTACCGGACGCTAGTTTAAGAATTTGTGGGTGATGAAAATGATCTTCATCGTGTGTATGTAAAGGTAGGTTATAACAAATTGAGTCTTTATTTGGTTGACAATAACCTTGTGCGTTTTTATGAGAATTTGCTGTAAACATTATTGGTTTGCGTGGCTTTTGGTTAAAAACCATTTCGTATGGTGACATTCCTAAAGTTGTCGTAATTTGTGAATTATACGCTAAGGGAAATAATTTTACATCTGCTGACCATTCGGTATATTTTGTATCATTTCCGTTGATGATACATCTAAGATATTCTTGTAATGAACGGTTCATACCTTCGACTAAGCCGTTTGTCCAAGGTGCATGAGATGTACGTGGTTTGTGTTTAATGTTATATAAATGACATAGTGTGATAATTTCATTATTTATGAATTCTGTACCGTTGTCTGTAACTAAAATTTCTGGTAGTCCGAATTTTGCTATCCAGTGTTCATAGAGTGTTGTGTAAGCGTAATAAGCGTTACAATGTGGTACTGGGTTAAGTGCTACATAATGTGTAAATGCGTCAACAATTACCATAATGTAGGAGTTTCCTTCTGATGAGGGTGAAATTGGTCCTTTAGTATCAAATGAGATACGATGATTAAAGTACAAACTTTGTCCTTTAAAATCTTGATTTTGTGCTATTTGTTTTTGATTTGGGTAAGGTTTATTTAGTTGACATACTATACAGTCATTGCATAGTACTTTTATCCAAATTGGTGCATTTGGGAAATAAAAGTTTTGTATAAAATTTGAATATGTTTTCTCTGATCCAGAGTGTCCTTTAATATTTTGTGTATGTGAAATATTAAAAGCTATAAGAATCATACTTAAAGGGAGACATGGAACTGTAGATTCATTCAGGTTATACTCTAAAAGGTCTGTATTTTCGTTAATTGTTGTGTTGTTAAATTTGCGAAAGTATCGGAGGAGTGTTTTGTTTCCTAGAATGGTTGAATCTGCCTTGACAGGTTTAGTTTTATATTTGTGCCATGATTTTAGTTGTCTGATTATCGGGTCAAGATTTTGATATTGTTTCAGTGTTGAAATTGTAATCGTTTCTGTTGGAGGGAGAAAAATGTTTTCAATTTCGAATTTAGATAAGGGTATTGTATCAAGTGGGTCGTGAAGGTCAAAAACTTGATTTATTGTGTATTTTGAATCATTTGTTTGTGGTCCTGATAAATTTATTTTATCAGTTAAATCTTCTTTTTCAATTAGTGGAAAATGGTCTTTTTTAGGCGGGTGTTGTTTTGTTCGTTTTTGTTGGGTGTTATTTTTTATCCATTGAGAATATGGGATTGGTTTGAAAGTTGATGTTCCAAGTAAATCAACTTCATAATGATTATTTTGACAATCTAAATAAAGTGGGAAATGTTGTAAACTATTTATTTGTGATTGTTCAATATCAGTTTTTACTGCATATTTGCATTCCAATCGGGGTGATGTTTCGTTTTCTGCAAGGTAGAATTTTATGTTTTTGGGTATTTCAACTGTTGTTTTTCGTGTAAGTAATTCAGGTGGTGTATTTCGACTTAAGGTGTCTGGTAATGCAAGATTTTTTCCTGCAGTCCAAACTATATGTAAGTTTGGAAATTTCATTAGAATTAGTTGAAATCTGTAAACTCGGTGGTTTGGGTTAGATTTTTGTGTAAAGAGAAAGATGATTGGTTTATGGTCTGTGAATAGAACTGTTGGATGTTTTGATCCAAGTATCAGAAATTCATATTCTGTCAGTGTATATATTATGGCTGTACATTCTCTCATTAGAGAGTCGTAGCTCTGCTTGAGTGAATAATCGAGAATTTGCTGATATGAGGTTCATTTTATTTGTACCATTATGTGATTGTAATAGTGCTGCACCGATGCCAAAGTTCAAAGCATCGCACATTGCATAAAATGGTTGATTTGAATCTGGAATTGTGTTTGAAATTTGTTCAGTTAAAAGTTTCTTTATTTCTTCAAATCGTGTTTGATGTTCTGTGTTCCATTCAAAATTATTTTGTTGTCTAAGGATGTTATAAAATGGTCGTAGATATAATTGCATTTTATAAACATATTTACTTAAAAAGTTTAACATTCCAAGAAATTCTTGGATTTTCTTTTTATTTGTTGGTGGTTGAAGTTTTTGAATAGCGTCAATGCGTGATTTCAATGGAGTGATTGTTTTTCTTTCTATATTATGTCCTAAGAATTTAACTCTTGTCAAAAAGAAGTGTGATTTATCGGGGGCGGCCTTCAGATTTTCGTTCTGAAGTATTTGGTGATATTTTTCTAAATCATTGAACATCTCGTCTTTTGTTTGTGATTGCATAAAAACATCGTCTAAATAGGTGATTGCGTTTTTCTTGAGTATCAGTGGTCTAAAAATTTTGCTCATAAAAGCTGAAAATGCTGCTGGTCCTATGGATATTCCATAGAATAAGCGGTTGAATTCATATTGTTGGTTTCCGATAACAAATTGTGTTAAACGTCGTGATTGTTCATCTAGTGGCATTTGATTGTATGCACTATTCATATCGGCGGTTGTAAAGTATTTGCCGTTTATCTTTGTTAAAATAACTTGTATTGGTTCAATGGGCCAATTACATTTTGATTCATCTATGAGTGAATTGAGGTATCTAGCGTCGAGAACGATTTTTAATGATTCTCCTTTAGCTAGAATGATAACGGGGTTGATAAATGTGTTGCCTTTTGGTTGTTCTTCTTTATTAACTGGTGATATAATGTTGTATTGTTCTAAAATATCGAGTAATCTGTTCACTTTATCATGTAAGTGAATTGGTACTTTACTTGCTCTCTGTTTTTTGAAAACTGCGTCTGGTTTTAACGGGAGATGTAGTGATGAACTGATTTTTCCAACATCAAATTTTGATGTTGCATAGACTGATGAATATTTAATTAGCTGTTTGGCTAACTTTTCGAATTCGTCTTGTGTTATTTGTGAATGTTGAAAATTAAACATTGTTAAAAATTTTTGTTGGTCCTCTGTGTAGTTACTTATGTTGAATGTAGGTTTGAAATATGGAGTTTTTGTGAAATAATCCGTATTTCTGTTTTCGTTACTTATTATATTATTTATAGATAATTCTTCATTAAGAATTGTAGATTGGCAAATATCTAGTAATTGGAGTATATTATTTACGCGATAGGCTTTTTCGTGTATTGGTGATATTGTAGCGTTGGTTTCGCAATATCCTAAAAGTCCTAAAGGTAATGTTACTTGGTAAGGTGTGTTGTTATAGACATGTAAGGAAATGATATCGGAATTCGAATTTTTCAAATATTTTATGGATGAGATTGTGATTTTGAAAAATTTGTGAATAGGTTTGAATTCAAATTCTGACATATAAAATTTTTGTTTGTTTTGTTCTTTATCATATTGGTGAACTTGTTTGATTGAAAAATTATAGATATTTCCTGATAGTGGTTTTAGGTGTTTTCTTTGTTGGTTAAATATCGGGTAGAATTTTGAAAAGAATGGTGGTTGTTTATTTAATCTTTGAAAAAATGTTAAGGATGTTTCTTTTGTTTTTGTATATTTATCTTTGATTAATATTTTACTATTTAGTATGTTAATTGTTGGTATATACTTCGAAATAAATGGTATTCCAATGATATTATATTTAATGTCAGTGATATGGAATATTTGTTTAAATGGCTTATTTAAAATTTTGCTTTGCTCCATTGTTCTGGTGGGGAGGAGAAATAATTGGATTTTTCCGTAGTTTATCAATGTTGATCCTTGTGCTGTTGCTAGTTTGCTGGAGGTTTCAAGAGGTGTTAGCTTTGGGTGTAAGGTTTTTATTTCATTCCATGTGGGGATGTTTATTATGTTTGATTCTGCTCCTGAATCAATTAAAAAATCTATTTCAAGGTCTGGTGGTTGAAATTCTTTATTTCTTGGGCTTTCTAAGAGAAATGGTATTGTCCAAATTTTTTCTTTGGGTTGTTCTTTTTGTATATTTTGATAAATGTGGTTTGTATTCAAGCATTTTGTTTTGGTATTTTTATTGGTTTGATTTGTAGTGTTAATCTCATTTGTTTCTTGTGTCGTTGGTGTGGAATTTATGGGTGTAGTGTAATAATTTTGAAGAAATTCTGATTGATTTTCATATATGTGTGATGAAAAGGGTTGTTCATATATGACAGATTCATAGTCATTTTCGACTTTTATCATATTGATAGAAAGAGTGTTTTCAGTATCACTTTCTGAATCTGATGATGTACAGTTTATTTGATTGAGTTGTAACGTATCAGTTACTGTGTCATCAATACCTGGAGGGTCTGATGTTGTTTCTGGATTAGATTGTACTTGATTGATTTGTCTTTGATGTTTAGGTGTACTACTTCTGTGGCGATTATTAGAATTATTATAGTTATTATTATTCCGGTGTGGTGATTGGGAATAATTTCTATAACGATTATTATAACTTGAGTGTCGATTTTGTGAATTATTTCGCGATCTGTTTTGGTAATTATTGTTTGGTCTGTTATAGTTCGATCTATTATATGAGTTATTCCTTGATTGATTGTTCGGGTAATTCTGGTTTCGGTTGTTTGAATAACTTCTATTTCGATTATAGGAGTAGTTTCTATTCCTATTGTATGATGAATTTCGTGATTGGTTGTTTGGATAGTAGTTATTTCTTGATTGGGAATTAGATCTAGAAACAAATCGTTGTGTATTTGAATTTGATCTGGAGTAGTTACTTCTACTATTTGGTCTATTGTAGTGATTTTGTGATGAATTTTGTGTATTTCTTCGTTCTGGCGATCTTCCTCTATAACTTGAGTTATATGGTGATTGATTTCTTGTATAATTTGTATTGTTCGGGAGTGGTTTTCCTGAACTGTTGTTGCTGTGGACTGTTTTGTTCGGTAGATTTTGATCTTTTTTCATGTATTGATAGAATGATTTATTTGGTTCTTTATATTTTTGAGGTTTATTTTGATTGTCTTGCTGTTTTTGTCTACATTCGGAAATACTATGTCCGTATCGTCGGCAATAATTACACCATTTTTTGAAAGATGGTTTGCCTTTAAAGTTCGGGTTCTTTTCGTAAATATTGAGTATTTCAGTGATTTTTTCAACGAGGTCTGTCTCTGATTCCTGTATATTATTAATATTAGTGGGAGTCGTTTCAATTCTGTTAACGTATTGTAATTTCAGATTTTCCGTTTCTTCTAGTTTCATCGTGATTTCTGCTTGTTCTAATTTGTCTACTAGTTTTCGAAAATCTAAATCGGGTTCTCGAATTGAAGAAGGATGGGATGCTCTCTTTTTTATTGCTATTTTCCTTAATTGTGGTGTTAAGGTCATCATTAAGATTTCTGTCATCTTTGTGTTTTTATAGTCATGTGTATTTAATGAATATGCTTTTCGAACTAGTGTTTCGATTCGTACTGCTATTTGCTTGATGGTTTCGTTTGGTAATCTGCGAATTTCATTACATAAAACTCTTTGTTGTTGTTTGTTTCTTTCGGAGTCAAACATTTTTGAAAATTCCTGTGTAAACCTTTTCCAGTTTGATTTTATTTCTAGAGGTAGTACTGAAAACCATTTTTGGGCTGCGCCATCTAAGGTTGTTTGTATTAACGCTGTGCGTCGATGTATCCAATTTTGATGTAGTGGCGTATTAATTGGTTCAGGTCCAATATTTAAAATCAGGTTTGCTGTTACTGCATTTAAATAATCTTCTACAGAGTATTCAGGGTCTGTTCCTGTGAAAACCATTAAAGGTTTGTTTGATGTTATTGATGATCCACCCATAAGGTATGGATTCATTGTCATTTGTAATGATTCTGCTGCATTTGGCATTTGAGAAAAATTTGAAAGTTGGTTTCTTGTTATTTCATGTTGTTGGAGATAATATGGGAGTGGTATTTCATTTTGCATTTGTAATGGTTGATACGAGTGTGCAGTCATTGGATTTTGTTGTTGAATTGGTTGAAAAGATTGTGTATTAATTGGATTTTGTTGTTGAATTGGTTGTTGATGTTGTGCATCTATTGATTGTGGAGAAAAATTTCTATGATTTGTACGTGTTCTCTGTATTCCTTGTCTACGATATTCTTGAGTATTTGGTGCAAATATATCTGGTTGTAAGAAATCATCATCTGAGGATAAATAATCCATTTGATAAGATGTTTGTTTTTTATTTTTATTTTGTTGAAAAAATGGGTAATTTTCACTGTGATCCTGTGGAGGATTTGTTTGGAAATTTATTGAATTAGGTTGGGTCATTGGGTTATCCCAATTTCGAGATCTTGTATATTGGTTAAAATTTCTTTGTGGTTGATTATATGTTTTTGATGGATGTGTATAATTATAATTATGGTCTGTAAAGTTGTTTCTAGTGAATGTTTTGCGTGTTTTTGATGGTATTGTCATGGGTCTGTATGTTTGGTAATCCATATGTGAATATTTAGGGGCAACCGAAGGTTTAACGGTTGATTGTAAGGTTACCTGTGTTTGTGAAGGATTTGTATTTCTTGGTGTTGTTAAATTTGGGCGTATTGGTGAAATACTTTGTTGTGTAGTTGTTGTGTGTACAATTTCTTCATTTATGAAGTGTGATGGTGTCTGGATATCTTGTTGAGTAAGATTCCTAGTTCCATTGAGGTTTTCATTGTGTATAACTGTAGAGTTTAAACTATTATTTTGTGTATCGGGCAAAAATGTATTATAGTTTAATGGTGTTGCATCAATGGTTAATGGTATTACTTTTACATAATCTTTTATGTAAGATATCGTACTTATTGCTTGACTTGAGATTGTTTGTGGGAAGCTTATAAATGCGGGATGAGACCATTCGGGGTCCCAAACATAATCTGATTGTTCTGTGATAGCGGTATCATCGTTCGAGTTTTGGGGTCTAAAATTTTTTCTTGCTTGTGCAATTAAATCAATATTGTGTGTGAAATAATCTATTATGAACCATGCCAAAATTTTTTGTAGATCGTGTTTTGTATGTTGTGAAACGTCGTCTTTCGTGAAATTTTCTTTAATGATGTTTAAATAACTAGAGAGTAGTGTGATTTCATGTCGTACTCTTAAATGTTTAGATGTTTCTGTCGGTGAGACATTTGTTATTGGGATTTCGTTTTCTAATATCGAAATATAACTATATATTATTGCGAAAACTTCATTGGTGAATATGGAGTTTGCTCTTTGTGAGTTATGATATTGGATGCTTTTTATATATTCTGAAAATTCTTTTGAAAATTCTAAATCAAGATCGTCTGTTTGAATTGTATATTTTCTATTATTATGGTTTGGTGAGGTGAATTCTATGGAGTAGATTCCATACTGTTGTGTTATGTTGCATATATCTTTTAAGTAGTGGTCTATGATTTGTCTTTTGATTTTTACATCTGGGAACTCTGTTTTACATGGACTGATTCCGGGTTCAAATAAATTTAATAGTAAATTTTTGCAAAATATATGCTGTCCTCTATCAGTGGTTGCATCTACTATAAAAGGAAAGATTTCATCATCATCTGGACTTTCTTCACCTGGGGTGTGCGTTGAGCTCATTTTTTCGTTCGATGACTGTTAATATGTAATTATTAATGTGTCGAATTGGTTGATTCCAATTATATAAATGTACTGGTTTGTGTTTATACTGCTTTTTTATTCTTCTTTTTCCTCTTTTTGATGAATTTGAAGTTGTTTCTGAGTCAGAAAAATATAATTGATCGTGAAGTGGGTAATTTTTATCTATTGATTCTTTTAGTTTGTAAAGTTCGTCTAAACTGTTGGTTTCTGATTCTGAAAATGCGTTTCGATTTTTTGAAAATCTTTTTCGTGTTATTTGTCTTTGTTTCGTTATTATTTTTCTTTTTAGTGTTTGTCGTTTTGTTCGAATGTATCCAACTGTTTGTGTATGAGGTGTGATTACAAGGTCGTATTTTTTGTTATCTATTTCACAATTGTGTAAAACGATTGTTTGTTTATTTCCTAGGTTTTTAAATGACATAAGGTTTAGGATGACGGATGCAAAAGGTTGTTAAATGGTTTCTATTTTCTTAAACTGTTAGTTCTTACGATTTTTTGGTTAGCTTAACCTGGGTCTGTTTGTTCAGGGTTGGAGAGAAAAGTATATCGATTCCGAAGAATGATTTTTTACTTTCTCGTGGCTAGTATAAGTTAAGGTGTTAACTTACTTAATCTTACTTAGGGGTAGTGATTGTGTTCAAGGGTTGGAGAATAGTAAATCGATCCACAAGGTTCAGGTATAATTAGAACGCGAGTAGTTCGTTAGATACTATTTTAAACTTACTAAGTCTAAGATTTATCCTGGGTCTGGTAAGAGGGGGGGTCAAGTGAAGGATGAATAACCGAAGTTCTTCACTGTTTATCCTAATTTGAATGATTAGTTTTGTTTAAAAATTTCTATTAGTCTTGGGTCTTTAGAAAGGGTTGGGTAGTGAATCGACGTTTGAGGTCGTTAGACACTAATTAAGTGGGTGGGGGAGAACAAAGTTGTTCTGTTTGATCCAAGGATAAGCCTTGATGATCAAATTTGAAATTTAATTAAGTAGAAAATGATTTAAGATCCAAGGATAAGCCTTGATGATCTGGTTTTAAAATTAAGTTAATTTAAGTTTTAATAAATTTTTAAATGTGTGTAAAGGAAAGATTTAGTGTTTTGATGATGTTAGTGGGTTTATGATTGCTGTTATGTTTTAGATGATGGAGCTGGAACAACAGGATGATTTATGATTACTAACCATTTATTGTCATGCTACTAATTTTTATTTTTTATTTTTCAATAAATATTTTTCAAACATGTTTTGTATATTACTGCAGAGTTTTAGGAAAACGATCTTAGATCTTTTTATCAATCGTTATTGTATATTAATAATTTTGTTTAGCGCCTGAAATGATTTTGAAGATTAACTTCAAGGTTTTATGTTTGCAAATGAAAATTTAAATTCATTGCCAGTAGTATTCTAAATATAAAAGTTTGTTCTGGTTTTTGCCTAACTATCATATAGCTATATGGCAAGTTTCTACTTTTTCGTATGTCGTCTCTGGTTCGAGGTCTTCTTCCAATTCCGGGTAGTTCTGTTATGGTTCGGAATATTGGCTCTGATCTATTGAGTCGTAGAGACATTTCGATTAAATTATTGTCGTATAACATTTTGTAAATGTTTTTGTCTAATTTCTAATCTATTTTGGTTAATTCTAAGCTATTAAGGTCTTGTTCGAGACTTATGGTCGCACCAGATGAGTTAGGACCGAGTTGGTTAACTCATAGAGTAATTTCGGATAGGGTACACCGTCTGCTCGTCACGCTATCTTATTTTCGGCCGGATAGATTCGTGCAACTTCTTAGTCTAATACCGATCCTAATCTTACTCTTATACTATCTAGTCTCAGGTTGTTTAACTAGTCTCTGCTAGGCTCAATAGATCTAGGGTATACTGGTCTATTGCGGCTGTTGAAGTGCTCGGGAGAGTCCAACTAATTTCTAAGTTAAATTCAAATCTCTCTGGTGCTGAAATTACAAGTAACTTCAGCACTTACAAATAAGTGGGTTGTTAGTTAGATGGATCATGATTGGTTAATATTAAATACTTTACATTGGTAAAATATCTAAATTATCCAATCATAAAATGTAGTTTAGATCAGGTTCCAGCTTGTTGCTATTTTTTATCTACATGAATTTTTACCAATGTTTCATTACCAATTTTTATGAAATTCGTAAAATCAATTAAACTAACTCGCTGAAAAGAAACGGGCGTGTCTAATCAAAACGGAAAACAGAAAAAAAACGAAACTCCAAAAAGAAACGAGAAACGAAGAACACTAAGGAAAATTAAAGATTTATTTTTCCTAATATTTTTTCGTTGGCATTTTTGATGACTTTTTTGAGAACCGTAATTTGGATTTCTTGTTATGTTGTAAATTGAAAAATCATGTGCAGAAATTTGTGTAACTAAAAAAATTTGAACGACACCGACATTTCCTGTGCAATGATGTCCATTTCGAACTTCTCCTTGTCTTCTTGTTTCGACAGAAGTACAATCCTCACAACTCCACTACTTTGGCTGCCTCCTCTCTGACCAGAGACTAGTCTGGCTCTGCAAGACACAGTGTACACGCCATCCCACCTAAACCGAAATACATCTGTTTCTTATCAGATAAGAACCATTATGATAAATTGGCTCCAAGTGTCATGATGGTTACGGTCTCAGTTCTGCGGTCTCAGTTCTGCCATTGCACAAACAAACAAATTTAGAAATAGAAAATTCTTGTGCAAAAACATCATTTGAGAGAGCCCCATAATACTAACATCCTAAAAACAACTGATAAAATATAATGAGTAACTAAGTCTCAGTTCTGCCATAACTTTCTACGCCCAAATTTTTTGACAAAAAAAAACATGTGAAAAATGCACCACTAAGTTGTGACTATGGCTAAGACTGCATACGGTGCGATGTTAGCTTGCGGCGAAAACATCAAAGTCGTTCTTTAACTAGAGATGGTAGGCAGCGCAATTTTCTAAGTCTTTTTTTTAAAGTCGTGGACCTCAACACAGGCTGAGGAAAATTGTTTACGGAAAAATTATTGAAACCTGACAACATTTGTGATGTCCTGCATGATCCCAGTCGGGACGTCCCCACTCGACCTTTGACTCACAGTACACACTCCCCCCTCTGGCACGTGCATCTGACACCCCCCGAACTGGTACCAGAACAGGGGCTGCTCACAGAATCCCCCCTGCATCAACTCCAATTCCTGTTGAGCCTGGAGACGCGAGGCCAGTTTGGCCTCGTCTACAAAAATGGCGTGTTTTTTTTCTAAATTTCATCTTAATTTTATTCTGAAAAAAACTTCCGAAGAATTACGACTTATGATAGACTAAATTTGTTTTTGATAGACTAAATTATTTTTGTTTTCATTTTTTTTTCATATCAATAAAATTTTTAAATTTCAGTTTGGCTGTGCCTGAAGGAGCATTAATGCTTATCTACTTTTATATCCAAATATAGAAATGGAAAAAGTCAAAGTCTATGGCAAAGTTTTGGGGCGGATTAGCGGGAGGTGGGGTGGAATTAGCTCAGATCTTTGAGTTCACTCTGCTAACCGCCCGAAGGTTTGTGCATGCTTACATTTTAGACCACCAATTGTACACTTTACGATATTCTCTGGAACTTTCACCACCAGTATATTCTAAAGTTTCGTGATTCTTTGTCAAAAATTTCCAAAAAGGGACGCAAAACGGCATTTTGGCTCAATTTTGCAGGAACTTGTCTGTGGTTTTTTAATTGGGTCTCTTTCGCGCTTTAGGCGAGCTCAACAAATTACACCTAGTGATCTTGAAATACAAAAAAACTGCAAGACTTTCGAAAAAATTTTCTGTCCCCTTCAAAAAAGTATAGATTCCCCTGGTAAAAACTTGCAATGAGTATTGATAGCTGATAGAAAATTTATGACAAAATCAATAAAAAGTCCCTGGTTTAGTTAAAAGTTAATCGGTTACTATTTTTTCTTAGATTATTTTAAAGATTGGCTTGCAAATTTGCAAACCTTGGACTCAAATTGGTTAAAAGTCTTCATATAGGATTTTTACTAAGCAAAAAAAGAATACGAGAAAAGGAAAGCAATATGATCAAGTTTTTAAAAAGGTCGACAAAATATCCAACATTTTTTGAAAAGCCCTCGCTCCCCTCGATAAAAGCCTTGGCTAGCGCTTGATTAAAACAAAAGTACTTTGATAGAAATAAATAAAGTCTCAGAAAAATAGTTGATTATGGTGTACCGAATACGAGGTCGTCTCTGGGCATAGTGATGAAACATTCGTCCCCTGTCAAATCCCGGTCTATGGGGAACTCCAGCACTTTACTGTCATCATCGCCCGCATCTATCAGTCGGACTAGACCAGCGCGCCACGTGATACCTGAAAAATAGCCACGAATTGATTCCTTTCTCTCCTCTTTTCGCTTGCTCTGACTTCACAAAAAAATGCCTACTGATGTAATTGCGTTTTCGAAACAAAAAGATGGGGTCAAATTTGAAATTAAGAGTTAATTGAGCAAGAATTGGATTTCAAAAATACATGGGCAAAATTGTTCAATTTATTATTAAGGTGAAAGCATGTAGAAGAACAGGCAAAAAAAAATTTTTTAAAAAACTTTTACTAAGACTAGATTTTCAATATTTTACTTATTTTGTCGAACAGTTTGTCAAGCTTTCAAAGAGAATAAAAACCCTCTCAATGCTAAATTAAAAACTTCAGATACTACTGCTATAATTTCTGAGTTTTATTTTCCGTGGCTTTAAGTTCACTCACCTGGTCTAATGCCCTTGAATCCGACTGTCACTTTCTCAACGTCTCCCACGTCTTGTATCATAAGAGTGAACACATCTGCCTAATTTTGACAAACATATAAAATTGTTAAAATAACCCGGAGGTTAAAGAATACATGCTGTATGATATAAGTTTACAAATCAGCTGATAAAATGAATTGAATCGAGGCTGGCTTCTAAATAATATTTTAATAATCAACTTTAAGGTAGACGTGAGAGTTCGATATACATAAATGATTTGAAACCCCATATATTTTAAGTCTTAATGATTTATTTTTTGATGGAACATTTTTAATCTATTTTTTGTTTGAGTATGTTGTATTATTTTTCCCAAATTTAGGTTTCTCTAAAAAAACCAAATGAATCAGAGTTTCCCGACAAAACCTTTCATAGCGTTGAAATCATTTCAATATGATTACAGTTGAAATCAAAGATTTCCAGTGAGGATTAAAAATCTGTTAATAAAGTTTCCTGTCAAAGTTTAAATTGCCATTTTATGAACAAAATAAACCAGGCTCCCGGGTTGACCAAAAAATGCTAGTCAAACAATTTTCATATATGTAAAAATGCTAATCATGCACTTTTCATGCAAATCCATAGCTACAAAAAATGCATGAAAGGTCTATTATTAATATTTTTTCATATATGGAAATTGTATGACTAGCATTTTTCCATAAAGTACGAACACAAGTGACAAGAACCTTGGTTACTCAAGCGTAGAGTAACTAAAGGTTTGACCGCCTCGCCTTAAAAATGTCATTCAAAAAAAAGAGGAGTTTTTAGCGCTTTTGAAAAAAGTTATTAAGAAAAAAGGAAAAAAAAAATCTAATATAAATGTATCCAGGACTGCGTTATACACACAAAAATTTGAATTTTGCATGCAAAACCTTTGTTTTTGGAAAATGTTAGTTTGAGTGCCAAATTCGATTTGAGGGTAAAAAAAACACAAAAAATTGTTAGAAGCCAATTTAAAAATTACTTGGAAAAACTTTTGTTGTGGCCATCAAAAAAGTGCTGGTCATACAATTTCCATATATTAGAATTGTACGATTAGCATTTTTTTTCACAAAAAATTTTTATAAAATTTTTTTTTGTACGACACACCAAATTTTTTGCTAAAAGAAGAAAAAAAGGAAAAAAATTCTTCGAAAGTTCAGTGAGACCATTTTAGCAAATTGTATGAAATTGGTTTGACTAGTATTTTTTCATAGACTTCGTTTATGGAATTGTATGATTAGCATTTTTGGTCAATGAAGGTCAACCCGGCCTAGCTAGCAAGACTTAATTGTTTTTCACAAATATTAGAAGGTACCGGAGTTTGTTGACTTTTTTGTTGATTTTTTGTAAACTTTTTTTGGTAAAGATAATGCCACTAGTATTTACAGCGCAGGAAAGGTTTGAAAAAAATCTGACGAAATTTTGTAAAATGAAACCAACAGGTCAGAAGATTAAATCCGTGAGAGTGAGTGGCGGGAAACCTTCCCCCCCCCTTACATCATCTCCGTCTCAAAAAATTTTTCCGTCACTCAAAAGAAATACGGAATGTTTTGTTAATTTTGTATTTGCACAAATTCTTTCATTTTTACTTTCAGGCTAGCCACAAATTCCACTCAACAATAAAAACAAATTAAGAAAATAGATTTAATGGTTCGTTCTATGCATCCATTTAGTTCCAACTATTATAATGGTTAATAACCTGTTCCAAAATTTTTTTTGATTAGAACCCGTTCTGAACCAATTCTTTAATTCTGACGAGAATTAATTTGCTTCTAATCCAAATATCTGGCAAGAATTTTTTTTCGAAATGTTTTGAAAAAGCCGGGTTTTTCTTAAATTTCTTTATTTCTCGTATTTTTTTCTAATCCGAAAATAGCTAAACCTAGTGTACTTCTAGCTAGAAAAAAAACATCTGGTATAGACGGTTGTGCTAACCGCTGGGCCACATGTTTCGAACAGTTTTAGCAACCTGATGCAAAGAAACGTTTGTTACAACAAGTGTTAATTTGTATTATTTTGCTATGGCTATGGTGTATACTCGAAGCACGTTTATCTCGTTGCGGTTAATCACTGAGCTGATTTTTGAGTATTTTTTCAGAAGTTTTCTAGTTCTAATGTTAGAAAAGAAAACAATTTCTGTAGAGAAAAATCAAAAAATTAGGTTAGATTATATATCTAAAAGTTTTATCTAGATTAGAAACTTTTGTAGTTGGGTTCGAGAAACCTTTTAACTAATGTACTGCAGCATTGAGTTTTTCTTTTAGAGCTATTCGTGTTCAATTTTTAGTCTCTCAATACTTCTATTAGTCAAACATTATGGATTAATTGACTTACCGTTGTGGGGCATTAAGCAGTGAGCACTTTGGTGTACAAGAAGAAAAAAAATTTTTTTATGGGATAAATAATGAGAAAGACCATTTTTTAATTTTATTAAAAAAGTAGCTAAACTTCCATCCAGGCGGTCTTTTGGCTGTATCATTTTGGGTTATGGAATCGCAATCATTTTGTTTCAACCAAAAATAACGATTTAACAACAAAAAACTTGGAGCTTGCTGATAGAAGTTGCCATTCATATAGATAAAGTCATGGAACATTGAAGTTGCAAATTTTTGATTTCAACGATCGAATCAACGTTTTGTCGTTTTATCTGCAAATAATTAGGATAGGCTGTTGAAAATGTGACATATGCCAGATCAAAAAATTTTGGAAGCACATAGCAGGGCAAAAAACTGAGAATATATGTTAGCCAGTATATCATAATTAGTTTTTGAGGAGATCATGCTGTGGAAACTTTTTTGAAAACAAACAATAATTTCATGCGCTCAAATTAGTTCCTTGAGGAGCTGAAGATGCCACCAAATTATGCCACCAAAAATTGACAGAGAAGATAGTTGAAAGAGCTACATTGTCCAGCATCGAGACATTCATATCTGTTTTGACAACACAGGCAATAAAATTTTTTGGTAGCCTATACCAGAAAGTTAGACGAAGCTTAAGTAAGCCTTACGGTATATGCGAATCTTGTGCATGGATCAGATCAGTAAGTTTTCCAAACTTTCAGCAGAAAAAAATTTTTTATAGGAAATTTTTGATCATCAGCAGGAAACTTTTAATAACATTTAGCCATTTTTCGCTGCCGGTCGAAATAAATATTTCAATTTTTTTGTCTGTCATTTTTTTGCGGTTTCAAAAGTAATTCAAGTTCACCAGCTTCCCAAAAAAACCAATTTGAGCCCATAAGTTCATTTTCTATAGTGTTTTTGAGAATAATTTTACTGCAAGAGGACCACTAAATCTAGTAATGATGTATTAATGTCTCAGATTTCTCAAACACCCCTGCGATTTCATTCTAATTGGTTTCATTTAAAATATGCCAAAGTTCCATAACAAAACTTTAATTAGTTGCGGCGAAAAAACTAAAAACGTGAAAAATAAATCGTTTTTTTTTCTCGTTGAAGACAAAAAGTTGCAACCTCTGTGCTCTGTAATAACAGATAAAAAGTTTTCTTTCAAAGACAGTTTTGAAAACTGCTTGGCATTTAAAATCACTAGAAAAAACTTTTTGTTATAAATCTCAAAATTGTTTTTAATACCTCATAATCAAAAAGTTTATCCAGAATTCTATCACAAAAAAAATTAGAAAAAAATCAAACCTAAGAAATTGCCATTGGACTTTTTTGTCGTTTCAATATTTCTCACTGAAAAAAAATTACACACGATAATAAAAAAGCTATAGCATCACTAGAGAGTTAGTGTCCCATTTTTTGTTTTGTTTAACAAAATTGCGGCCACGAGGGAAGATCAACAACGTCCAAATTGTTACTGAATTTGTGGAAAGAAAAGCAAATATGCTATATTGAAAAATTAACCAACTTGGTTTAGAAAAACTCAGCACATATAGTGTATTTTCAAAACGTTTGTTATGAACCCTCTCACGTTTGACAAATAATTGAGCTATTGAAGTGATTCTTTTGTAGTAAGCATCAAAAGTTAGCCGAATTCTGATGATGTAATTCAGTAAGTTGGGTTGTTTTTTATCCACACATCTTTTTGCAGATTATTGAATTTTCACTGCAGTTTGCGATGAACAAGCAGCTATTGTGCTGAAATAAAAAAACCGGATAAAATGAACTGAAATAGAATTCGTTCACTTGTTTTTCTTAATTTTGGTTTTATTCGGCCAAAAAATTATCAGGACAAAAATGGCTCGGAATTCTACCAGGTTTTTTGAGGCAAAGTTTTTTTTTGTGCAAAAATCAAACCAAAACTACACCCTGAAAACGGGTCGATTCATTTGATTCAAACTTAATGAGGTAAACAGGGTCAGCTGTAGTAGGAATGACTACGATTGGCACTGTTTACCTCCTTAAATTTGAACCAAATTAAATGACTTGTTTTAAGGGTGTAATTTTGATTCAAAAATTTGCAATAAAATTGACCCATAAAAAAGCTGCTAAAATGCCAAGCTATTTTTGTCCTCATCAATTTTTTTGGCCGAATAAAAACGAATTTGAGGAAAAACAAGTTTAAAAAATCTGATTCAGTTTGTTTTATCCGGTTATTTTAATTCAGCAGTAATAGCCTGTTCAGCGCAAAATGCAGTGAAAACTCAATAAATTGCAAAAACACGGGTGAACAAAAAACAATGCAGCTCACTGAAGTACATAATTAAATTCGGCAAATTTTCGCTGCTTGCTGCAAAAAAAAAATCACTTCAATAACTTACTTATTTGTGACTCGAGAGACGGAAAATACCCTGTTTTTTTTCACTTCAACTTTTTTTGCTAAATGATATGATTTGTTGCTTAGTTAAATTCCTGTCGCGAACTTTTGGCTTCTGTGTTGTAGAATTTCATATAAATAATAGGCTGAAAGTGAGGTTTGTTGCTTATATAAAAAATACCTTAACCAAGTTAAGCCCAAATCATAAATTTTTAACAACTCATCTCAAAAATTGAAAACTGAATTAATATGCTTTTTTGAAAATTTTTTAAAAGATTTGAAATTTTGGTTGCATTAGAGCTGATGTATTTTAAATTTTTAGACCACATGAGGAACTTTATTATGCGACAGTTTTGTTGTAGACAAGTGCAACCAAGAAAGATTGAAGAATTTAATCGAGATGATGAAAATGATAAATTGGATTGAAATTATTTGGTATTTATAGTGTCCGCCAGTGAAAAAATATATACCTAAAACAAAAGATTGTCATTACGGCTGAATATTCAAATTTGTTCAAATGATTACTTTTTCGGAAACTTTCACCCGATATGTATATATATACGGATAGGATTAGTCTATATCACAATTTCCATTCAATCTTAGCTGGGTAAACTGGAACTTACAATAGATAAGTATCAATAAATACAGAATAAGATCATATTTAATTCAACTACACTTGATCCGAAAAAATCGTAGATTGTTTTTCTACTGTTCTATTTTTCTATAAGTTTTAACTAAGAGTTTTAAGTTTGATTAAACCTCATGTCATCACAAGTATCAAAAATAATAATATGTGCATATAGTGATAATCTAGAGTAGCAAATGCTTGAACACGTACCAACTAACAACAGAAAACAAGATCAACTGAGAGAAAAAAAAGACTAACACGCAATCAATCGGGCAAACGAATTGTTTCAATTGAACTTACAGTCCAGATAAAAATGCGGTAAAGTCTCGTCCGATTTGATGCGGTACGACGGCTCGATATGCCGTGACAGTATTTCTGCAACAAGACGCCTAACTTAAGATCTCGTGATATTTGTTCACTGAACCAAAGCTAAAGTAGAGTATTATGATCTCACTTCAGAAAAAAAGGGGCTGATTTGAAGATTCTTAGAAGTTTTGCTGATCATTTTCCGTCAGAACAGTAGAATTTTTGCATTATTATGAAATTTTATTTTTCTTTTGGTCAGAAAAGGAGGGCTATTGATAAAACCATCTGGTTAACAGCCTAAACACGATGGTTCCTAATCTTGAGTTAAACATAAAACTACGTTTAAATAGAAAAATTAAAACCTTTTTAATATTTCGTTTTTTTCCGACAGGTTAGTTAACAAAAAAAAGCAAATTCTGCGTCTTATTGCAATGTTGTAACTTCTTACTAAAGATCTAGGTTTGCCCGTCATTCAGCCAGGCTTTAAAAATTTGAGAGATAAAATCCAGTAAAGTTAGTTTTTGACAGCGGTATTAGTTTTTTTTGGACTTTTTATTCAAATAATTTGAATTTATGAGCTCGAATGAAAATTTTTAAAAAGTTTAAATTATATTTAATATCAAGATTCAAAACTACCTAAAATGTATAATTAGATTTATTTCTAAGTCTCGAGCAGAACGCTTCTTCATGTATCTCTTTAGGCTGTCATCCTTTCGCATCTGTTGTCGGAACTATCGTTCTTTCGTGGTCTCCCTTTGCAGCCGGAGCTGTCTGTTCCTCATTTGCGCTATTTGCGACGCTCTTATTTTCCACCTTTGCCACGTTAAGCTGTTTAGAAAAATAACTTAATGCCTAAATTAACCAGTCAAATACCGTTACTTAACTTTTTTTTATTTTTTTTTATTAGGTTATTGAGGATTGTTTCAGATATCTAGAGTGGCTATTTTTTTTTTCTAAATTTACATTGGGAAAATTTGATTTTTTTTGTGAAAAGTTTGGGCATAAAAATCACATTTGTCCGAAAGTTCCTAACGTGACGCGGGCTGGTAGCTGCAGAAGATGAACTATTCGAATTTCTCTTCCAGGGAATTAATTTTTTCCAAGGTAGCAACATCCGTTTCAAGCTCTCGCCGCCTTCCCTTAAACTGCTCCTTTCACTTTTCCCGCTCGGTTCATCGACCCCAGCTGAGCTCCGCGGTCTTTCTCCCGACGGCACGCGCGTGCGAGGCGACTGCGACTTCCCCCGCATCCTAATTGAACCACTTTTACTGTTTTTCTTATTTTCTGGACTTCTATTGGTGGAAAAAATGTCCATAGTGATAATTGTTTGCGCACTTGAATCGGTCGTTTGAACCGTTCGGCCAATGGGTTCGAAGTCTGTTGATAAGTTGTAGCAAGGCGATATGCAGACTGTACGTTGACCGAGAGACGAGGAGCGTTCACAGAACGAATGGAACACTAAGCCGAAAGGACAGAGGGCATTTATTGCATTTCAAAAGAATTTTTCGTTTATTAAATTGGATTTTTACAGTTCCGTCTGTTACATTGTAAAAAATCAATGTTCTTTGCAATGATGCTCTGTTTAGAAATATAGTACGAGATATCGACAATTTGATTCAGTTTTTTGACCCGAGCAACCATTTTTGTAACCAAAGGCTAAAATATGACCTTCCGTATCTGAATGACCAAAATTTTAGCAAAAGAATTACCTAAAAAACGAAGACCTGGATAAAATATTTAAAAATAAATTCAGTAGTAAAAGTCAATTATATTGTAGTTAACATTTGGTGCTTCAAAATATATCATCTAAGTTGCGTTGGGTTCGTTTACTCATTCAGTTTGTGGTCATTCAAATAACAGAAAAGTCAAATCAAGAAAGCTCATTCCCCAAATTTTCTTCTTTCTGAGCAAAAATGTTCCTTTTTTATCCAAAAAAAAAACGAACTTGGTGAATTAGTAAAATATTAATTTTATTTGCATAACATTTTATTTGATGAGAAACCTATTAAAGCAATCGTAAAAAATTTGAGTTGAATATTTTGAGGCCTTCATTTATTTATGAAATCAATCTTCAGGGAAAGAGCTTACAGAATAAATCAACGCATCGTTGATCCATCTTTGTTAACTTTTCACTTTTGCTCTTTTTCCAGCCCTCCGTCGCTTACCGGGTGTGGTAACGTTTCGACTGCCGGCACTACTGCTTGGCCTAGAAGAATTCGCCGAGCTGTGAGTGGTCTGTGTCGACCCGAACTGCTTAGTCGTATTACTCAAATCGTCCACTTTGTATTTACTTTGTGAAGAGGTGGAATTTTCGGATACCGATTTCTTTGACTGAGATCTGCTTCCGGTCTTAGATCCAGACCTGCTTTGCGGTCGAGATCTGTGAAGGTGCCTTGATTGCAAAAAAAAATGTCAACTGCACTTGTTAAATAATGGCAGAAGTTTTCACAGCTGCAAAAAATTGCTGAAATTCAATGGAGCTGACAGAATACACACAGCTTCTATTATTCTAGGAAAAAACACGAGTTTAGAGAGAACATTTTTCCACTTTTGCTGATTATACGTGCGACTTATTAGGCTGGTAAAGCCTAATATTTTCAGTTTTTTAAAGTTAAGTAGAAAAAATTAAGAGTTTTTTGTTTGTGCAATTGTGTGTACTTCGGGTTGTCCATGAAAGGCGCACTGTAATTCTCGCTACTTTGCCCTTTATCTTTGTCTTTCACGGAACCTTTCGTCGACCCGGTGCGCGACCTGCTTCTTCGGGACGACGACGGCGGCCTAGGAATTGACGACTTACTCGGGTTATTCTGCAACACCGGTATATGTGATAACTTCTTCCTTAAATTGTTCCCGTTTTTCCTCGCATCTCCGGAAACTGTGACGTCGCTTTTTGAGTCTCCGGATTTCGAGTTATGTGCTCCACCGGACGCTCCTCCGGACGCCATGCGACTGCTCGGAGGCGTAGGACACCCGAGGAATCTGTTCTGTCGGTGGTTGTTGTTGTTTTCGAACATGCCGAACGACAACTTAGGTCGGATGTGGTTCAGGAACTCCTCGAGGTAGACCACTTCTTTCCTGTGGGGATCCAACCCCATCTGTTTCAGGACAGCGTTTGTTATTGGTCTACGATTTAAAATCATGGCGCACAACATCAACACAATCGACAAAAGTTGTCAAGCCAAAGATCGGCTCGTTTTGCTATTCACTATGGCAAATATATTTGGTCTCCATATTTAACCTTGTAAAACCAACCATTAGACCAGAAAATTGATGCTCATGTGAAGTTTTGGGAGGAAGAAGAGGCGAAAGATCCACTGCTTCCAAATATTTGAGCTTGGCTCTTTTTCCTTTTTCCCCCCACCTGCAAAATTTTTTGGGTCATTTTTCTGTTTAAATTGTCGGGTTGTTACAAAATTTGGCATACGGACTGATTAGGACATGACAAACATATTTGGTCTTCATAATCAACCTTGTAAAACCACGCGTTACACCATAAAATCGATGCTTATGTGAGGTGGGGGGAAAAGGAAAAAGAGCCCTGAGCTTCAACTTTGAAAGCTGAGCTCGGCTCTTTTTGCTTTTCCCCCACCTGCAATTTTTTACAAGTAAAGTTACTGTTCAAATTGTCCGATCGTTATGAAAATTGATATGCGGACTAATTGGGCTCTGCCAAACATATTTGGTGTTCATAATTAACCTTGTAAAATCACTCGTTACACCATAAAATTGATGGTCATGTGAGGTGGTGGGGAAAATGAAAAAGAGACCTGAGCTCTTTTATGGGTTCTCTTTCTTCTTTTACGGGTTCCACTCTATTTTTGGAAATGGAAAAATTTACTAATTATTAGTGATCGGGAGGGGGGGGGGGGGGGGGTAAATATCACTGGTTAGCTGTATACTGATGTTGTGACACCAAATTGCAGACCTCGATATATTTTTGACGACCACTCCCTTACTGGACAATATCTGAATTATGACGTCATGCATCTTGTGGGCATATATGGCCTCCACTCTGCCCAAATTGGGAGAGGCGAGGTTGTTGAACACTCGTCTGGGCTCTTTTCCAGTTTCCCACCCCTCTCATAAAATCACAACTCCAAGTTGTTTACAAACGGCTCATACGGCAATTTGCATGTAGAAAAAATTCTAAAAGTTTGTTCATTTATTCACGCTGACATCTTTTTTTTGTAGTTTAGAACATCAAAAGTAACTTCAAGTGAGCCAAATTGCTGAGCACTTATATATCGAGTCTCAGGAAAAATCAATTGGGAGGGGGGGGACTGGAAAAGAGGCCTCGCCTGAAAGAACTCCAGTTGTTGATATATTCATGCACTAATAGCTGAATACAGTCATCCACAACGTCCGAGTCAACGAAGTCACACATTGTTAACATGACACAACTCTTATTTTTTTCTCCTGATGTAAGTTAGGATTATAACTAGTTATAATTCAGCGGACCCAGTCCAGAACCGTTTTAACATTTTTACTGAGCGAAAACTATAGGATTTCAAAGTTCGCAGGTAAGAACAAATAAAATAATTGGTAATAAATAAAATGAAATAAGTATATTGTATGAATAAGATTCGTAAAAGTTTATAATTAATGGGAACGCAAAGTTGAAAATGGTAAAACAGCTCGTGCAATATTGCATCAGACTAAACAATTAGAATCATATCCATGATACCAAATTTACAGTTTAGAAAAAAGAGCGTTCATACCCTCCCCCCTGCATAGCAACAAAAATTGCCCCCTATTTTAAAAGTCGCTAGTTAAGAGTTCGACCCCCTCACTTACCAAAGGGCCCCCTCTGTGGTACTATTTATGATATTCATTTTCAGCCGGCGAACCCTAAAGTTTTCTAAAGGCGCCTTTGTCGCCAATATATTCTTTTTTTGAAGAGGAGAGCGCGCCAAGAAAACGCAATTTTTTGGTCAAAGTTTCCAAAAAGTGCCCATAAACAGACTTTTCGACCTGTTTCTCCAAAAGTTCGCCTGCGGCGCACATTTTTTTCTCAATTTTGTGTCTTTACAGTATTCTAGGGCTGTCCGAAAAATAATTTGCTCCACCAAAAAATGTCGACGAATTTTTCGAAAAGTTTTTGAAAATCCACCCCCGCCCCTCAAAAAAATTCTAGATCTTCCCCTGGCTGGTATCATTAGAAACCTTGTTTGATTCCGCTACATTTAGTCCCTCTACGTTGGGCCATAACTTAGTAGGGGCGGGCTTTAATGGGACAGACCCCCAGTTAATTTCACCACGAAATTTTTTTGCTACTTGTAATATTGGGCTCTTTTTCCTTTCCCCCAGCCTGCAGTTTTTCGCTCACATTTTCCGATTGTTACAAAAATTGGCATGCGAGTTGACTAGGTCATAGCAAGCATATCTGGTTTTCATAATAAACCTTGTAAAACGACTGCTCGTTACACCATAAATATGTTGCTTTTAAGAGGTGAGGGAGGAGAGGGGGAGAAAAAAGAGCCCAGAATTGGCTTTATGGTAACTATTCCGAACTAGAAAGTTACGGACTATTAATGCTAGAGATAAATGTTTCTCATTGCAAATTTTGATTCAAGAAAACTGTTCTGAAAGATGTATTTACCCTGATTTTCCAAAAATTCAGTGCTGCTTAAATTTTTCTTACAATGCTGTTTTAATTTTTTGGTCCGCATCATGGTGACCAAAATAGGTATATTTTGAGATAAAAAAAATTGACAAGTTTTTTTTGTGAAACAAGATTTGTTTCTTCTATTAATCTTCTCATCTTTATGACACCCTTATGAGGAAATCAAGCCTTTCAATTGTAGATAAGAATAGAAAATGATTGATTTAATTTCGTTTTGACACCAAAAGGACATTTTTGGGCTAAAGTTTTGAAATCTTAAATCATTAATGAAGGTGAACGTATCATAACTATTGATGTTTTGGCGTTCATTGAGCTGCCTTGAATAATCAAAAAGAAAGGACGACCGACGAGTCTTGTTATCGCTCATTCCGTCCCAAGGAAAGGTCCGAATAACCTTTTAGAACAGAAGCGATAGCAATAAACAAAGCTTTGCGCTCATGCTAGCATGCCTTTTGTCCCTACTATTTTAGAAAAAAAATATGACGGAATATTTTTTTCTCCAGACAAATTTTAAAATAACAATTTCTGACAACTTCTCTAAATATCATTTGGAAAGGTCAGGGGCGGATTTAGGGGGCGGGGGGGGGGGGGGGGGGGCTGGGCGGACGCCCCCCCCCTCAGGGATTCGACCCCCTGCAGACCCAAAGGGTCCCCCCTTTGATACTTTTTCAGAAATCCATTTTTGGCCGACCGACCCTAAAATTTTTCTAAAGGCGCCTTTGGCGCCAATATATACTAACTTTGAGGGGGAGCGCGATTTTTTTTGTCAAAATTTTTCAAAAAGTGCCCAAAAACGGCTTTTTTTGACTGTTTTTTCAGAAATTTGCCTGCGGCGCAGAAAATTTAGCCAAAATGGGGGCAAAAAAGTGCTTTGGGAGAGCTCCAAAAATCAATTTATTCGACCTAAAAAAAAAAAAAAATTCGAATTTTTTTTGAAAATCCGCCCCCCCCCTCGAGAAAATCCTAGATCCGCCCCTGGGAAAGGTGTTGTTTTTCTGAGCTCACAGTTAAAATGATTTTTCAATTGTGGCCAATTTTTGCACGGCTACAGCAGTTTAAACATGAACAATTGGGACAATTGGAACAAGTGGGACAATTGACGCGAGATATAATTTCCGTACTATTAACATTACGTAACGTGTGGGAAATAATTCTCAAAAAATATTTCAAAGAAAGTGTGGATGATTTTTGGAGTATTCATCATTATTTTAAATTAAACTATTCCATTGAACTTAAAATGCTGTCGGAACATCTAGCCTTGTTATTTTTAAATCTTGATTTAAAATGCAGGTTCAATTACTTTCACAAGCTTCTGGGCTTCTTTCAACATTTTGTTTTCCAATTGAAAAATTTTACAAAAAATTTTTCGCACAAACTAAAGCATATAGCTTCTACAAGTCGAAGTACAAAACTAAGCATAGAGCGACAAGTAACAAATCAATGAAACCAAATATTTTGCCTCAACGCAATTTGACAAGATTTTCAAGCCAAATTCAATCGCCTCCTATTCGTTAAAGCACAGGTAGCAAAACCCCATGCCCCATAATTTACGTACAACTATCGTAGGTGAAATATCTCTCAAAGTTCAGCTCGAGGCTTTCATATATTTCAGATAAAAGAAATTCTGCAAAAAGTAAGCAAAATGTCTCAGTAGAAGTATCACTTAACGTAACATACTAAAATTAAAAGTTTCGACATTGTTCAGAGTTTTAAAAAATATATAAAATTTATCTGTCCGCATATATATTATATATATGTGTCGCTGTTTCGGGTCTTTCCCATATAAGCAGCACCCATTAAGCTATGGCTGAAATACGAGAGGTCACCTTGCAAATTTTAGCGCCCGTGAGATTTGAACTAGCAATCATATGGTTCCTGGGCAAAAACACTACAATGCGAGATATTAAAATCCTGAGTCAAATAAAATTTATAACATCTGTGATCAATCCGGCTCAAAATTTGTTCGAGGTTGAATTGAGTCAAGCGTCGTAGGTTTATTCACACTATACTAAACGCTAGTTACACAATTTATAACATCTATAACATATATAATATTATTTAATCTATAATATCTATAACATCTTTATAACATTTATAATTTTGTCCCCTAGATAACCTATTGGAGGAAGATAAAAAATTGTATTTCAGTTTCAAATTCTTCATTTTTCTCTACAAAACAATTTATCAAAAATTATTCCATAGATTTATAGTGAGCACTCGCAATAAGTCTTCGCTCTGAAACAAGCAGTCTCTTTATATAATTTGTTTGATTTTTTTTTCTATGTTAAGTTAACTAACTGATTTATTTTCACTATACAAACTCTCAGTATTCTTTAAAATGGATACTTTTTTAATTTTATCTGACATTCGGGTTTGAGTTTTTTGTAACGATGAGAGAAGAGCTTGAGAAAACACGAAAAAGACAAAATGTTAAGCAAGCACATCTTTAAAATAGAACTCTTCACTCAAATTGAAAAGATAAGAAAACTAACAGTTTGATTTCACTCAAAATGACAAAATGGCGTGATAAAATTTTTTCCGTAGTTTTTATCAATTTTTTTACCCCAATGAAGATATCGCTTCATTGAAATCGATTGTAGAAAAAATTTTTACCTCCAATCTTTTTTGCATAGTTATGGAAGTTTGAAAATTGGCAGCTTGACCCTAATGTGGATTAAATTATGGGCGCTTAGAAGATTTTATTCATAATTCTGAAAGCGTAACATGAATTGTTTATGCGTGGAAAATTATTTGGCACAACACAATAGTTTCAAAATTGAATTGAGGGTAACTAATTGGTCGCTTTAAATTATATCTCGCAAAACTTCACAATTGATCATTGATATTGAAATATATAGTTTTTCAATATTTTCTTTTCCCAAAAAAACTATCCGATATGGGTTAAGGGGAAGTCGGAACATTCAAGCTTTGCTCTGTATACGAACAGTCCTACTCATGTGAAGAAATAATGTTCCAATTTAATCGATCTAATTTTTAAGTAACTTTTTGTAATGAAACCAAAAAAGTCAATAAAGGTTAAGTTTTGGGTAGATAAATTTGATCTGGTCTGCCAGTTTGGATCTCTTTCTTAATTAACCATCCCCCTTTCAAGACGGCGATTGTTGTTCGGTAGATTAGACTAGTCAAATTTTGCAGCGATCACAATGCAGCAAAAATCAAGTTACAACAAGGATAGCCGGTTACTGCACAAATAGCACTGAATTTTCCGACCATAGTTTAAAATAAATACAATTTTTTCCAATATGTGTCGCTTTTTCATCGTAGTGTGCTAAGTATTTGAAAAAAAATAGAAAATAGGCATGTTTGAAATAGTAAAATAGCCCAATTGGAGAACAACTTTTTCTAGAAAATTGACAAAAAAAGAAAAAAAAATGTTAAACTAAATTAAAAAAAAATTTAAATTTTTTTTTCAATTTTAATTTGCAGAAGGTTTTTGAAATTTGAAGTTTTTGAATCGTAAATTGGCGCTAGAAACTCCAAAACTACTTTAATCATGTAAAACTAAGTTTTCACGGCTTAAATTAAGCGTGAGTAAGCTATTGTAAGCCTGCATGCTCACCTTATTAGCTTGAAATTAGACTAAAAATCAAAAATGTTAAACCTGTTTTTCTCAATACGGGGATAATTTTTGAGAAATTTTTAAATTTCGTTTTAATCACCGTTGAAAGAGCTTTGATATGATATATCACTCGACTCAATCTGATGATTTTTTTGTAGTACCTGATTATGCGTGAAAAAAAGCAGAAAAATCACAAACAAAAATCACACCCGAATACAAAATTGCTCCACATTTTTCAAATTGCCGGAACAATTAGAAAGCTCGAGTGCTAATTTACTGGTTTAGTTTATAGGTGTGGCAATTATTTAGAGGATACTAAGGGTGCGGCGGTGATTAAGTAGATCCGCCAGTTATAAGTTCTTTTTTTAGATCTGACCTGGTTTGCCTGGAACTTGAACTTGTTGGTCTCTGACTTGTCCAGCTGCACTAGTTTGCTACTCCTCCTGAACCCGTGCAGTCTGATGTAGAAACGGTATCCGGAGTTGAGACCCATTATGGCCTCCGTGTACACCACAACTATCCACTTCCTACAACCCTAAAGCGAATGGACATGATTCGGAATAATTATTAATAATAACGTGGTTTCTGTGAATTGCAGAGGAGCTATCGACAGTCCTTAACAGTCCTGTCGAGGATAGTCGATTTGTATTATGTCTCCACATTCCAGACTGTGCTATTTTGTTGAGCGAATAGTACGAGGCCAAACTGTGCACTGGATAGGCGCACAATTTTGTGTCTGTATGTTCCTGGATTCCGCTGCGGAATACGGCTGCGGATTCCGCAATTTCGCTTATTTTTAGAGCGATTATGAGCGGTACAATATTTTAAGTATTTGTTTGTGGAAACCAAAACAGCAAAGAAGATCAAAGAAAAGAAGAAATGTTGCGGATTCCGCGACAAATCTGATTTTAGCCTGTTGCGGAATCCGCTTACAATGCACAGAATGCACAGTTTGGCCTCGTAACGAAGCTCTTGTTTTGCGACTCAAGGCCTAGAACTTTCACTTTGTACCATTAATGCAGCCGAAATTGGCCAGGCTGTGTTAAACATGAAGCTAGAGGTCAAGTGAGAGCTTGTCATCACACACTATCATTGCCATGGCATGTGACGAGCGAATACACGATGTGACGATTTGAGATAGAAAGCCTAACCTCTACGCTACGTGCTTAAATATTTCCTCAAAATTAAATAAAAAGTAGTAAGCACTTCTCTAATAACTTATTCTACTTGAAATAACTAAAACGCATTGACATTTTTTGAAGATTTTTCACAACTTCTGGTGGAAAATTAGAAAAGCTTCTCAATAAAATAACGTTATTAAAAAATTTCATGTCAAGAAAAAGGTTCAAGTTGTCATTCTAAAATATTTGTTCGAAGCAGACTTTGCATATCATTGCGAGGCCAGGCCAAGCTGTGTATATTTTAGAAGCACAGAACTTTTTGAATATTTTAGAAGCTGTGTATATTTTAGAAGCACAGAGCTAGTGGAACACGGAGACAAGTCTTTAAATACGTAAAAGGGCAAAATTGAGGGATCCACTGACTTTGAATTTCCACTGCCCTTGGATTTAAAAAGCAAATGCGTAGTAATTTTAAGTTGTCGGCACCTGAAGTGTGTTTTTTTGAGGATTGAAGAAGAAAACCAGACCTGTCGCGGACTTCAATTAATCGCTTTTTTTGCGGAGTCCTTTAGCGGCGATTCCACAATTTGCAGAACTAACACAAATTAGCCTCTTATTGCATAGTTGATCCACGAAAAATATATGTGAATAATCCATTTTCATGAAAAAAGATCAAATTTACAGCCTAGTCAATTGTTCAAATCGAACCACTGTAGTTTGTCTTATCAAGTTTCTCTTATGGGTTTCGTGGATTTTAAATTGCTTTAATGGTTTTTCGATAACTTTCATATATATTTTGCTGCCTGTCCACCTACAGCAAAGAGGTTCTGCTCTGTTCCAGACGCCATAGCATCAACAGCCACCATCATCTTCGCCGCTTGACTGGCCATGCGGGTCAAATCCCCCTTAGTCATCCCAGCACCCCTCATTTGTCGCTCCATCGGGGGAGGTGGCCCTGCAGTTTTCCCACGTTTATATGAACTCCGCTTTCCTTGAACTTGACCTTGATTCTGGCTTTGTGACCTTGAGATTGTACTGGTTGTACTCGCAGTGCTTTTTTTTCTGTGCAAATAAATGAAGACTAAAAACGACAGCCATACGAGCTTTGAAAAAAGTTCAGATTCTTGAGACATTTTTCTCTCTCTTTGGAAGGTTTCACATTGAATTTTTTTAAAACCCCGTGAAAATTATGATGATCCAGCCAGAAAGCATTTTAGGTTTCTGAGCCAGTGAGAAAAATAAGCAAAAATGATCTGAATTTTTTTTAAATGCGATAATTGATTTCCTAAAAAAAACTGAGGTCAGATGAAATTTATATCTAACAAAAACGAGATAACATCCTGTGAACAATCCGATCCATAGAAATGATACCCAGAAAAAAATTCCAAGAATTAAATAAGAGGGTAGACGGATACGAAATTTAATTCCTAGTAGTGAATCCTCCCCCCTGTGCATTTGTAGGGAGGGAGGAGGGGAGGGGGGTTGTGGGTCAGCGGTTGATAGTCCATACAAAAACTTCTTCAAACCTGCCGTTTTGGCTGTCTCGTCTGGTCAGTGCCAGCATCTTAGCCGATCTCCTGGAAGCACTCGTCGACCTCTGTCTTCTTCCTCCCCCGGCCCCTAAAAACAATATTGGAGGATTTAATAATTATCATTTTTTTAGTGAGGTTAATGTCTTTTGCACACATTCATAGTTCTTAACAAAAACATATTAATTTGAAAGAAAAAATTCTCGTTTTATTATTTTCAAGGTTTTGCCAATTGTTCTACGCAGAGGAGAATTGGATGGAAAATTTTTGCAAAATCTTGCCCAACATTTTTTTACTTTTTAGAGAGACTTTTAGTTCCGACTTTCGAAGAAAGTGATAAAGCACTTGAGCTCGGGGTGGTTATCGATCTATTTTTGAAAAAAAATTGGAATATTTATGCTTGAGCTGTTTTTTAATTTTGTCAGTTTTTGACTTTTTAACTACACGTTTTGACAGAAATTTTCATTCCATCGGAAAGGCATAGTTGTCGGTAACGCAAATGTAAAAAATGACACCTGTAATCATTTGTCGCACAAAATGAGGCTTTAATTATAGCTACTTTAACCAATTTCAGAATGGAGCAGTAATAAACATGAAAAATATAAACGTAATTATATAAAATGATTTTTTCTTAATTTGAGATTTTTTCAACCAATTTGGAACAATTTCTAAGACGAATTAAATCTCCGCTGACGAGTTAATAGCGCGAAATACTTCACGCGTTAATTGTACTAAATTCGCAAAGATTGTAATCTCTAAACCCCCATAACTTTACGGAAATTATTCACAATTGGAATATCTTTTCGACAACAATACCTTTTGATATAAATTAATTTCGTCCATGATGGCTAGTTAAAAAACCGAAATTTGTCTGAAGTAAAAAAAAACCACCCTAAGCACAAATACTCCATTACTTTTGTTACAAAAGGCAGAATTAAAACCGACGCGAGCATACATATTCCTCCGAAAGTCGAAACAGTGAGGCAAGTAACTTGGTGTTTATAATAGGATACGAATGCCTTTACATTTTCCCTCGGTAGTTTAGTTTGAAGTGTTGGGGTGAAAATGATTAAAAGAAAAAACAAGACTTCATTTATCAGGGCAAAGCCCTGAATGTTCGTTCGGACTGTCACTTAATTCAAATCGAATAGTTTTTGGAAAACCTACAAAAATTTTTGGACAATATGAAAGTGTGAAATATTGAGTCGTATGAAATTAATACGATCAATCTAATTCGCAAGACTCAATTCAATTTGTAACAATCAATTTTGAAAACCCCAGAACTTTACAAATATCTTTTTAAATTTGAACTCAGGAAGTCGATATCTTCAATAAGGTATTAAAAAATTTTGCTGAAAACTATTTTTTTGATCGATGAAAAATGACTGAATAAAAAAAGCACACCGAGGATAATTATTCGGTTTTCTTTGAAAGTCGGAACAAAAAAGTTTCAACCCAAAACAGTTCCTCTGTTTCTACCAAAAAATTTCTGATTGGCCTCAAGTGTCATTGAAAAGTTCTTCAAAGAAAATGATTTTTAAAATAATATATTTTGGCAGAATTTCAAATTCAAAAATACCGTTTGAAAAGCATAGTTGTTGTGAGCTCAAAATCTAAAAAAAAATATTTCATCTGTGATAGTTTTTCGTCCGGTTATGGGGGCTTAAATAATACCAATTTGGGTTAATGAACGCGAGTTATGTTTCACGTTATTAACGTGCAGGCGAAGAATTAGTCCGTCTCAAAAAAGTTTTAAATTGAGCTGGAGCATGTTAAAGAAAAGAAAGATTTCATTTATCAGGGCAAAGCCCTGAATGTTCGTTCGGACTGTCCCTTAATTCAAATCGAATAGTTTTTGGAAAAAGAAAATATTAAAAACCTACAATTTTTGGACAACATGAAAGTGTGAAATATTGAGTCTTATAAAATTAATACGATCAATCTAATTCGCAAGACTCAATTCAATTTGTAACAATCAATTTTGAAACCCCCAGAACTTTACAAATATCTTTTTAAATTTGAACTCAGGAAGTCGATATCTTCAATAAGGTACTAAAAATTTTGCTGAAAACTATTTTTTTGATTGATGAAAAATGACTGATTAAAAAAAGCACACCGAGCATAATTTATTGGTTTTCTTTGAATATTTTAACCCAAAACAGTTCCTCGAAAAGTCATCGAAAAATTCTTCAAAAAATTGACTTTTAAAATAATATATTTTGGCAGAGTTTCAAATTCAAAAATACCGTTTGAAAAGTATAGTTGTTGTGAGCTCAAAATCTAAAATGATATTTCATCTGTGATATTTTTTCGTCAGGTTATGGGGGCTTAAGGATTACCAATTTGGGTCAATGATCGCGAGTTATGTTTCACGTTATTAACGTGTAGGCGAAGAGTTAGTGCGTCTCAAAAAATTGTTTTAAATTGGACTGGAGCATGTTCTTTGGTCTATTTACTCCTTTGCTATATGCTAAATATAATATTTCTTCTTGACTGAGCGTGTGGGGTGATGATTTCAACAAAAAATCACTGAAAAATTCTCATTTTTTGAGTTTTCATTAATTTTTCATAGCGAACACAACTCCCAAGGCTTGAAAATGGAGTCGATAAATTCAGGGTTTTGTCATGACACAATCAGTCTTGAATGAGATTAAGATTCCAAGATAACGAGTTTCTGTAAAATCAAAAGCACCATAAAATTTTTAATTTTGCGTGCGGGCGGTTAAGCCAAAATATATACGTTTTTCCGGTACTAATTTGAGCAAAAATGTCAGAATTGAAATTCAAACTGGGATTTAAGAAACTACGGAGCCCCAAAACCTTTTCTAACACTCCCTCTCCGGCCCTTTCCCCACTACAACAGAGCTCCATTTTTTGTTACTAAGATTTGGAGAGGGGGGGTTGGAGGTCAACTGTAAGTGCATTCAGCATCGATAGCACATGTACCAGTCAGCAACTAGTCAGCAGCCCTTAGCAAGTTTACAAAGTAGAATAAATTGAAAGAAAGTGTCAGAAGCCCTACCGGCTGACTCTTCATCCTCTGTGAGTCTAAGCGCCGCCTGCTGCCACAAATCCCCCACCTCGGCCGGGTCATTGTCTCTTACTAGCGATAGGGCATCGTAGTCGAATTCCTTCCCGCTTCTGGCGGATCCAAGACTCATTATACTACTGCAGCTTTAGAAGTCTATATTGTATAGATTCTATTTTCAAGTCTATAGAGTCATCTTAGCTTTTTATTCTGTATTTTATTGCAAAAAAAAATTCCTCTTTCAGAAAGTCATTTAGAAAAAATCCCTGCCGTGTATCCAAACGGGATTATTTTTTTTCGAATAAGATATTCTGTATACAATCTATTTTCAATTCTATAGAGTAATCTTAGCTGTTTATTCTGTAATTTATTGCGAAAAAGTGTTCTTTCAGAGGGTCGTATAAAAAAATACCTACCGTGTTTCCAAACGGGATTAGTTTTTTTCTAATAAATTTTAATTTTTCATTTTTTTTCAATAAAATTGAGTATTTTTTAATCTGACTTTGGCGGTTTGGTTATGAATTTCAACCTCAAAAAAATGTGAAATATTGCGAGTTTTTTCAAAAAAATGTATGACAAGCGCACTTAAACAGGTTACTATAGACTTGTTGTAAAAACTCGAACTTGATATAAAGTAAGCAAACTCACTACTTAGTCTTGTAATATGAGTAAGTTAAATATAAAAATTTGAATCAAACTTTTTGACGGTGATTTAAGAAGAGAAAACTACAACGGCTGAATGAAAAATATATACTTTGTGTTTTTGTACAGTTTTTGCGCACAGTACTTTTTTATTTTTCAATTGTATATTCATATTTTGTATAGTTTCTAAAAGTGCTTCGTAATGATCGTTTGTACTACTCTTTTTGGTTTAATGAAAGAAAACTTAACGTTGGCGGCCAAAAGAGCACAGATGATTCAGGAGTATTTCGATAATTCTATTATTGATCAAGTCTTGTCGCTACCAGGAGCGGGAAAAGCTTTGATACTTACACTGACCAAACTGAATTCTTTGGTGTTATTTGAATTGCCGAACTAGCTAAACAAAATCATGTGCGGTCAGTTCGAGCCCGAAAATTATTTCGAAAACTGATGTCTTCTGAACGTTTTCAGTAAATAAGTTATTCGTTTAGACAAAAGAGAAATGTTGGAGTCATAAAAATTTTTACAATTTATTTTAATTCTTACAGATATTCTAGTTTTTTGTGAAGTTAGATGCAGTCTTCATGACGAGATTGTACGTGTATGTAAAATATAACCACCGAATTTGACAGTTCAACCAAAAAAAACTTGCACCGATGCAAGAACTTACACTTGTTATCTCAGTAGCTTCTTGTAGGTCGTGCTTCGGATGTTGAAAAAAAATCATCATTTAAGGAATCACAAACTGAAAAATTGGTCTAATCAGATCAGACTCCCAGTTTTGCTAATCAGACTCCCAATTAGGGAAAATGACAAAAAAACATGATTGAGAGTTTTTTCACAAACTGAACAACTGCAGATTTATTCACACAAGTGAGTTAGGACCGAGTTGGTTAACTCATAGAGTAATTTCGGATAGGGTACACCGTCTGCTCGTCACGCTATCTTATTTTCGGCCGGATAGATTCGTGCAACTTCTTAGTCTAATACCGATCCTAATCTTACTCTTATACTTATCTAGTCTCAGGTTGTTTAACTAGTCTCTGCTAGGCTCAATAGATCTAGGGTATACTGGTTTATTGCGGCTGCTGAAGTGCTCGGGAGAGTCCAACTAATTTCTAAGTTAAATTCAAATCTCTCTGGTGCTGAAATTACAAGTAACTTCAGCACTTACAAATAAGTGGGTTGTTAGTTAGATGGATCATGATTGGTTAATATTAAATACTTTACATTGGTAAAATATCTAATTTATCCAATCATAAAATGTAGTTTAGATCAGGTTCCACCCATCCGGGTTTTACAGAGTTTTTTAGAATAGTTCTTCTGCAATTCGAAGGATGGATGATGGACGTTTGTTTTTGGCGAACATCATAATTTTCTTCCGTTTCCTCTTTTGTTAGGGAAGTTCCAGGAAGCTGGAGTTAGAGACGTAAGACGTTGTGTTCTTCTTGTGACAACGACTAAGTCTTCGCAACAAACTCAAATCTGATTTCAGAATGGTTTGCTATGTCAGGTTTTTCTGTTCTGCGTGGAGAACTTCTTTTGTGTCTGATCTAATTTGGGAATGGCGTGGAGATTGTGCGTGGAGGGGATGCCTGGTTACTCGGATCTGTACGTATACTTGAACATCGAGGTGGTCATTGGTCTAGTTCAATGAAGTCCTTTTCTGCGAAGTCAAGTCGTACTCTAAATCCTTTGAGTTGTGATTGTGAGTGGCATATCGATTGTGGTTGGCCATTCTCTCTCGAGCGTAGTGGGGTCGTTTTGTCTTTAGATGTTCGTCCTTGGTGTTGTATTCTGATCTATGTATTGCATAATGTAATTTACATTTTATAAAACATTTATTAGTTTAATATTTTTTAATTATGATTTTAGTTAGTTGTTTTCACAAAAGCTTTTTGTTTTAGTTCGGTTATTTTGAAGAGTTACTCACACTTGAGTAGCTCTTATTAAAAATAGAGGTGTGGTCACAAAGCGTGGATGTAGCGCGGTGGGTTAGGCCGGCTATAGAGCATGCTCAGGACGTCCTTCCTGGTGGGTTAGGCCAGGAGTGGGAGTATGATTTCATGCGGTTTTTGTGAGGGGTCCTGTTATGTGACAACGTTTTATGTTGGGTTTGTTGTGGTTTTTCTTATGTCTTGTTGGTTGTGTCCTTTTTTCAAAAATCAAATTGTTTGTGGTATGGGTTTGTCTTTCGACTTTTTTGTGTTTTATTATTTCTTTCTTAGACTTTATAATAGTCTTCAAAAGAATAAATTATCCAGTTTTAAACTGGGTTAATCCGGTTTGGGTACCGTTGGTTTCTTTTTCTAAGTCATGCTGTTATTTTATGATTTGTGGTATTTAGTAAGCTGCGTTGGTTAGTTTTGTTTAGTATATGATTCCTTTCCAACCGGGTTAAAGGAAAGTTTGAAACATGTTATTATATGTTAGAGTTGTTGAGTGTGAAAACTTGAAACTGAAATTCATTATTTTAAACAATTCTTCGTGGGCGAGCTGTGCGAGTGTGGATAGAATTTCTGTGCGATTGAATGAAAATATCAAAAGGTTAGTACTGCATTTGCATTTATTTAATTTACTACACAGAATTTAGAAATTTACTGCTAGTCATGGGGGAATATTAAGATACAAATTTTCATTATAATTAGATTTACTGCTTGTGGGGGAAAATTTTAGAAATGAATTTACTGCATTGGTATTAAATTTATAAATTTATAAGTGTAAGAGATTAATAGAATTTTTGAAATCTGTTTGATGAAATTTACAATATTTATTTGTTTTTTCTGGTTTTTGTAGGTGATCGTCGGATGAAGGCTAAAAATCTAAAGAAAACATGGATAAAGAATGGTGAGTTTTAATATTTCAATTAGTTAGTTATATTCATTTAATTCATACTTACCTGTTAGTCGTCGGGGAAAAAACCGTGAGGGAAGATGTCGTGAATTAGTTCTGAAGTTGTTAGTAGTTTAGCTAAGATGCGGATGATATTTTTAGTCTGAAGCAGTGGCCAAAGCAATTGAAGTGCCTTAATAGTGGTTAGTTCTTCAGTGCCAACTGCAAACTCATAAGGTGTGTTTTGGATTAGATTATATAATTTGTGATTGAATTTAGTGTTGTGGATGAATTCTAAAATTGGGATTTCTATAGGTTGTACAAACTCGTGCGGGATAAGGAAGGGTCGGGATTCTTCGGCGTTGAAGGTCTTGGTGATGGGACAGAAGATGTACATTTGGGTTATGGGGTCATAATTACGAAGAATACCATGGAGGTTAGTATCTTTAATACAATATGTGAAATTTAGGAAAAATGGTGAAGTGTATTTGGAATTAATGAATTGAAAACGATGGTGTGGTTGTCTAGAAGGTGTGTGTAGATCAAAGTGATTTTGGATGAAGCGATAATAACTATATGTGTGGGTTTGTTTAGTGCGCAACATAATATCGTGTGAGCAGTGTAAATCTCTTTCGTGTGGTGCAAGAAAATGAAAGGTTAGTGAAAATATTTGGAAGCGTTCTTTAAAACTTTCGTATGCTTGTGTGTCTGTTAGTGCTTCTGAAATAATGTGATCAAACTTTCGGTCGAAGATGTTTAGTGTGAATGTATATGGTGTCTTGATGAAAAATTTCTCGGTAATTTGTGGATTAGCGAAGCGATCGTCGTCTAAGAATTGATCTTGGTTAGCTCTGATGATGTTGTGATCATAGTATTCGAGTGTATATTCGTTTGCTCTAGGTGCAGTGTGTGTTTTTAGTGATTTTTTATATCCAACGTAAGTAAATTGTCTAGCGGTTAGTGGTGTAGTGAGTCGATATAGCATGTCCGTATTTCGCTCTATATCAATGTGAGTGTTAGATAAAGGTAAGCAAAGAGGGTTAGTAAAATGATAATATGAGGTCCAAGAGAGAGTGGGCATTAAAACGTATTCATCTACAAAGTTGCGTGTTTCGTTAGTGTCGTGGGGGGTGTTTAAGGTGTATTGTGGGAATGAGGGTAAGGTGATGGCTAAAAATTCTTTTGTGTTAGTATGCTTGGGGTGGTTGATGTATTCACGGGCTGTTCCTGGTTTTGCTGGGAAAGGATGGTTGGGGAACTTTCTTTTAAAAGTGCGGTAAGCTCTATTAGTGTTGAGTGAAGATTCAGTTGATGTGGATGATGGTGCTAATGATTCATTATAATTTGAAGAGGGTGTAGGGGTAGGGGGGTTGGATGAATTTATTGTGGAGGAGATTTGGTTTATGGTTGGGGTATTAAGGTGGTAGGGTTGTTGTTGAAGGGTAATAAAATTATCTAGCTCTGGGGAGATTCGGGGGGTGTCTGGAGAATGAGATGATTGGTCAGAATGGTATGAGGAGTAGGTTGGGGTAACTTGGGAAGCATAAGAGGGTGTGGGAGTGATTGGGTCAGGGTTATTGGATAATATGGGTTGAAAAGGGGGTTGAGAAAATTTAGAAGAGTTATGAAAATTATTGGATGGGGATGGTTCTGAGTCGGCAAATTCATCGGGGGTTTCAATATTCGGGTTATTGAGTTGTGAGATGGAATATAAAACTGAGATGTGTGAATTAGTGTCGGAATTCATGCCTGATGTTACATTACTAGATGGAAAATCGGGTGGCGGAAAAGCAAAAAGTGGTATTATTGGGATTGGAGAGGTAAGATTGGTTGGGTGGGAATTTGATCGGTGTAGTGATCCAAGTTGGCGGCTCATCGTGGGCTAAAAAAATGATTATTTTGAGACTGAAAAGCGGTGGTGTGGGGTTGTTCAATAATTTGTTCATAAGTATTATCATCTTGTGACTGGTGAGTCATTATATGTTGGATGGGACTTTGTGATGTGGTGAGTCGAAAATTTGGATTATGTGTGATGGCTAAATTTCGAAAATTTCGTGGGACTAGGGATAGTGGATGGTTATTTGGTAGGGGTGGTAATTGTGGTGCCGTTGGCGTTATGTCTACATTGTTATGTTCTTCGTCGTATGTATTTTGTCGTGTTGTTATTTTTGTGTTATATTCTTTTATTTGTGCGTCTAAAAGAATTTTGTTTATAGATGTAGAAAAGATTCCAAAAAATCCTGCAAAGAGTATGCGTGCTACACTTGCTTGTCGATTGACCTGTGTGTGTATAGCACATGTGTTGTAGATTCCTTTTAAAAGTGAGAAAAGAAATCCAATAAAGTTAAACATTGCGTATAAAATAGTCAATTTTTCTAAGATGTAGTAGGGCCATCCTAGAAAATCGAGGATCTCATTTTTGAGTGTAACAAAGCTAAAAATGTTAATTGGTGATATATCTTGGGGACGGTATTTTTCACCGTTTAGATATATATAATCTTTAATGTCTTTAAAATATCCGCTATAGTCTTGCGTGTAGATATCGGCAAATCCTGCGGTTTCTGCAAGTTTGCGTAAATTTTGGTCTATTGATTGTCTTTGTATAGTGTCCATTTGTGTTAATAATTCTTGGAATTGTTGTGTTCTAATGTGATGTTGAATATCTGATTTTGAATAGATTCCTATTGATTGTAAGTCTATATTTGGGTTTCGAGCAATAGCGCGAATGCTTTCTGGTGAAAATTTTTTGAGTGATTGCATTAATGTGGGATATGGAGTGAGAAGATAATATTTATTTTCATCAGGGTTTAGTTGTACTACATTGTGGCTGTTTTCTGATCCACATGGGACTGCGGTATCCCAGAAATAGGTTCTTCGTGAAAGTGTATCCACGAAATGTACTTTATTCTTATAAAAGATAGGGATTCTTTTATAACATCGTTTATCTTCAAAAACGTATAGTGGTGATACTTTTTTAGTACAAGTATAAAACCATAAGATGTTTCCTTCATAGTCTAAAAAATTTGATCTATTTCCAGATAATAAGTATCCTGCATAGGGTATTTTTAATACTGCTAGTGCAAGTGATTGTAATATTTGTGTTCGTTCTAATTCGCATAGTTGGTGTAGTGTTTCTAATTCGGAGAGTGACATTTCTTGAAAAATTCGGCTAATTGTATAATCTAGTTTCATATCTAAATGAATATCATAGTGGATATTACCGAAATATGTAGTATTCATTAGTGATAATTCTTGTAAGCGTGTGCTTCTGGTGTCATGGGGTTTTAGATGTCCACCAGGTTGTCCGTTGCTTTTTTCAAAATTAACTGGTATATAGGATGTTCCTTCGTTTAGAGGATGACCTGTGGCATATGGGTCAATTTTTACTTTTCCAGTGGTCATGTCGAATCCTTTTTCGTATTCAACTAATATTTCAGAATATTGTGTTCTGTGAAGTGGATTCCTGTATTTACATGCAAGTTCTGTTTCTTGATATATTTGGAAACGTGTCAATTTGTTTTCTATTTTGTCTATGTTTCTAAAATTAGAACTTAGTTTTCGTGATGGATGGACTTGTTCATATGGAATTGATTGTATAAAATATTTTTCGTGAAATTTTATCATACGAGCGTGTATTTTTGCTACTTGAAATGTTGTACATGTATCTTCGGGGAACCAAACAATGGTTGCTTGTGTTCTCGTTGTAGGGTCGCAATAACCTTGATCATTTTTACAAGGTAATCGGATTCCTTGATAGATCATTGTATTATCTGATAAATCTCGTGTTAGTTGTATTTTTTCGAGTTGTATTTTCCAATCGAAAAACATTATTTCTTGGTATCCTTTATTTTTTGTGTCTGCTTTGCAGTTTGATGGGTCATTTATACCAATGTGTGGTATCCAATGTTTATCGTGTAGGTCATAGGTTAATCGTCCGTGTGCGCCGTTATACGGGTATTTTTCGTCTAGTTTTATATGTCCTTGGTGTCTTTCAAGTTGTGATTGATGTACAGAGTCTGAAAAAACTTGAAAATTAACTAATTTTCTTTGGGAGTTTTTATTTTGTGTGATGTTTAGTCTAAGTAATTCATTTTTACAATCGTCGGGATTGAGATGTAAAAGTCGTTCGATATTACTCTGGTAGAATGATTCGTGGTCAAGTCGGTTTTTATTTCCATTTGAGACTTGTGAACAATGTACTTCTTTTCAGAAATTGTTGCTGTGAATTTTTATCCTATAACTGTTGTTGCTCGGGCTTTTGAATAAAGTGTCGCTATTACATTTGTAGTTTCTATAGCTTGTGGTTCTGTTTCGCATTGTGATACTTGATTTATTGCATATTTGTGTAGTGTTTTTTGTTCATTTTCTTCACAATCGTAATGTGTTACTAATAAATCTTGGGGTCCTGTGCGGGGGGAAGGATTTATGTTCTGGTTGGAGATTACTAGAAAAAGGAGTTGGAGAAAAATTAATATTTTTAGAATATACATGTGTATGATAATCCTGACTATGGGTTATAAAATGTGATGTAACCAATTGTCTTTTTGGTATAACTGTCGTATTTGTATATTACTTCAGTTGTTATAAACGGTGGTGGTAGTGATTGAGCTGTTATATTTGGTGGGTTTAATGAGTAGGGATATTGAGCAATGTTGTTTAGTTTAACCGTGATTTCAAATTTTAATTGGAGACTATTTTGTTGGAGTATTTGGATGTTATGGTCACGAATGTCTTCGTGGATGTCTTGTCTATATTGTAGTCTAATGATTGTGATTGATGTACAGAGTCTGAAAAAACTTGAAAATTAACTAATTTTCTTTGGGAGTTTTTATTTTGTGTGATGTTTAGTCTAAGTAATTCATTTTTACAATCGTCGGGATTGAGATGTAAAAGACGTTCTATATTACTTTGATAGAATGATTCATGGTCAAGTCGGTTTTTGTTTCCGTTCGAGACTTGTGAACAATGTACTTTCTTTTCGGAAAATGTTGCTGTGAATTTATAACCTGTAACTGTTGTTGCTCGGGCTTTTGAATAGAGTGTTGCTATTACATCTGTGGTTTCTATATCTTGTGGTTCTGTTTCACATTGTGATACTTGATTTATTGCATATTTATGTAGTGTTTTTTGTTCATTTTCTTCACAATCGTAATGTGTTACTAGTAAATCTTGTGGTCCTGTACGAGGGGAAGGGTTTATGTTTTGATTTGAGATTACTAGAAAAAGGAGTTGGAGAAAAATTAATAATTTTAGAATATACATGTGTATGATAATCCTGAGTATGGATTATAAAATGTAATGTAGCCAATTGTGTTTTTGGTATATCTGTCGTATTTGTATATTACTTCAGTAGTTATAAACGGTGGTGGTAGTGATTGAGCTGTTATGTTAGGTGGATTTAATGGGTAGGGATGTTGGGTAATATTATTTAACTTAACTGTGATTTCAAACTTTAATTGTAAACTGTTTTGTTGGAGTATTTGAATATTGTGATCACGGATATCGTTGTGAATATCTTGGCGATATTGTAATCTATTAAGTGCCCAGTTATGAAGGCGGTTACTTTCTTGATGTTGTCCAAATAGTGGTGGAGGTGCTGTAAATGTATTCCAATCTAGTCTTAAAGGAATATTTATTGATGATTGTTCTCGATATCTGGCGTCGAGATTATTTGGAAAGTTTAAGTTAAAGGGTGGTGGTGAAAACTGGCTTATTGATGGTGTTGATGGTAGTGATAATGTTTCTGGTAGTGATGAGGATGTTGTTGTATCCGTAGAAATATCTATGGGGTCATTGACTAAATTTGGTTCACCTTGTGTAAATGAATGTGTAGTCCAATATGGTAGTCGTGATGCCTGGTTTGGGGGGTTAAAGGGATTTTCACGTATTTGCTCAGATGTTGGTGTTGAACCTAAGTAATCTGATGGTAGGCTTGAGGTGCTACGTTGTGAAAGAAGCGTAGGGGTTTCTGGTAATATACCAATGGGGTTTTCTGGAGTGTTTTGTGATGGGGATTGAGGTATATCAAAATGAACTCGGGGAGTTTGAAAATTTCTGTTTCGTCGAGGATGTATAATTTGTCTATTTATTTCGACTGTATTTTGGTTTTGACTAGAATTTTTTATTCTGCTTAGTTCTTGTGGTAGTGTTGGATATAGGTTATATGTTGGTTCGCTTAAAGGTGCTTGTCGTTGAACTGGTTCTAGTGGTTCTGATAAACGAGTATGTCGTTCTTCAAAAGTGTATGGATTGTCTTGAAAAGAAATTCGTGTAGATGTTTGAGGATTTTGAGTAGTTGAAGGTGGTGTTTGGTTATCTTGGGATGATGTCGGTGAAGACTGATTCTGTGACTGTTGGGTAGCAATTTTTGATGGTTTTTTGAATTATTACTTTAGTGAGAAATTTTGTGTTTATTATAATATTCTTCCAAAAAAAGAATTAGAAGGACTGTTGCTAGGGCAAATGTTAGGATTGCTTTCTTTATACATTTACAGATGGTCAAAATGAGGGATGATAAAAATGCTATGAAAATTACAAACAATAAAAAAATATCGGTTCTACTGAAAATTGTTCGTATCATTTAGACAAGTTATATGACTCGTACCTGTGGATGTAATCAAGGGTTTTGGAAAGTTGGAGGAATAGTTCGAGTATAGTGTAGAAAATTAAAAAAATGTTACAAAAAATGATTAGGATTATTAGAAAAGATTCAAGTATATCAAAAAGAAATATTATAAAGGTTTCGAGTATTGTAAAAAAATGTTTAAGATTTATGAGTATTTGAGTAACTGATTGAGAGAAGAGCATTTAAGAAATGATCTCTTGGTCGAATATTTTTTGCTGTTCGAGGCGATTTTCTAGTGTGGTCGGATTATTTATTAGTTTTTTGACAAGTGGGTTGAGTTTTGTAAAAAATTGTTGGGGGCAATTTTCATGGTGATTGGGAGGTCGTCTTTTTCTTTATTTTTGTTTGTCAAATGATCCGGGGTATGGTGAGATTTTTATACTTTAGGCTAATTAAAATGTTCATTTTGTTACTTTAGGCTAAGTTAACAAATTTGCTTTGGGGGTATTCGTGGTCTGAGTTGGGGAAATATTGTTGATCTTTGGGTTATTAGATAAGGGAGGGGTACGGTATTATGGTGATATTTATTTTAGTTGTCAAGTTGGAGTGGTTTGCTTATTTTTGACCTGGAGGTCGTAAAGTTATAGTTATAGATGTGCCTGGAGTTCTATATGATTCGTCTAATTGGTCTTAGTTTGAGTTAGAGAAAGTGACGGATTGGATGAATCCTATTGGTCTATTTTGAACTAGAATTATTACGTACTTGTCAGCATGTTATTTTGAAAAATGTAAATGAAAAATGTTTCGAAGGTTTCAAGATAGTGAAGTATAATGTTGAAATTACTTTTGAAATTCCACTTTCTTTAAAATTTTAGATTGGGGGATGAATATTTTATAGTTTTTACGTGGTTGATTTCGGAGTCTTGTTGTTTTTCTATTTTCTGATTTGTCGATTTGTTCTTGGGGTATTATTTGTTCGGTCATTTTTCTATTTTTTCTTTGTTTTGCTGATTCTTTATGGTTTTGTGTATTGATTTTGGTGGCGATTGGTTTTGTGTTTTGATTTTCGGTGGGGTTATCATTTTGTTCTGTGTTTTTCAGATGTGGTTCATTTTGAATGATTTTTAATCCTGTGAAAGAATATAATTGAGTTAATTCGCGGAGTGCGTATTCTTTTGGGTAATAAGGTAATAGGTTGTTTCGATGTTGAACGATTTCTTTTTTGTTTGAGTCGGTAATTTTATATGTGACATCAGTGGGTTTTGCAATTATTTGGTATGGTCCTTTTCGAAGGGGTTGTAATTTTTTAGAAATTCCTTTTTGAGTATTAAAATTAGGTATTAAAACAAATGTTCCAATTTTTAAATCGGAGGCTGGTGTAAAACGTGAATTGATTTGTTCATTAATGTTTTGTCTTTGTAATAACTTTTTTGTTATTTTTTGATAAATTTCATTGTGTTTTTTATCTCTATTTAGAATCCATTCGGTGTGTGTACCGGAGGCTAGTTTAAGAATTTGTGGGTGATGAAAATGATCTTCATCGTGTGTATGTAAAGGTAGGTTATAACAAATTGAGTCTTTATTTGGTTGACAATAACCTTGTGCGTTTTTATGAGAATTTGCTGTAAACATTATTGGTTTGCGTGGCTTTTGGTTAAAAACCATTTCGTATGGTGACATTCCTAGAGTTGTCGTAATTTGTGAATTATATGCTAAGGGAAATAATTTTACATCTGCTGACCATTCGGTATATTTTGTATCATTTCCGTTGATGATACATCTAAGATATTCTTGTAATGAACGGTTCATACCTTCGACTAAGCCGTTTGTCCAAGGTGCATGAGATGTACGTGGTTTGTGTTTAATGTTATATAAATGACATAGTGTGATAATTTCATTATTTATGAATTCTGTACCGTTGTCTGTAACTAAAATTTCTGGTAGTCCGAATTTTGCTATCCAGTGTTCATAGAGTGTTGTGTAAGCGTAATAAGCGTTACAATGTGGTACTGGGTTAAGTGCTACATAATGTGTAAATGCGTCAACAATTACCATAATGTAGGAGTTTCCTTCTGATGAGGGTGAAATTGGTCCTTTAGTATCAAATGAGATACGATGATTAAAGTACAAACTTTGTCCTTTAAAATCTTGTTTTTGTGCTATTTGTTTTTGATTTGGGTAAGGTTTATTTAGTTGACATACTATACAGTCGTTGCATAGTACTTTTATCCAAATTGGTGCATTTGGGAAATAAAAGTTTTGTATAAAATTTGAATATGTTTTCTCTGATCCAGAGTGTCCTTTAATATTTTGTGTATGTGAAATATTAAAAGCTATAAGAATCATACTTAAAGGGAGACATGGAACTGTAGATTCATTTAGGTTATACTCTAAAAGGTCTGTATTTTCGTTAATTGTTGTGTTGTTAAATTTGCGAAAGTATCGGAGGAGTGTTTTGTTTCCTAGAATGGTTGAATCTGCTTTGATAGGTTTAGTTTTATATTTGTGCCATGATTTCAGTTGTCGAATTACTGGGTCAAGGTTTTGATATTGTTTCAGTGTTGAAATTGTAATTATTTCTGTTGGGGGGAGAAAAATGTTTTCGATTTCTAATTTAGATAAGGGTATTGTATCAAGTGGGTCGTGAAGGTCAAAAACTTGATTTATTGTGTATTTTGAATCATTTGTTTGTGGTCCTGATAAATTTATTTTATCAGTTAAATCTTCTTTTTCAATTAGTGGGAAATGGTCTTTCTTAGGCAGGTGTTGTTTTGTTCGTTTTTGTTGGGTGTTATTTTTTATCCATTGAGAATATGGGATTGGTTTGAAAGTTGATGTTCCAAGTAAATCAACTTCATAATGATTATTTTGACAATCTAAATAAAGTGGGAAATGTTGTAAATTATTTATTTGTGATTGTTCAATATCAGTTTTTACTGCATATTTGCATTCCAATCGGGGTGATGTTTCGTTTTCTGCAAGGTAGAATTTTATGTTTTTGGGTATTTCAACTGTTGTTTTTCGTGTAAGTAATTCAGGTGGTGTATTTCGACTTAAGGTGTCTGGTAATGCAAGATTTTTTCCTGCAGTCCAAACTATATGTAAGTTTGGAAATTTCATTAGAATTAGTTGAAATCTGTAAACTCGGTGGTTTGGGTTAGATTTTTGTGTAAAGAGAAAGATGATTGGTTTATGGTCTGTGAATAGAACTGTTGGATGTTTTGATCCAAGTATCAGAAATTCATATTCTGTCAGTGTATATATTATGGCTGTACATTCTCTCATTAGAGTTGAGAGTCGTAGCTCTGCTTGAGTGAATAATCGAGAATTTGCTGATATGAGGTTCATTTTATTTGTACCATTATGTGATTGTAATAGTGCTGCACCGATGCCAAAGTTCGAAGCATCGCACATTGCATAAAATGGTTGATTTGAATCTGGAATTGTGTTTGAAATTTGTTCAGTTAAAAGTTTCTTTATTTCTTCAAATCGTGTTTGATGTTCTGTGTTCCATTCAAAATTATTTTGTTGTCTAAGGATGTTATAAAATGGTCGTAGATATAATTGCATTTTATAAACATATTTACTTAAAAAGTTTAACATTCCAAGAAATTCTTGGATTTTCTTTTTATTTGTTGGTGGTTGAAGTTTTTGAATAGCGTCAATGCGTGATTTCAATGGAGTGATTGTTTTTCTTTCTATATTATGTCCTAAGAATTTAACTCTTGTCAAAAAGAAGTGTGATTTATCGGGGGCGGCCTTCAGATTTTCATTCTGAAGTATTTGGTGATATTTTTCTAAAACATTGAACATCTCGTCTTTTGTTTGTGATTGCATAAAAACATCGTCTAAATAGGTGATTGCGTTTTTCTTGAGTATTAGTGGTCTAAAAATTTTGCTCATAAAAGCTGAAAATGCTGCTGGTCCTATGGATATTCCATAGAATAAGCGGTTGAATTCATATTGTTGGTTTCCGATAACAAATTGTGTTAAACGTCGTGATTGTTCATCTAGTGGCATTTGATTGTATGCACTATTCATATCGGCGGTTGTAAAGTATTTGCCGTTTATTTTTGTTAAAATAACTTGTATTGGTTCAATAGGCCAATTACATTTTGATTCATCTATAAGTGAATTGAGGTATCTAGCATCGAGAACGATTTTCAATGATTCTCCTTTAGCTAGTATGATAACAGGGTTGATAAATGTGTTGCCTTTTGGTTGTTCTTCTTTGTTTACTGGTGATATAATGTTGTATTGTTCTAAAATGTCGAGTAATCTGTTCACTTTATCATGTAAGTGAATTGGTACTTTACTTGCTCTCTGTTTTTTGAAAACTGCGTCTGGTTTTAATGGGAGATGTAGTGATGAGCTGATTTTGCCAACATCAAATTTGGATGTTGCATAGACTGATGAATATTTAATTAGCTGTTTGGCTAATTTTTCAAATTCGTCTTGTGTTATTTGTGAATGTTGGAAATTAAACATTGTTAAAAATTTCTGTTGGTCCTCTGTGTAGTTACTTATGTTGAATGTAGGTTTGAAATATGGAGTTTTTGTGAAATAATCCGTATTTCTGTTTTCGTTACTTATTATATTATTTATAGATAATTCTTCATTAAGAATTGTAGATTGGCAAATATCTAGTAATTGGAGTATATTATTTACGCGATAGGCTTTTTCGTGTATTGGTGATATTGTAGCGTTGGTTTCACAATATCCTAAAAGTCCTAAAGGTAATGTTACTTGGTAAGGTGTGTTGTTATAGACATGTAAGGAAATGATATCGGAATTCGAATTTTTCAAATATTTTATGGATGAGATTGTGATTTTGAAAAATTTGTGAATAGGTTTGAATTCAAATTCTGACATATAAAATTTTTGTTTGTTTTGTTCTTTATCATATTGGTGAACTTGTTTGATTGAAAAATTATAGATATTTCCTGATAGTGGTTTTAGGTGTTTTCTTTGTTTGTTAAATATCGGGTAGAATTTTGAAAAGAATGGTGGTTGTTTATTTAATCTTTGAAAAAATGTTAAGGATGTTTCTTTTGTTTTTGTATATTTATCTTTGATTAATATTTTACTATTTAGTATGTTAATTGTTGGTATGTACTTCGAAATAAATGGTATTCCAATGATATTATATTTAATGTCAGTGATATGGAATATTTGTTTAAATGGCTTATTTAAAATTTTGCTTTGTTCCATTGTTCTGGTGGGGAGGAGAAATAATTGGATTTTTCCGTAGTTTATCAATGTTGATCCTTGTGCTGTTGCTAACTTACTGGAGGTTTCAAGAGGTGTTAGCTTTGGGTGTAAAGTTTTTATTTCATTCCATGTGGGGATGTTTATTATGTTTGATTCTGCTCCTGAATCGATTAAAAAATCTATTTCAAGGTCTGGTGGTTGAAATTCTTTATTTCTTGGGCTTTCTAAGAGAAATGGTATTGTCCAAATTTTTTCTTTGGGTTGTTCTTTTTGTATATTTTGATAAATATGGTTTGTATTCAAGCATTTTGTTTTGGTATTTTTATTGGTTTGATCTGTAGTGTTAATCTCATTTGTTTCTTGCGTCGTTGGTGTGGAATTTATGGGTGTAGTGTAATAATTTTGAAGAAATTCTGATTGATTTTCATATATGTGTGATGAAAAGGGTTGTTCATATATGACAGATTCATAGTCATTTTCGACTTTTATCATATTGATAGAAAGAGTGTTTTCAGTATCACTTTCTGAATCTGATGATGTACAGTTTATTTGATTGAGTTTTAACGTATCAGTTACTGTGTCATCAATACCTGGAGGGTCTGATGTTGTTTCTGGATTAGATTGTACTTGATTGATTTGTCTTTGATGTTTAGGTGTACTACTTCTGTGGCGGTTATTAGAATTATTATAGTTATTATTATTCCGGTGTGGTGATTGGGAATAATTTCTATAACGATTATTATAACTTGAGTGTCGATTTTGTGAATTATTTCGCGATCTGTTTTGGTAATTATTGTTTGGTCTGTTATAGTTCGATCTATTATATGAGTTATTCCTTGATTGATTGTTCGGGTAATTCTGGTTTCGGTTGTTTGAATAACTTCTATTTCGATTATAGGAGTAGTTTCTATTCCTATTGTATGATGAATTTCGTGATTGGTTGTTTGGATAGTAGTTATTTCTTGATTGGGAATTAGATCTAGAAACAAATCGTTGTGTATTTGAATTTGATCTGGAGTAGTTATTTCGACTATTTGGTCTATTGTAGTGATTTTGTGATGAATTGTTCGTGTTTCTTCGTTCTGGTGATCTTCCTCTATAACTTGAGTTATATGGTGATTGATTTCTTGTATAATTTGTATTGTTCGGGAGTGGTTTTCCTGAACTGTTGTTGCTGTGGACTGTTTTGTTCGGTAGATTTTGATCTTTTTTCATGTATTGATAGAATGATTTATTTGGTTCTTTATATTTCTGAGGTTTATTTTGATTGTCTTGCTGTTTTTGTCTACATTCGGAAATACTATGTCCGTATCGTCGGCAATAATTACACCATTTTTTGAAAGATGGTTTGCCTTTAAAGTTTGGGTTCTTTTCGTAAATATTGAGTATTTCAGTGATTTTTTCAACGAGGTCTGTCTCTGATTCCTGTATATTATTAATATTAGTGGGAGTCGTTTCAATTCTGTTAACGTATTGTAATTTTAGATTTTCCGTTTCTTCTAGTTTCATCGTGATTTCTGCTTGTTCTAATTTGTCTACTAGTTTTCGAAAATCTAAATCGGGTTCTCGAATTGAAGAAGGATGGGATGCTCTCTTTTTTATTGCTATTTTCCTTAATTGTGGTGTTAAGGTCATCATTAAGATTTCTGTCATCTTTGTGTTTTTATAGTCATGTGTATTTAATGAATATGCTTTTCGAACTAGTGTTTCGATTCGTACTGCTATTTGCTTGATGGTTTCGTTTGGTAATCTGCGAATTTCATTACATAAAACTCTTTGTTGTTGTTTGTTTCTTTCGGAGTCAAACATTTTTGAGAATTCCTGTGTAAACCTTTTCCAGTTTGATTTTATTTCTAGAGGTAGTACTGAAAACCATTTTTGGGCTGCGCCATCTAAGGTTGTTTGTATTAACGCTGTGCGTCGATGTATCCAGTTTTGATGTAGTGGCGTATTAATTGGTTCAGGTCCAATATTTAAAATCAGGTTTGCTGTTACTGCATTTAAATAATCTTCTACAGAGTATTCAGGGTCTGTTCCTGTGAAAACCATTAAAGGTTTGTTTGATGTTATTGATGATCCACCCATAAGGTATGGATTCATTGTCATTTGTAATGATCCTGCTGCATTTGGCATTTGAGAAAAATTCGAAAGTTGGTTTCTTGTTATTTCATGTTGTTGGAGATAATATGGGAGTGGTATTTCATTTTGCATTTGTGATGCTTGATACGAGTGTGCAGTCATTGGATTTTGTTGTTGAATTGGTTGAAAAGATTGTGTGTTAATTAGATTTTGTTGTTGAATTGGTTGTTGATGTTGTGCATCTATTGGTTGTGGAGAAAAATTTCTATGATTTGTACGTGTTCTCTGTATTCCTTGTTTACGATATTCTTGAGTATTTGGTGCAAATATATCTGGTTGTAAGAAATCATCATCTGAGGATAAATAATCCATTTGATAAGATGTCTGTTTTTTATTTTTATTTTGTTGAAAAAATGGGTAATTTTCACTGTGATCCTGTGGAGGATTTGTTTGGAAATTCATTGAATTAGGTTGGGTCATTGGGTTATCCCAATTTCGAGATCTTGTATATTGGTTAAAATTTCTTTGTGGTTGGTTATATGTTTTTGATGGATGTGTATAATTATAATTATGGTCTGTAAAGTTGTTTCTAGTGAATGTTTTGCGTGTTTTTGATGGTATTGTCATGGGTCTGTATGTTTGGTAATCCATATGTGAATATTTAGGGGCAACCGAAGGTTTAACGGTTGATTGTAAGGTTACCTGTGTTTGTGAAGGATTTGTATTTCTTGGTGTTGTTAAATTTGGGCGTATTGGTGAAATACTTTGTTGTGTAGTTGTTGTGTGTACAATTTCTTCATTTATGAAGTGTGATGGTGTCTGGATATCTTGTTGAGTAAGATTCCTAGTTCCATTGAGGTTTTCATTGTGTATAACTGTAGAGTTTAAACTATTATTTTGTGTATCGGGCAAAAATGTATTATAGTTTAATGGTGTTGCATCAATGGTTAATGGTATTACTTTTACATAATCTCTTATGTAAGATATCGTACTTATTGCTTGACTTGAGATTGATTGTGGGAAGCTTATAAATGCGGGATGAGACCATTCGGGGTCCCAAACATAATCTGATTGTTCTGTGATAGCGGTATCATCGTTCGAGTTTTGGGGTCTAAAATTTTTTCTTGCTTGTGCAATTAAATCAATATTGTGTGTGAAATAATCTATTATGAACCATGCCAAAATTTTTTGTAGATCGTGTTTTGTATGTTGTGAAACGTCGTCTTTCGTGAAATTTTCTTTAATGATGTTTAAATAACTAGAGAGTAGTGTGATTTCATGTCGTACTCTTAAATGTTTAGATGTTTCTGTCGGTGAGACATTTGTTATTGGGATTTCGTTTTCTAATATCGAAATATAACTATATATTATTGCGAAAACTTCATTGGTGAATATGGAGTTTGCTCTTTGTGAGTTATGATATTGGATGCTTTTTATATATTCTGAAAAAACTTTTGAAAATTCTAAATCAAGATCGTCTGTTTGAATTGTATATTTTCTATTATTATGGTTTGGTGAGGTGAATTCTATGGAGTAGATTCCATACTGTTGTGTTATGTTGCATATATCTTTTAGATAGTGATCTATGATTTGTCTTTTGATTTTTACATCGGGGAACTCTGTTTTACATGGACTGATTCCGGGTTCAAATAAATTTACGAGTAAATTTTGACAAAATATGTGTTGTCCTCTATCAGTGTCTGCGTCCACTATAAAAGGAAAGATTTCATCATCATCTGGAGTTTCTTCACCTGGGGTGTGCGTTGAACTCATTTTTCCGTTCGATGACTGTTAATATGTAATTATTAATGTGTCGAATTGGTTGATTCCAATTGTATAGATGTACTGGTTTGTGTTTGTACTGTTTTTTTATTCTTCTTTTTCCTCTTTGTGATGAATTTGAAGTTGTTTCTGAGTCAGAAAAATATAATTGATCGTGAATTGGGCAATTTCTATCTATTGATTCTTTTAGTTTGTAAAGTTCGTCTAAACTGTTGGTTTCTGATTCTGAAAATGCGTTTCGATTTTTTGAAAATCTTTTTCGTGTTATTTGTCTTTGTTTAGTTATTATTTTTCTCTTTAGTGTTTGTCGTTTTGTTCGAATGTATCCAACTGTTTGTGTATGAGGTGTGATTACAAGGTCGTATTTTTTGTTATCTATTTCACAATTGTGTAAAACGATTGTTTGTTTATTTCCTAGGTTTTTAAATGACATAAGGTTTAGGATGACGGATGCAAAAGGTTGTTAAATGATTTCTATTTTCCTAAACTGTTAGTTCTTACGATTTTTTGGTTAGCTTAACCTGGGTCTATTTGTTCAGGGTTGGAGAGAAAAGTATATCGATTCCGAAGAATGATTTTTTACTTTCTCGTGGCTAGTATAAGTTAAGGTGTTAACTTACTTAATCTTACTTAGGGGTAATGATTGTGTTCAAGGGTTGGAGAATAGTAAATCGATCCACAAGGTTCAGGTATAATTAGAACGCGAGTAGTTCGTTAGATACTATTTTAAACTTACTATGTCTAAGATTTATCCTGGGTCTGGTAAGAGGGGGGGTCAAGTGAAGGATGAATAACCGAAGTTCTTCACTGTTTATCCTAATTTGAATGATTAGTTTTGTTTAAAAAATTTCTATTAGTCTTGGGTCTTTAGAAAGGGTTGGGTAGTGAATCGACGTTTGAGGTCGTTAGACACTAATTAAGTGGGTGGGGGAGAACAAAGTTGTTCTGTTTGATCCAAGGATAAGCCTTGATGATCAAATTTGAAATTTAATTAAGTAGAAAATGATTTAAGATCCAAGGATAAGCCTTGATGATCTGGGTTTAAAATTAAGTGAATTTAAGTTTTAATAAAATTTTAAATATGTGTAAAAGAAAGATTTAGTGTTTTGATGATATTAGTGAGCTTATGATTGCTGTTATGTTTTAGGTGATGAAGCTGAGACAACTGATGATTTTATGATTACTAACCATTTATTGGTCATGCTACTAATTTTTATTTTTATTTTTCAATAAATATTTTTCAAACATATTGTATATTACTGCAGAGTTTTAGGAAAACGATCTTAGATCTTTTTATCAATCGTTATTGTATATTAATAATTTTGTTTAGCGCCTGAAATGATTTTGAAGAGTAACTTCAAGGTTTTATGTTTGCAAATGGAAATCTAAATTCATTGCAAGTAGTATTCTAAATATAAAAGTTTGTTCTGGCTTTTGCCGAACTATCATATAACTATACGGCAAGTTTCTACTTTGTCGTATGTCGTCTTTGGTTCGAGGTCTTCTTCCAATTCCGGGTAGTTCTGTTATGGTTCGGAATATTGGCTCTGATCTATTGAGTCGTAGAGACATTTCGATTAAATTATTGTCGTATAACATTTTGTAAATGTTTTTGTCTAATTTCTAATCTATTTTGGTTAATTCTAATCTATTAAGGTCTTGTTCGAGACTTATGGTCGCACCAGATGAGTTAGGACTGGGGTGTATAACTCATAGAGTAATTTCGGATAGGGTACACCGTCTGCTCGTCACGCTATCTTATTTTCGGCCGGATAGATTCGTGCAACTTCTTAGTCTAATACCGATCCTAATCTTACTCTTATACTATCTAGTCTCAGGTTGTTTAACTAGTCTCTGCTAGGCTCAATAGATCTAGGGTATACTGGTTTATTGCGGCTGCTGAAGTGCTCGGGAGAGTCCAACTAATTTCTAAGTTAAATTCAAATCTCTCTGGTGCTGAAATTACAAGTAACTTCAGCACTTACAAATAAGTGGGTTGTTAGTTAGATGGATCATGATTGGTTAATATTAAATACTTTACATTGGTAAAACATTTAATTTATCCAATCATAAAATGTAGTTTAGATCAGGTTCCAAAAGATCAAAAAATTGAAACAAAAATGAGAAGAAGTTGAAGTAGATAACGAGGAGAAAAATGGGAAGGAAAATGCAACGGGAGTGACAACGAGAAACATGAGTCAACAAAATGAAAAAGAAAAATGAGAGACACCTACTGCAGAGACGAGTCGAATTATGTGGAAGCTGAGAACAGGAACAGCTCGATCTATAAAAACAGCTGAATAAGAAGAAATTCAAGCTTTGACAATGAATGAAGCAGCGAAACTGGAGATAATTAGATTGAAACCGAAATTTGATGAAATGGAATATGAACTGGAACTTAGTAGGGTTCTAAGAAAGCATAACATAGACGTGGATGAATGCACAACACAAACTCTGGAAACTATGCAAGTTCTGCACGTGATCATGATTGAGATTACCAGCCCAGAATTCAAGGGCAGAATGTGGAAAAGGAGTTGAGAAAGAATTACACAAATGAACAATGTGCGCGTCACCGTATTATTTTGTGGGAGACGGCAATGAAAAATCAGAAGAGAGTTGGCAGATTGGGTTCAGTAAAAAAACAAAGATGACGAGAGCAGCTAAATCAACAATGTCATTGGAACAATGGTTGAAGATAGAAAGGATCTTCAATACAGAGGAATCGATACATCTGATTGAAAAATGGATTGAAACAAAGGGAATCTTGTTTTGGTGCTATTTGTTTTTGATTTGGATAAGGTTTATTTAGTTGACATATTATGCAATCGTTGCATAGTACTTTAATCCAAGTTGGTGCATTTGGGAAGTAACAATTTGTTTAAAGTTCGAATATGTCTTTTCTAATCCTGAGTGTCCTTTTGTATTTTGTGTGTGTGTGTGTGTGTGTGTGTGTGTGTGTGTGTGTGTGTGTGATACGTTGAAGGCTATCAACA